>NC_136261.1:122075073-122382573 GCF_964187855.1 Myxine glutinosa
CATTTGTAAAAATCCTTCATTTGTGAAAAAACTTCATTTGTGAAAATCCTTCATTTGTGAAAACACGTCATTGGTGAAAAAATTTCATTTGTGAAAAAAATTTAAATTTGTGAAAATCCTTCATTTGTGAAAAAACTTCATTTGTGAAAAAACTTCATTTTTGAAAAATCACAAATTTCAAAAGTTGTTAATCTGATTTGAAAAAGGATGCAGCCAATCACGTCCCTCTCTGCAAATACCGCGATATCTGCTGTGTCTGGCGGAATAAATCCACACTTGGGTTCTGTTTCGATTTGTTACTCCCGTTTAAATACGGGATGTTTTTATCTCAATTGTGAACTAATGAAAAAAATGAATATGGGGGCATTGCCCCTCCTTGCCCACCTACAAACTCCGCCGGTGGGTGGAACTACATGGAGATGGTCTCATTCCTTGTCATGTTCGTGCATGCTCAGCATGATGGACTTTGAGATCTTCATCCACACAGATTCTGATACCTGCTACCCTATTCCCATAGGTATGATTGTAACAGCTATGGCAGATGGGGCCCTTCACCAATTTTGAATCGATTCTTCCTTGTCACACACACAACCGGTCCACCAAGTTTCGTCAAAATCCGTCCACAACTTTTTGAGATATCCTGCAATGTATCGTTTTTGCCCCTATCTCCCAATGGTGAAGAATCACTTTAAAAATTCTACTAGCCGGATCCGAATCCGGATCTTCACCAAAATCTAATCATGTCGTCTGTGTCACATACGCTACCTCTCTGCCAAATTTTGTCCGAATCTGTCTGCAACTTTTTGAGATATCTTGTTCACAGACAGACAGGGTTGAAAACATAACTTCCATCTACCGCTGGTGGTGGTGGTAACTAGAATGGAACTCAAGTAGAGTGCATACCTCCACCAGGTTGAACAATTTACGTTTTGTATCCCACTCATAGGATGGATCAGAATCCGGACCTGAAGCAAAATTGAATCAGCTGGTTCCAGTCACCTAACCAACTCATCCCCCTAGTGTAGTCATAACTATTGTACAACTTTTTGGAATATCCTGCTCCATATCTCATCAATCAATGGTGTCGAATCACTTCAAAAAAAATTAAATTCCTCGTATCTGGATCTTCAACAAAATCGAATCAATTCGTCCTTGTCACACACCCAACCTGTCATCCATGTTTTAGTTGAATCTGTCCATAACTTCGAGATGTCGTACTACAGTCACGTGAAAAAGTAAGTACACCCCATATAAAGTTTTGACTTTTTCAACATATTTCAACATACAGCTATTTGATCTTCATTTTAACAATATTGATAGATAAAGGTCATATAATTTAACAAATGTCATGAAACATTTACATTTTGTAGTCCATTGTATAATTTAAATAAACATAAATGCAAATTTCGCATGTGGAAAAAGTAAGTAGACCCTTGGCTCTAATAGGTGGTATTGCCCCCCTTGGCAGAAACAACCTCAAGTGGGCGTTTCTTATAACTGTCTACCAGTCTCTGACATCGACTGGGAGAAATTTTTGCCCACTCCTCCATGCAGAATTCTTTCAGCTGTGCGATGTTTGAGGGGTTTCTTGCATGCACAGCTCGTTTCAAATCCCCCCACAACATCTCGATGGGATTTAGATCCAGGCTTTGACTTGGCCATTCCAGAACCCTCCATTTCTTTCTTTTCAGCCATTCCTTGGTGGATTTACTGCTATGTTTAGGGTCATTGTCATGTTGCAAGGTCCACTTTCGGTTGAGCTTCATCTTTCCGACAGATGGCCTCACATTATCCTCAAGCACCCTCTGGTACAATGAAGAATTCATAGTGGATTCTATGATGGTGAGCTGCCCAGGCCCTGACGCAACAAAGCTGCCCCAAACCATAATATTTCCACCACCATGCTTTACAGTTGGTATCAGGTTCTTGTGGTCAAATGCTGTCTTTGGTTTTCGCCAAACATGTCTTCTGGTACTGTGGCCAAATAGCTCTACCTTTGACTCATCTGTCCAGCGCACATTGTTGCAGAAGTGCTGGTCTTTGCCTAGGTGTTCATTGGCAAACTTTAGTCTTGCCCTGATGTTCTTTCTGGACAGCAAAGGTTTCCTCCTGGCACACCTCCCATGTAGATTAAATTTGTGCAGCCTCTTTCTAATGGTAGACTCGTGCACTTTGACATCAACAGTGGCAAGAGCTACCTGTAGGTCCCGTGATGACATTCTGGGGTTCTTAGAGACTTCTTTCAGCATCTTGCGTTCTGCTCTCGGGCTGAACTTGCTGGGGCGGCCTGGCCTGAACAGGTTGGCAGTTGTTTGGAATCTTCTCCACTTGCAGATGATCTCCCGGACAGTCGAATGATTGATGTCAAATTGTTTGGAGATCTTTTAAAATCCCTTCTCAGACTCGTAGGCATCTATAACCTTCTTTCTGAAGGCCTCAGAGAGCTCTTTTGATCTCGGCATGGTGACGCCGCACACTTCAACAACAAAGAGCAAACCAAATTAAATGTCTGAGGTTTAAATAAGACAGGTTCCTCCAAGATCCTCTCTAACGATGTTCTAATCATTTGCACCTGAGCTGGTGCACCTGATTCTAATTTTAGGTATTTGAAGTTGTGATAAATGTAGGGGTGTACTTACTTTTTCCACATGCGAAATTTGCATTTATGTTTATTTAAATTATACAATGGACTACAAAATGTAAATGTTTCATGATATTTGTTATATTCTATCACCTTTATCTATCAATATTGTTGAAATGAAGATCAAATAGCTGTATGTTGAAATATGTTGAAAAAGTCAAAACTTTACAGGGGGTGTACTTACTTTTTCACGTGTCTGTATATATCATTTTTGGCCCTACCTCTCAATGGTGAAGAAACACCTAAAAATTCTAGTATCCGAAGCCGGATCGTCACCAAAATACAATAATCAATTCCTCCCTGTCACTCGCCCAGCCTGTCCACTAAATTTCATCCAAATCCGTCCATAACTTTTAGAGATATCCAGGTCACAGACAAACAGACAGACAAACAAGAAATTTGTCTTGCATAGCACCATACTTGCGAAATCCCTAAAATAAGTTAGGCTCCATGCAGAGGTTGGGTTGGCTTTGGTGTATCAAAGTGTTTGTATTTTTGGCCTATGTTGACCTTCTGGCCTACATTGACCTGAAAAATAATTGGTGGTTGAATTCAGTGCCCTGACATGCAAATCCTCTTCAAATTTCAAATCAATCAGATGAAAATTGAGGATTTTAGAAATCACCCCTAAGTTGTTGACATTTTGGCCGATGTTGACCTCAATAATAATTGGTAATTGAATTCAGTGGAGTGATATGCAAATATTCTTCAATTTACAACTCAATCATATGAAAATTGTCAATTTTAGAAATTTGGCCAATGTTGACCTCAAAAATAATTGGTGGTTAAATTTGCAGACCCGATGTGCAAATCCTCTTCAAATTTCGAGTGAATCAGATGAAAATGAATGATTTTAGAAATTTGACATAGATGGTGACATTTTGACCTGAAATCAATAGGCTTCTGGCTTATGACCAACTCTACCATATTGTGAAGTTTCGTGATGATCGGTTTAAAATTGTGACCTGTAGGCAATTGACATACAAACAGACAAACAGACAAACAGATAACAAACACGACCAACCAATATACTTGAAAAATCTTCGATTTTCATAAGTAACAAACAGATAGAGAGACGGTGCCCGAGGTAAAAATGATCTGGAAGTAAGCTAACCACCCAGATCCAGATCTGCCTACACCAGAAAGGATGGAATAGGAGCGGCAGGGGGGAGTTGTTCATGTCACACTGGATGCAGAAATCTCCGCTGCAGATGCAGCAAGGCCAAACGATTCTGTCTGTGTGGGATGTGGATGATGCAGCAAATATACCAATGAGAATACCCGTGTTAATCTTAATCCAAAATAATTGTGTGCGGTATATATCAATATATTTATATATTGTATATATTATTTTGTATTGTATATATTGTATACATATTGTATATTGTATATTTTATATATTGTATATATTTAGCTCCTCACCACATACAAGGCTTTCATCCGCAGCTCAATGGAATACTGCTCTCCCCTCTGGGCTGGTGCTCCTGCCTCACACCGAGCTCGGCTTCACGCTGTAGAAACCAAAGCGTTCAGAATCATTGGAATCTCCCGCGATGACGCTATCTCCGAGGGCCTTTCACTTACTCACCGCAGGCAGGTTGGTGGTCTTTCCGTCTTCTACCGACTCCTCTCCGGCCTTGCTCCCCCAGCTCTCTCTGGGCTCTGTCCCCCAAATATTCCTACAGGTCGCACAAGATCTGCCTGCAACCCTCTTATGGTGAAACTGCCAAAATCAAGACTTTCTGCTCACCTTCACTCCTTCATTCCTCTTTTCTCCCGCCTCTGGAACAAACTCCCTCACTCTCTTCAATCCCACTCCTCCCTCCAGGTCTTTAAAACGGCTGTTCACCACCATCTCTTGTCTTCCCCAATCCAAAACCTTGATCTTTTCTACCCCCGCTAATTTCACCCCAAATCCACTTTTTTGAGGTGACTTTTGTCTTCTTTCCTGGAAGTCCTTGGTGTCCTTGCGTTTTATACCTATCCTGCCTCTCCCCAGGCCCTCTCCCTCCCACACATCTCCCGATGTCCCTGCTCTCAAATGTTGTGTTTGTGTGCTTCCTCCCCTTCTCTCCCTATCTTGTCGACCGCTCCCCTTTTTATATACTATGTTTGCTTGTTTGTTTGATTTGTTTCTTTGATAAATGTTAGCTCTTTCACGAGCCTCGACTCTGTATACCAAAAATAATAATAATAATAATAATAATAATAATAATAATAATACCTTGTAGCTATTGTCTGGTCTCTGTATTTAATTATGCATCACATCCAGATTTGCTTGCTGGAGAACTAACAGTGTCAATTGGATATGTGACTGCAAATCGTGAGCAAAAATCATGTTGTGCAAAGTGATTCAAAAAATCAAATATATTGTAAGCAATTTATAAAGTGACAAAAATATATGAATTGCTTTCTGAATTGCCTTGTGTTACCCTACTGTATACACATTTACATATGGGTGTTAGAACATGACCAAACTTGGTTGCCTGCAGCCAAACTATGTCAAAACAACATTTTGTGGTGTTTGAATTATATTTATTAGGATGTTAAAATGCAAACAAACAAAAGTTTAGTAACAAGGATATTTGTAACTCGTATGTCCAAATTACCGAGAATCTGCCTATTACAAACTTCTACCAAAATATGTCTTTTGTTCTTTTTCTGTATGACTTCCAAAAATCCGTCCAGTCTATGATTGTAGTACTTATCTTTGTGTTTGGGAGGTCAGCGGTTCAAAGCCTGGCTGAGTCATACCAAAGACGAATGAATAGTCCCATTATCGCTGCATTAGGTGATATGGTGGGTCTTAGGGGTCTTAAAGGTAGGGGGTCTTAAAGGGTCTTACGGTTTTAGATTAGGTTCTTAGGGATCTTGGGGGTTTTTAGGGAGCTTTAAGGTCTTCATGGTCTTAGAGCTTTAGATGGGGCTTAGGGGTCTGAAGAGTCTTGAGTCTAAAGGGGTCCAAAGTGTTGAAAGGGTCTGAAAATGACTAAAAGAGTAAAAGGACTAAAAATAATGAAAAGGAGTGTTCCCTCTCTGCCCATACCCCAACTCTCTGTTATCCCCTCCCAATTTCTTTCCAGTTCTTCAAAGCTAGGGGAATTAATGACATCAAGAGGTTAAAATTTAAATGATGTTGAATTAAATAATGATGAATATCAAATTAAATTAAGACGTTAAATTAAACAAGAGGGATAATTACTTAGCAATACATGTCCCCTACTGGTCCCAATGAATGTTCTTGTTCCAAGTACTCAGCAATTGTGAGTCATATCCAGTAGGACAAATTGTTTTAGGTATGCAAAGTTACAGAACAAGTTGCAGTTTCTGTGACTTATCATAATAAAGCCTTGTAACAAGTTTCAGTTTAATATGTTAAAGGATAAGAGGAAAAAGTCTGTAAAAATGATCCATGTAAAATATGTGATATTTTCTAAGTTCAAAAAGGGCATAACTCCGTGAAAAATTGGCTAAACTTCCCGAAACTCGAACTTGTTCTGTAACTCATCATAACTAGATGGTATTCATAGAAGACTTGCCCTGTGCAGTTGGTGTGAGCCAACTCTTCTGGTTTTGAAGGGTTTTTTCTTTGATCCAATATGGCTGTCAGACCACGTGAGCGATGACATCATAAATTTAAATTCTATAATATAATTGTTGAGTCGATCACGCTCAAGAAATTTCAAACTGATCAGACTAAGCATTGTCCCTGTGGAATTATGATGTCATAATTAAGGCACCAATGACATCATCATTAACAACACTTATTCCTTCCCCATGTGGGGTTCTTTACAACGAGCCACATTTCAATTTTTTTAATGGAGCGGTTTTGGAGATATAGAGGTGCAACCTTTTTCGGTTTTTCCATGATGGCGCCTGTGCCACATGACCTATGATGTCTTAATTATTATAATATTTCACAGGAGGAGGCGCTCCTATGGTGAAAATTTCGTGTCCATCAGACCAACAGTTGTAGAGAAAACAATTCATACTGATCTGATGAAGCGTTATACTTTGTCGAATTGTCGAATTATGACATCATAACGAAGACATTGCTGACATCTTCATTAACATATTGTTGCGGTTTTGAGAGTGTACATATAACATCATTAAAGGTTAAAGGTTTGCCCCCAAGTTAGTCCACAAGCAACACGTAGGCCCATTTAGGATATTAGTTATGTCATAGTCTATGTGAGTATAAGGCCATTTCCCTAGTAACATCTGTGTTGTGTAAAAGAAATAAGATAGGCCCCTTTCATTTTGCCTCCACCCTCCAAATCTACCTCATTGGGCAGAATCCATCCCGCGCCCCATTTTGGCTACTGCACCTCGCATTAGGATGCTCCCTAGTCAAATGACACGAGGTAGGCCTGAGAGAGGGAGGAGCGCGGCTTCGAGGTTGAAGCGGGGGAGACAGCTGCGGTAAGGGCCACCAGCCAATCAGGGCTCGGGTGACATGGCGTGAGGGGCATGGTAAGGGCGTGCCTTTAAAAGCCAACGCACAAAGCCCTTGAGAGGACTTGCACGATTTGCGCTTTGTATGAGGACTGGTTGAAGCAATGGGCTGTGAGGACTTATGCGGGAGAGGTGCTTTGAGAAGGACTGGAAGGAATTGCGCCTTGCATACGAACTTGTATTGGGAGCGCATACAAATTTGTATTGGGAACGCATACAAATTCGTATTGGGAGCGCATATAGCGCCGGTCCAGTTATTACGTACGCAGCCACGCCAGCGTAACCGCCAAGCCAAGCTTACCTTTCGCCCCGCATTTAATCCCGTGTGCGCCATCGACCCGTGGGGAGTTTCTGCCGCCCTGACCATCTTCTTCGCGGCGCGAGTCGGAGACCGGAGCGAACTGCCTGGACGCCATACCTGGACCATCAACCTGACCATCTACAACCCCGTGTGAGTGTGTCTGAGTGTGAAACGGGCCCGTTGTCCTGGGATAATTATAAGACTGTATAAGGCTGCACTGTGTGTTCTTCTTCTTCTCATTGTACATAGTGTAATAAACCAACTATTATTCCTTGTTTCTTCCTGATTCGACCGTATCAGTGATTTCCTCCATTGGGTAAGCGTGGCATGATAGGAACCGCTCGGATCGGGTTTAGCCATTGATAACGGCTCGGGTCACGGTTCGCTATCGCTCGGCGTTTCCACCTATAACCGTGATTCAGGCGGGGCTTATTTCCTTGCTTCCAAGGCGGCGTTGGTACTTAGGTAATAGGAATTCGGCCTACAACCCTATTTAACGCCGCCCGGAAGGAACGTCATAGCCCCGGATCCCGTCGGCTAATCAAAGACAAGGGGACTAATCCCCCCTTGGTAAGGGGAAAGGCCGACGGTGAGATCCGCAACAATATGTTATTCCCCATGAGGAGTACTTGACAATGAGTCATGTTTCAATTTTTTCCATGGAGCGGTTTCAAGATATAGTGGTGCGAAGTTTTTCCAAGATGGCGCCTGTACCATGTGACATATGACGTCATAATTATCATTAAAAAAATCTACAGGTGGAGGCGCTCCTATGGTCAAAGTTTATTGTCCATTGGACTAACAGTTGCAAAAAAAAAATTCATACTGATCAGATCAAGCGTTGTACTTGTCGAATTATGACGTCAAAATGAAGGCACTGATGACATACTCATTAACATATCTTATTCCCCATGGGGAGTACTTGACAATGAGTCTTGTTTCAATCTTTTCCATTGAGCGGTTTTGGAGATACAGAGGTGAAACGTTTATCCAACATAGCGTCCATACCACGACACCTATGACGTCATAATTAAGAATAAACAAGACCAAAAGTCTAACAGCGGCATAGCCGGGCTTGTAAAATATTATAAACCACAAACACATATGAATGGCTTTTCAAACCATCACTAATGCTGTTTATAATAATAAACAAAGAAATTTATAGGAATCTCGACATCCATGAGGTAAGTTTTACTTACAGCACTGAGGAAAGATCTACTGTAATCTATGTACCCCACAAGCGTTGGAGGTGTGCTCATTCCCCAGGCAGCTAGCTAGCGCTTGCCAAGCCAGGCGTTCCTTAAGGGTTTTCAATGGAGTGCTTGTTCGAATGCTTAAATCAAATGACGATCTCTCCACAAGAACCCTCGTAAATGAACACACCCAATGTTCTTGAGACCCGACCGGCGACCATAGATCGACAGTAATCTATACACCAAAGAGGAATGACCCTTCCTGCCACTCCCATAGTGAGCGGGTGTACTTGTAAATTAAAATGTCGGTCAGTGGAGTCAACTGTCGTAATGACATCATAGACGTAATTACATAAGGGACACGAAACTGCCGCTACTTTAATATGCAGAAGATGATGTATTTTAACTTCCAATATGTTTACAGTCACTACGAAGGGATTAGTGTTATGATTAGATTTACTAGTACCCGACTGCAAAGCCGCAATGAGCCGGCGAAGCCAAAGCCTCTTGCCACGATTTCCGTCTCAGCTTCGGATATTTCCGGCCGTGAAAAACTATCCCCTATGGCCGCGAGATTTCTAAAAAATAATTCTTCGTCAATTTTAGAATATTTGACGACATTTTCAGCCTCCGAAACGCGTAATAAGCTTTTTTTGAAATATTTTTTCAAATGCTCGAATCTCATTGGTTCCGGTGTTTGGTGACTATTTTCGTTGAAGACAACCAGGGCCCGTGCGGGCCCGGGGAACGAGGTTGGTCTTAAAGTATTTTAATTACAAATTAGAGGTGCATAAGATTGTGAATCAAAAAAAGACGGTTGAAACAAACTCCAATTGAACTTTTTCTCAATTTTTTATGCATACTTCCACATCCGCAAGATGGCGGCCTCCATGGAGCGATTTGGTTTTTTAAATATTTTTTCAAATGCTCGAATCTCATTGGTTCCGGTGTTTGGTGACGATTTTCGTTGAAGATAACCAGGCCCGTGCGGGCCGAGGTTGGTCTTAAAGTATTTTAATTACAAATTAGAGGTACATAAGATTGTGAATCAAAAAAAGACGGGTGAAACAAACTCCTATTGAACTTTTTCGCAATTTTTTATGCATACTTCCGCATCCGCAAAATGGCGGACTCCATGGAGCGGTTTGGTACGTCAAAGCTTCGAAATTCTCAAAGGATTCAGCAAAATCTGGCTTTTCAACATAATACGTACGCGTTCATTCACAACACCGGCTTCGCCGGCTACTATATAAATATTAACGTTACGTTATCATTATTTCGAAAATGATATTACTATCGAAATACCGAGGTGAAATCCTTACTTCCGCGTTATTAATATTAGTGCCGAACACCACTTATCACTGATCATGAACCATACACCGCTTCAATTCATTAACCTTCCATTCACGACATTGGGATTAAAGTGTTATGGTTATATTTACTATATTATTATTATTATTACGAAAACGATACTACTAAACGATGCACGATTGTATTAACCCTTTGAGTACGGGATTTTTTTTGATAAAAATACCCCCGGTACGGGATTAATTTGGTATTTTGGTACGGGAATGCAACCACGTACTGAAGATCTATTTATAGGTATAGTCGATGACGTGTAGTAACGTCATCCGTACACAAAACTTTTTCGCGGGTTGCGGCACTGGACGTCATCCGTACTCAAAGTGTTAAGAAACCTGGGCTTAATTTGTCGGTGGTCCGAAGATGAGTCATAACGCCTGGCCTACCTTATTGTTGGAAGAGACGTAACGCCAATGCTTTCGATATTTCATGGTCATTTTAACAATCGGTTAGTTTGTGTTTCACACTGAATGAAAAACGTAGAGGTGGAGCATGGCGATTGTGATATATGACAGGTTCGACGATATGTTCGGCATGAACGGCATATAAATCAGAGTCAGCCGCCGTACGCCGTAATCACATCACCCTGTCATGTGACCAGATTCTCAGCTCTGATTGGTATACGTTTGAGGGGACATACATACATACGGACGGGCAAACACTGTAAAAAAACGGCTCTGCCCGATGGGCTACGCAGTAAAAAAAATATATACAGGCGCAGGCGCTCCTATGGTAAAATTTTGTGTTAATCGGACCAACCGTTCCCGAGAAAATGAATTTGAAAAATGCAGACACGTACGTATGCACGCCACATGTACGTATGCAACCGAATGCTTTTCGCTTTGCGAGCACGGGGTAATAAAGCCATGTACCAAGTTTCAGTTCAATATGTTAAAGTGCATGGAGAGAAGTCTGGAAAACTACATGTGGGACGGACAGTCGGACAGACAGACGGAGTGCAAAATTATAGTCCCCTCCTGTGAAACCAGTAGAAGATTAATAACAAGGAAACATCAATGACTTGATATGTGATGGACACAAACATAGATTACATTTTGAGTTAATTAGCTAATTATCTCACCACCTTGATGGTAATTAAAAGGACTCCATTAATTTTTGCCATCGACGTCATGAATCTTCACAGAGTATCAAAACGATCGCTCCAGCCGCCTTGGAGAAAAAGGGAAAACTGACAAAATGTAAATGGACCCACGGACTGACTGACTGACTGACTGCCTGCCTGACTTACTTCCTGACGAACTGACTTCTGGACTGATTGACTGATTGACTGTATGACTGCCTGACTGATTGTCTGACTGCCTCTCTGACAATCTGAATGACAGCCTGACTGACTGCCTGACTGACTGCTTAACTACCTGGTTCATTGCCTGACTATCTGACTGACGTCCTGACTATCTGACTGTCTACCTACTATCTGCCTGCCTGACTGTTTAACTACCTGACTGACGTCCTTACTATGTGCCTGTCTGCCTGCCTGACTACTTACCTACCTGACTGATTACCTGCCTAACGTATTGACTGACTTCCTGACTGACTGCCTGCCTGACTACCTGACTGACTGACTGCCTGACTTATTGACTGACTGCCTGCCTAACTTATCGACTGACTTCCTGACTGACTGCCTGACTACCTGCCTGACTTCATGACTGACTTCCTTCCTGCTTACTGTCTGCCTGCCTGATTGCTTAACTACCCGTCTGACTGCCTGACTGACTGCC
The DNA here is from genome assembly GCF_964187855.1 of Myxine glutinosa. Classification (NCBI taxonomy): domain Eukaryota; kingdom Metazoa; phylum Chordata; class Myxini; order Myxiniformes; family Myxinidae; genus Myxine; species Myxine glutinosa. Next base: position 122,086,765 of record NC_136261.1, read on the forward strand.
TGACTGACTGCCTGACTATCTGACTGACTGGCTGCCTGCCTGACTAATTAACTACCTGATTGATTGCCTGCCTGACTTCCTGACTGACTTCCTGCCTGAATGCCACTGTCTGCCTGATTTCCTGATTGACTGACTGTCTGCCTGATTTCCTGCCTGACTGCCAACTGTCTGCCTGATTTCCTGACTGACTGACTGTCTGCCTGATTTCCTGTCTGAATGACTGTCTGCCTGACTGACTGACTGTCTGCCTGATTTCCTGCCTGACTGCCAACTGTCTGCCTGATTTCCTGACTGACTGACTGTCTGCCTGACTGACTGACTGTCTGCCTGATTTCCTGCCTGACTGCCAACTGTCTGCCTGATTTCCTGTCTGAATGACTGTCTGCCTGATTGTCTAACTTCCTGGCTGACTGCCTGCCTGACTGCCTGCCTAAACCTGCCTGCCTGCCTGACTTCATGACTGACTTCCTGCCTGTCTGATTGCTTAACAACCTGCCTGACTGATTTCATGACTGTCTTCCTGCCTGCCTGAATGTTTTGACTTCCTGGCTGACATCCTGACTGCTTAAATATCTGACTGTCTGCCTGACTGACTTACTGCCTACTGTCTGCCTGCCTGACTGACTTACTGCCTACTGTCTGTCTGCCTGACTGCCTACCTACTGTCTGTCTGCCTGACTGCCTACCTACTGTATGCCTGCCTGACTGACTTACTGCCTACTGTCTGCCGACTGACTTACTGCCTACTGTCTGCCTGACTGCCTACCTACTGTATGCCTGCCTGACTGACTTACTGCCTACTGTCTGCCGACTGACTTACTGCCTACTGTCTGCCGACTGACTTACTGCCTACTGTCTGCCTGACTGCCTACCTACTGTATGCCTGCCTGACTGACTTACTGCCTACTGTCTGCCGACTGACTTACTGCCTACTGTCTGCCTGACTGCCTACCTACTGTCTGCCTACCTACTGTCTGCCTACCTGACTGCCTGGCTGACTGACTGACTGTCTACCTGACTGACTGGCTGACTGATTTCCTGACTGACTGAAGAACGTCGTTATGGCTTCAATAGCTCACCTCGACTCCATCGTAGACGAGCTAAATAGGGTACGTGCTGCTTCCTTGCTTGATGCTCAACATTAAAAAGGAGCACGGACAAACAATGCTGGGAAGGCAGTGGCAAACCTCCCAGTATAAACTTTGTCGAGTACAACGTATTTTCAGTTTTACTTTGTAATTTCGTACAAAATAATCAACAGGATTTTTAGTGATTTAAATATATATATATATATTATGTAGTTTAATTATCGTGTTATTTACAGTTATTTTTACGTTGTTTGAAAATTAAAATGTCACGTGATTTCAAAAGTAAGCGAGCAGCGCGCTTTGTGTTGTCATGGTGACAGGAAACGGCCTCATATTTATGCGTCATGGTGACGGGACCTCGTTGCCGGATTGCCGTTCTTCGAAGTACGAACTCAACAGTTCGTGAACCAAGAGCTCCTTCCTATAAAGCCATTCCGAAGCTGGAGTGTTTGGTGGCGCAATGTTTCTTGTTGGCGCTGATTGCCCTGTCGGGCTTGTCCTGGTCAATGGCGGCTGTTCTACCTGACAGGTCCATCAAACGGAAAGGTGAACACCGAGATTAACGATCGCATCATCAGTACAGCTTCTGGATGATTCTCTTTCCGTCAACAAAACGAACCAAATATGAATTAAGATTAAATACTTGAGGCGCGATGATAAACTTATTTTCCCTCTATTATTATTTCGTATAGAAAATATCATTGCTGAAAGCGCTGCAGTGCCCCCTGATGCAGTACCCCTGATGCAGTGCCCCTGATGCAGTGCCCCTGATGCAGTGCCACTGATGCAGTGCCCCTGATGCAGTGCCCCTGATGCAGTGCCCCTGATGCAGTGCCCCTGATGCAGTACCCCTGATGCAGTACCCCTGATGCAGTACCCCTGATGCAGTGCCCCTGATGCAGTACCCCTGATGCAGTACCCCTGATGCAGTGCCCCTGATGCAGTGCCCCTGATGCAGTACCCCTGATGCAGTGCCCCTGATGCAGTGCCCTTGATGCAGTGCCCCTGATGCAGTGCCCCTGTTACCAGTAAGCTGGTGCTCATTTTACCGAACTCGGAAGAATAATTCATTATGAGTGTGGAATTAACATTATTAGTGTTATTTCAACAGCACGACAGGGGCTCAAACTCAGGACCCTAAGATCTCAAGCCAGCCATCTTAACTGTTAAGCCACCACCAGGCTTACATGGTTGGAGTGGCAAGGGTAACCTATCCAGCATGGAGCAGTCACTGCAGAGGCACGGGCTTCTTTTAACTGAGGATAATGACCTCATTGAACTTGAGAAGCTATGTTGTCATGATTTACACAAATCATAATATACACAAAGAATTAAGTTAAGCACCCCTACACAACGAATTAAGGTAAGCACCCCCTAATATATATTCTTTGTGTATATGTATACATTGGCATATATTCTAAGGTATGTGAGATCAAATAATGATTGGTATGACATTAGCAATTATCCATTGATGAAATTGAGTGATCAAAGTGAAAAAAAGTGATTGGTTGAGTCAGTGATCCGATCACGTGGGTCCTACACACGTTATTGACGCAAAGATCGCTAGAGGTCTTCTCAGAACAATGACTGTACGTTAGAAAACATAAACGTCATCCACACTGTCCGTGATGGACCTATAGCTCCATACTTAAATTGAGGTGAAAATATGCCTAAAATTCCCAAAAAATTTCACCTTAAATTATTCAGAATAAAATATTGAAAACGGCATGATTGTTATGTTTTTATGTGACCATAATATCACTTCTCCAGAAAATATAGCAATATCATGGGTATATTACACTGTTTTGACGACAACAAACTTGTAATGTGCGAGGTTGTAAAAAAACGGGGGGGGTGCTTAACTTAATTCTTTGTGTATATAAACATTGCTTTTGTACAAATATATTGGTGATATTATTTATTTGTAATTTATTTGTAATCTAAAAAGGTCCAAGTTGTCTAAACCTCTAAATGGTCAATGGTCAATGGTCAAAGCTGTCTAATTCGTCTAAAGGGTCTTATGGGTCTTTGGGGTCTTCAGGAATTTTGGGGACTTTGGGAACTTTTGGGTATTTTGGGTCCTCTGGGTCTTCAGAGTCTTTTGGGCCTTCGGGGTCTTTTGGTTCTTCTGGGTCTTTGGGGTATTTTGGGTCTTCGGGGTCCTTTTGGGTCTTCGGGATCCTTTTGAGTCTTTTGGGTCTTTGCGTGTTCGGGGTCTTTTTGGGTGTTCGGGGTTGTTTGGGCCGTCGGGTATTTTGGATCCTATTTGTCTTTGAGGAACTTTGGGGGTATTTTGGTAATTTAAAGTTCTTCAGTGTATTTTGAATCTTTTGTGGTATTTTGGTTCTTCAGGGTCTTTTGCGGTATTTTGGTTATTTTGGTATTTTTGGAGCTTTGGGGTATTTTGGGTAGTTTTTGTCTTCGAGGTCTGTAAGCATCTTTGGGTAACAAAATTCACAAGGTAACAAAACACAAGGTAACAAATTTCCTCATCCATAAAGTAACAAAATCTGTCACTGTATTTAAAAGTCAAACACAATAGAAGTGAACAATATCTTGTAATGAAACACGAATCGCTTGTTCCGAAAGCTCAGTTATCGATAAACATGGTGTTTCAATAAACCATGTTTTATTAGCTCACATTGGACTTGGTCTGAAACAGGGGCTCGTGGATTGGGTCTCGTCCGTCCGTCCGTGCGTCCGCGACCATATCTTGGAGATTTATCGACCGATTTTGTTCATACTTGGCACAAAGACAATACATGATGGTATACATATGCACATCATGTTGTTTTGCGATGCGATCAAAGATGACCGACTGGCGGCCATTGTAGTTGTGAAAAAAAACGATTTTGAACACGTCCTCAAACATTTCTCGGACATGCATATTCCAATGTTGCTCAAACTTGGCACAGAGATAAAGAATGATGGTTTACATATGCAAGTCAATTCTTTCGTGATCAGATCCATGATGGCCAACTAGTGGCCATTTTGTTACTTAAACGTGTCCACAACAATTTCTCAGACATGCATGGACCAATTTTGTTCAAATTTGGCACAAAGACAATACATGAGAGTATATATATGCAGAAGGTTTTGTTTTGTAATCTGACCAAAGATGGCCGACTGGCGGCCTTTAACTCCGTACAGCAAAATTACTAAAACCACAGGAGCTTTGACATTTTATGTATTTTTATCTTTGTTTTACTCGGAGTGAATGATGGTTTGTCATGCCTTCTGAAATCAATGGGATTATTATTGGGAATAGCTGGGATTGACTATATCCTATACTGTTTGAGAATGAGATTTCAAATAACAACAGACCTTGTGGGGTGATGACTCGAAGTAAAAGAGATAAACCTAACCTTTTTGCCATCCATGTGGTGAACCATTGCCTCCAGAGTAGAGTGAATGGTCCAATCGCAAAGTTCATAAACCGAGAAGATGACCTCTTCGTTTCCAGGGATACGACCACAACTGAGTCTGTTTAAAACGTTCTGCGCTGTGCCATCCCCGATTCCCTGGTTGATGTCATCTGTACATGTAGACCACGGGGGACCGTTAGCATGCCTGGAGATGTGCAAGTCGCAACATTCCTCCATTGCATTGCCGAAGGACTGGAAGTCTTTAACACCTTTGATTTTGAGATGTTGTGATGAAATTTTCAGACTATCGCAATCCACAGAAAAATACCCTGTTCGAGAGGTATAAATTTGGGAAGCACTTCCATCATTATCAGCATTCCTATAGCATGATGCTGCCACCACCATGGTTCACTGTAGAGATGGTGTTGGATGGGTGATGCGCTGTCCTCAATTTCCGTCAGACGTAGCACTTTGCTTTTAGGCCAAAGATTTGATTTTTCGTCTCATCAGACCACATAATCTTTTTTTTCATTCTCTGTGTTTATCACATGCCTTTTTGCAAACTCCATGTGTGCCGTCATGTGCCTTTTTCTCAGGAGTGGCTTCTGTCTGGTCACTCTCCCATAAAGCCTGGATGTGTGAAGTGCTGCAGAGACTGTTGTCCTTCTAGCAGGTTCTCCCATCTCAGCCAAAGAACTCTGTAGTTCTGTCAGAGTGGTCATTGGGTTATTGGTCACATCCCTGACTTGTCCGGTTGCTCAGTTTTGTCAGACAGCCAGCTCTAGGAAGAGTCTGGGTAGTTTCATATTATTTCCACTTACTAATTATGGAGCTCACTGTGCTCTTGGGAACTTTCAACACTCTAGAAATTGTTTTATACCCTTCCCAAGATCTACAGTATATGCCTCCTCATAATTATATCTCGGAGTTCTATGGACAGTTCCTTGGACTTCATGGTAGAGTTTCTGCTCTCACATGCACTGCCAACTGTGGGACCTTATATGGAATGTGTTTTTCTTCTAAATCATGTCCAATCAATTTAATTGGCTATAGATGGACTCCAATCATGTTCTGCAGACATCTCAAGGATGAACAAAGGAAATTTGATGCATCTGAGCTCAATTTGGAGTGTCATAGCAAGGGGTTGAATACTTATTGACTCGATTTCTTTTCAGCTTTTCATTTTTAATAAATCTCTAAAAATGTCTTTTTTTTAAATCTTACTTTTATCATTATGGGGTATTGTGTGTAGATCAGTGACAAAAAAAAAACTTAATTCAATTCATTTTGAAGACAGGCTGAAACACCACAAAATGTGAAAAAGGTTAAGGGGTGTGAATACTTTCTGAAGGCACTGTCGATGTGAAAGATTTCATCATGTCCTTTTCCTTTGCAAAGCGTAGGTGAGCTACCGCTGGCACCCTGGCAAAATTATAAATTCTTGCTCTAAGCTACAGTGGGCATTGCATCGGTAGCATTAGTCCCTTCCCTGCAGCCCCCCACCCTCCGAGCAAATGATTGCTTTCCCAGTTGTGTGCTTTATACAAAAAAGAAGGAAGCTATTCCCAAAATAATTCAATGGAGTTTTAATGGCCATCAAAGCCTTTGTTGTGTGTTTGTTTATGCTTGCTCCATCGCAATTCGCAATCACCGAGCATGCAGAGTAACTGAAATTAACCATCGATTGCTGTTTTGCATGATAAGAATACTGAAGCCTTCAATGATGATTGTGGTTCACTGCATGAAATTAACTTTATTCATGCACAATGCGATGCGATTAATGATTGGATGATTGACCCTTTGAAGTGTGGGGGTTAGAATAACTTGTTTGTATTTGTTTATACAAGAAGTTCCATTATCTTTATATTAGAAGTACAATTCTACCAATATTTTACAAAAGAACAGTACGAGAATACCTATGGAAGCAATGCAGCTACAAGATCGTTGCAAAAAGCTGACGAGGCCACACAAGGGAGCGAATACAGCAGGGTGCAGGAGAGAGCGATGCACAAAGTGGACCCTTTGGCACAGTGGTTCCAAAACTTTTTTGTCCACGACCAAAAATTTGAAATCCCATTCACCTCGCAACGCAAATGGTACCGGTACCTACTTAAGCCGCTGTCACACCTTGACGTTTTAGCCAGCGTATGCCGACGTATGAAAAATTTGGCTACGTTAAGAGCACGCTGAAGCACGCTGGCATACGTCGTAGTACGCCGAGCTCGTCGACAAATTTCGTGCATGCACAAAATTTGTCGACGTATGCCAGCGTATGACTCACACCAGCACTCAATTTTGATACGTCGGCATACGCTGGCTAAATCGTCAAGGTGTGACAGGGGCTTTAGTACCGGTAACTATGAAAAAATGGATTTTCCACAAGTTCATAGCAACTACCTAATTTGTTAACAATGTTGGTGCCAAAAGCAATAAAGAATGCAATGGTGTAATGCAAATAATTTTTTTTTAATGCTCAGTGGTTATAAACGTTCCACCCCCTCCTTACCCCTTTCCACAGTGAATGAAAGTGATTTTGTTGCCATTCGATCTTCAATACCAGCTTTTAAACCAATGAAGCACAATGAAAGAGAAGTGCAAGTGCAAGAACTGCAAAGGCAGTTGTTTTCTTCCACCAATGCCTACAAGGATCTCCTTAAAAAACAAACATTATCAAACTGGAATGACCTTTTCATCATATCAAGGCGACTGCTAAAAGTTTGTCTTTTCTTCAACAAAATGGAGGAAATTGCTCATCTGGAAGGCAGCGCATCGATGAAAGAAAAAATACCGAGAATGCATCCTCCGGAGCAAGCGTTAAAGTTGTTCAAATATTACAACAGGAAAATCAGTAATGGCCGAATGAAACCAGAAAGCGTTGGATTTCTCCCACGTTCACAAAACTACATCTTCAGATTGAAATCACTTACAATGAGTTTAAGAGAGAAATGTCCATCTTTACTGTTGCAACCACAAGAAGGATTTGCCATCAAAACCCACGTACCTAAAAACGAAATAAAAACAAAAATTCAACAGCCAAAGAGGATTTATAGCGGAAAACAAACAAAAACTGAAACTGCTTTTGAAAATCCTGCAAAAACTGACATAGTCAAACCAAATAATGCAGAGAAGGGCATTATAGGAAACTTAGGTGATATCGCTGCATTGAAAACATATAATGGCATGACTTTGACAAATAACAATCTTAACAAAGGGTTTTTGGGCCTTTGGGCTTCTGGAAAAGCGCTATACAAAATAAATGAATTATTATTATTATTACACAAAGGAAATAACATTTCCATGAGCAAGGTTTCTGGCACACAAACTAAAAATAATACTCCCCAAAAGAATCACTTAAATCAATCAATTAAATCAGAAAGCTCTTCCCTTCAAAACGTGCAGCTTGGAAAGGCAGTATTTTTTCAAAATTATCTAATCACTCCACTTCTTTCCTTGCAACTCATCAAACATAAGCCAATAACATCAAGTGACTTTGCATCGTTATCAGGAATGCTCAAAGGAAGAACAAAGTCACAGCAAAAGGGTTATTTGATTCCAAAGGCAAATCTGCAAACAAAAGCACCCTTTTACAAAAACCTAAATGTGGGACTAGGCAAAAGGATCAGGTCCTTTTCCAATATTCCGATAGCCAGAACACAAGCTCGCCATGGTATAACCTATTTCGGTCCGCCAAAGAAAATAACATTTGCAACACCTCCTGAAGGTACAATTCAGGTTGCACCAAAAATAAGAAAATATACAACAACATTATATACGCGTCCTGCAAAAACGATTCCAGATTTTACTGCTTCTGGCTCGTTAGTGGCAAAACATCGGTCAAGCATACGCAAAATGAACACAAGTTCATTGTCTAATGCATTGAAACGACAAATCCAAGGTTCTAGCATCAGAAGTAGGCCAAGGGAATTTGAGAAACTTCCAAAAGTCACTCAATATCTTAGTACAAATCCAGGAACAGTTATTGACACTCCAAGTAAATATGCACCGATGAAACGGGCTGCACAACAAACAGGGGTAAAAGGTTTTCCGCAGTGGAGCCAACCAGGAAAGATTAGCACACCAGACATACTATTTCACATTCTGCGTCCTGAGACACTTGCAAGTCCAAAAGCTTTGAAAGGACAATCAGCACTGCTTGAGATGCGAGGCAAGGATATTGGACTGGACTCACTAACACCTGCTTTGAACAATGCAAAGGGGAATCAAAAAAATACAAATGAGAACTTTGCAATCAAGCATCATCAAACTATTCCAACACTTATTTTGCCTGTGAAGTCTCCTGAATATTGCACAAGAAGAAGGAGGACAAAAAAACTCGTCAACATAAAGAAAAGGACTTTTGCAAATGTTCATCAAGGTAATCCCCCGTCCCCATGTTAAAATAACACTTAGGTTGATGTCTGGAGGACTTGATGAAAGCAAAGTAATTTGTTTCCTCTTTCTACTTAATCCATGTTTATCGAAAGTTTACATTTATCCTTCTTTATGACATTACATGCAAATGTTTGCTAAATTTACATGCAAATTACATGCAAATGTTTTCTAAACAAAGTTGTTTTTACTTTCAAGACAAATCAAAATAATAAAGTCTGAAAAGATATCTTCTGATAAAATGTGGGTGATATTTGCACGAGGCGATTTCAATATCATAAGAAAGTACATTTAGAAATTAAGACATTATTAACTTTCTTATTGGCAATTTCCCTCCACAATTGCCTTTTAATTCTCCTTAATGACTATTTCCATTGTTTTACCTGTTAATATGGTGATATATATATATATATATATATATATATATATATATATATATATATATATATATATATATATATATATATGTTTCAATCAAATTCGAGTGTGTTCCAATTTGAGAACCATTTTGCTTTGCTTTGAGAACAGAGTCCAGGAACGTAACTTGTTCTCAAACTGGGAGTTGTCTGTAATGTTTAAAAAAATCACACCCGTGTTCGCAGTCAGTGGTTCAGTTTGGCATTTCATGAAAGAGTCAGCTGACAGAAAGTGGTCCTCACTACAGAGAGGACGTTTAAGTGGTTGTCTGTAGCTATCAAAAGAGTATGCGACTGCATGTTGGCATCCTGGCTCAAATTCAAATTGCACAAGGGTATTGTATTCAGAGGAAGACGATGATGTAACCAGAAACCAGGCATTGCACATAAGTGAGAGAAAAAAACTGAAGCTTGTGTCGACCATTAGATCAGATGAAAAGAAAAGAAGAATTGCTTTGAGTCGCTTTAAATGTACCTTAAAATGTTTACGCTGTTGAAAATTTTTGCTTTATCCACAATTAAGTATTACATCATGTAATCTTACTATAATTCACCAAATGTCCGTCCGTCCGTTCGAAGGTACCGCAAAAACGGCTCACCCGATCGCAACGATATTTTGGGTGGGTATTCCTGGGACCCCTCGGAGTAAAATAAGCCATATTGTTTTTCCAATTTTCCCAATTTTTCCAATGTTCCAATTTTTCCAAACACGATGGAATAATATTTACCGATATGAACAGTGATGTGGCTTTTGTTGCAATTCTACAAATACTGTTTATTCTATGTACCAGGATAGAGTGGATCGACTCCTGACGAACTCTTCCTATATAAACGTGCGGCTCTGAAGTAACATGGCAGCGTGTTCAAAGCGACTGAGAAACAGGTGTAGCGGCCGCTTCCATGTTACAGATTCGGCGGGCACTCTTCACACATAAACGTGCGACTGAGAAAGACGTGCAGCGGCCGCTTCCGTTTTGCAGAATTCAATCTTTTTTTCAAAATGGGCGCCATGTACTGTTTAGATTTTGATGATTTGCGTGTGATATGATTTAACGGATGTTTATATGAATCGTTTAAAATAAAAAAGCCTTCAATTTCTGATATTTTACCTTTTCATTTGGGCCTCCCAATTTAAGCCCCGCCCATAGGGTGGGTACCGTTGCCCGTCCCGTAAATATGACATCTTATATTTTGCATTTTATTTTTTACTGGATTTTTCTTTGCGTAAAAATTGAAATGTTTTTTGAGGCAGAAAGTATCCCAAAGCCTCTATTGTGAATTTTTTTCCAATTAGTTGAAGTAACTTATTAAGTGCTGTCAGGAGGACATTTTGGTGTCTGGAGTTGACACCAACTCCAGACACCTAAATGTCAACTCCAGATATCCTAGACTTAGTGGTGTGCACACTCAACTTTGAAATTTCTTGCTTTGGTTTGAATCTCGAACCATCTCTAAAACTGTCCCTATGGTGTTTCAAATGCAGGGTGATGTGCCAATGCACGTGCAGTCACCCAGAAAAACGTTCACTCGTCGTCCACCTTTGCTCGTTAGTGGACGTTAAATATCCCATGGTGTCTGTTGGGAAAAGTAGGCGAGACGTAACCGGCACCCTGAGCAAATTACAAATACCTGCTCAAATAAGCTCCAAGTGGTCAATGGAAGACCTTTTGGGATACAAAGTTGAGCCTCGAAGAGCTGGAACACAGAATGAACCGTAATATAGCAGAATAAGAGGAACATAAGGAAAATGTAGAAACACACCAATGGCAGGATATAAAAGCACAACAGAGGGAGAGTTAGAGATAAAATGGGCTCGGGGAGGAGGACACAGTGGGTGAACAAGCTCGATAAAAGCTCAAATACAGCAAGAAGAGGAAGTGGAATCATCAGCACAAATATAAGCACGATTTTTCAGAGAATCAGCAACAGCGTTGATAAAGATGAGAAACAGGATTGGGCCCAAGTTACTGCCTTGAGGCACTCCAGCTCGACAGGGAGAGGAGATGTGAGGATCCCGTCGAGAGTTGTATGCTGCTCACAAGAGTGGAGGAAGTCAGTAAGCTATGAGTGGAGCTGGCCTTGGATGCTGTAGATAGAGAGTTTGGTTAGCACGGTGAGGTGCCAGACTGTGTCAAATTCGCGAGATATGTTCAGAGAGATGGCCCCGATCTCATGTCAGTTCGGAGAGCAGAAGCAGCATCTCCAGAGTGGAGAGACCAGGTCTGAATCCAAACTATGGTCTGATATCAGGCCATTGGAGAAAAGCAAGGATTTTATGTCAACTGCGATTAAGGTGATTTGATGACATTGCTTTTAATTGGAAGTAAGCTAATGTATAGCTAGTATAATGAAGGCCTCTAGAAAAGAGGATTTGTTTCTGCAGCATATTTGTTCATTGCAGTGATTTTGCCTGACTTCCAAGTACACGAAACATGACCTGGAGCAACTGTGAGGGTGAACAGAGCAGAATTGAGATGGATGTGCAAGGGCAGCAGAGCGTCATGTCTGTTGCAGAATTGGAGTGGAGGGTTGCCAAAATTTTTCCACATTCTCAAGCGAGAAAGAGACAGCCTCCATGAGGAGGTGGGCATGAGAGTGCGGTTAATACAGGGAACGAGGGGTTGAGTATGTCAGATTTGGAATCAAACACAGAATTGAGGCATTCGGCTTTCCCACGAGCAAATTGAGACGGCTGTGGTGCTTTGAAGCGAGGGAAGTGGTAGAGACTGAGGAACACACCAGAGACAAACTTGACATAAAGTGCCACCAGGTCTTTGAGTAAGGAGACAGATTTGACAGTTCAGCCTTGAGGTTGGCCAGATGTTTTTGTATATCCTTAGAGTGGGAACACACTTGTTTCCGGCTTTGTGAAATAATCGATCTGAGATTGCCTTAGGTTGGATGACTTGGGCCAAAAATCTTCCATGGCAGACCACACAATAAAGTGGGAATAATTGCGACTATAGTAGTAGTAGTAGTAGTAGTAGTAGTAGTAGTAGTAGTAGTAGTAGTAGTAGTAGTAGCAGCAGCAGCAGCAGCAGCAGCCATAATCGTAGTTTGAAGGTAACTCATTACATTTCCTCCATTGATGTGTTTTTGCACTCTAGATAATTCGGTGGATTGCAACACAAATCCATGCATGAGCCATGGTGTTTGTACTCTGGATACTTCTGGTGATTCCAAATACAAATGTGATTGTGCACATGGGTTTTCTGGAACTTTTTGTCAGGAACATATTTTGGCAGGTAAGGACTTCCCAGCAGAAAGATTGGATTTGAAATATACCTTCTCAGCATCAATTGCACTGAAAACCATTGCTTGGATGTTGTTTTCAGAAAGTACCAGACTCATCATTTTCATCGTGCCAGTTGTGTTTGTCGTTGCATATGCACTCTCCTTTACTCTTGCCTACTTGATCTACAAAAAAGGTAAAGTGGTTTCAATTTTGTTGGATAAGATTTGTATTTAGCACCTTTATATTTATTACCCTGCACTCACGAAGCGGAAAGCAGGGTTAGGCAATCGGGTGCGTACGTGCGTGTCTGCTTTTTTATCATTCAATTTCTCGGCAACCGTTGGTCCAATTGACACGAAATTTTAATGTAGGAGCACCTCCGCCTGTAGATTTTTTTATTCATAATTATGATGTCATAGGTCAGGTGGTACGGACACCATCTTGGAAAAACGATACACCTCTATATCTCTGAAACCGCTCAATGGAAAAATTGAAACATGGCTCATTGTCAAGTACTTCCCATGGGGAATAAGATATGTTAATGATTATGTCATCACTTCCTTCGCTATGACGTCATAATTCAACAGGAATAACGTTTCATCAGTATGAAAAAAAAATCTGCAACTGTTGGTCTTATGGACACTAAATTTTCACCATATAGTAAGGGAAACATGAAAATCTGTTAACTAAATTGTTACCAAAAAATTTCTTCACCAATATGTTTGTAAAGGTGTGTAATAACACGTGTTAAAATGTTGAAGGTCAACTCCCGTGGGAAACCCAGAAAAAAAGCTGTTGAATTCGGGTACCGAAAAATTATTTTCGAGAATTTTTATTTTTTTTAATCGGCCCTTAAGCAACTTATGAGGGGTCAAATAAGGGCTTTTCATGATTCTGAGTTGATTGTTAACATTTATATTTCACCACAGACACTCCTTTGTGGAAAAATAATTTCTAAATATATCTCATTTTCTACTTTGCAGGACATGGAGTCTAGCAATATGGATGAAGACGTTACTCCACCTGTGCTCAATTGCTTCATCTGTGCACGCTCGGATACACCAGCTGAAAGGCTCATACAGGCAACTCCAAAGGGATACTCAACTTTATTGAAACAAGCAGAAACTGTCGAAAATGTTACTGTTGTGGAACGTATGAAGGAGGCTCAAAAGGAAGGAAAACTGAGGTACCACCAGAAGTGTAAAAATGATCTGTACAACAACTTTGTTGTAACCACCAATAAGTCAGCTCAAGCATCAAAGGCAGAGAAAGAGTCATCAAAGTTGAAGAGAAGACGCACTACTTGTGAGTTCAGTTCATCAACTGGCTGCAGTTCTAGAAGATCACAGTCAGTTGACCTCCTGTATAAGGATGTATGCATTCTTTGCAACCAACCAGCCCAGCTCTACAAAAATAATCCAACACAAGCTAGAAAGAAACACAGAGTGCCAGATAATTTGACTGCAGATACACTGAAGGCAAGCTTGCTGAAGACAGCACGGAGTCGCGGAGATGACTGGGGCACTGAAGTCACTGGACGCCTGGAAGGGATCAACGACTTGGTAGCAGAAGAAACACTGTACCATTTGCGATGCAAACTTATGTTTGCGAGAGGTGACAGTTTGTCCAAGACTGATGAGGAAGGAAAAAGGAAGAGAGGACAGAGGAGTATTGATGAGGAGCGAGAGGCAGTTTTTATTGAATTCTGCGAATGGTTAGACTCAGAATTAGAGCATGGGGTAATGAACATGGACCAAGTCCATGAAAAGCTGCAGGAGTTTGATCAGTCACCAGAGAAGAGCATTTCTTATTCAAAGCATTGGCTAAAGATAAAACTTCTAGAGAAATACGAAGACACCTTGTATTTCACAACACAGGAAAGAAGGGCAGATGTACTCTGTCTCAAAGATGGCACCGACAATATTCTGCGAGGGCATCATGCTAATCTTGACCATGGAGATGAGAAGACTCAGATCATAAAGACGGCACTCAAGTTCATATCCAATGATATTGCCTTGATTGATTTAGGTCCAAAGTCATACCCCACCACACACAGTATGACTGACATCGATAGTCAGCTGACACTTGTTCCTGCAGGCCTTCAGATGTTCTTGAGACCGATTGTCAAGACAGACGAAAGAGTTGCCGTTTGGGGGCAGAATTTTATTAAGGCCTGTCGACCTCGGTCTGGAGTATTGCCACACCAAATGGGGCTTGCCATACAACTTGATCATAGATTTGGGTCAAAATGGATGCTCAACAAGTTCCACCGGCTGGGATACACCGAGTTTTACACGGAGACACAAAACTACAAATACTGCTTCCTTAATAGTAGGAGTGGAGATGATGTTCCAGATACTTCTGGCACTCTTGACACCATTGTGGAGGAAACCGATGAACAGATCAATGATGAGGTTGCGGTTGATGCTGCGCTTGATGATCAATCAGTGATGACAGCCAAAGTGCCAGCCAGTGAAAGTGAATTGTCAAGTAATGATCAGGTGGTCTTTATGGAGGTTGGGGAAACAAACAATGCAGTCACTCAGTTTGTTGGAGACAATATAGATTTAAACATTGTCTCTATTCACGGAAACACTCCCTTTCACTCAATGGGTTGGATCGAAGTCACCTCTCCGGCACCACCTTTGCCAGATCCACAGACAACAGCAGCTTTCCCCCGGGTGAAGTTGAAGGCACTCGACAAAGCTAAGATCCTGAGAGGAACTGAAGTAAAGATTATTCCATTTACGAACAGGAAACAGATAGGAACGAACGCGATCATGTTTCTCCCCCTCGCTGAGCTTTCCTCCTCCCTGGCTCATGATCAGCCACTCCTCACTCCAGGTGACACACTCTGGGCAGCGGGGTGGGTGATCAAAGCCAACGATCCTGAGTTCCCACACTCCAACTGGAATGGCTGGATGAAGAGAATCCATGCTAATGACATTGGGTGAAATTCGGTACAACATGTTCTCAAGGAAGGCAGCGGCAGGAGTGATCAAACCAGAGACTCTACCTCCAACAGAGGGTGCAGCTGCACAACATTCACTCCGTGCCTACCTGCAGACCCGGGACTGGATCCTTCTACAGAGCATGTCTCTGAACCCCAGTGACTATGGATGGACAATAGGTGTGCATGGGTATGAGCCAGTTCCAACACTGGACCCCAGGGCTCCTGAGGAGCTATTGCAGTTCACGAGCTGTAATTGTCATGGAGATTGCAGCAACCGGCGATGCAGCTGCAAGAAGAATGGGGTCACGTGCATCTCGGCCTGTGGAGTCTGTAATGGCATTACATGCAGAAACTGCAGTCATGATGTTGTTGAGTCTGAAGAAGACATAGACAATGACTGTTGAAACTTCTGACATTGTGAATGAGAAATAACTCTTGAGTATTATATATGTATGTGAAATAAAAGCTACTTTGTGTGTAAATGTAAAAGTGAAAAAATAAATGTTAACAATCAACTCAGAATCATGAAAAACCCTTATTTGACCCCTCATAAGTTACTTAAGGGCCGATTAAAAAAAATAAAAATTCTCGAAAATAATTTTTCGGTACCCGAATTCAACAGCTTTTTTTCTGGGTTTCCCACAGGAGTTGACCTTCAACATTTTAACACATGTTATTACACACCTTTACAAACATATTGGTGAAGAAATTTTTTGGTAACAATTTAGTTAACAGATTTGTGAAATATCTCATAAAATGCCCTTACTAATAGGAGATAGAATATTTATCATAGGTCACATGGTACAGACGCCATCTTGGAAAAACCGAAAAACGTTGCACCTCTATATCCCCAAAATCGCTCCATGGTAAAAAAAAAAATGAAACATGGCTCATTGTAAAGAACTCCGCATGGGGAATAGGTGTTGTTAATTAAGACGTCATAATTCCACAAGGACAATACTTAGTCTGATCAGTTTGAAATTTATTGAGCATGATCTACGCAACAATTATATTAAAGAATATAAATTTATGATGTCATCGCTTACGTGGTCTGGCAGCCATTTTGGATCAAAGAAAAAAACCTTCAAAAACAGAAGAGTTGGCTCACAACAAGTTGACTGCGCAGGGAAAATATTCCAAGAATACCATCTAGTTTATGAAGAATTTTTATTATGGATTCATTGCATAAGTCAGAGTAGGTGTCGATCAATAATGATGATGAAAGGTGGAACAAATAATTTTGTTATTGATCAATATTGTCGATCGATCCCTCCATAACAAAATATTTTAAATTATGATGTACAATGAATATTTGCTCCTTTGTTAATGCTCTGATGATTTCTTCACTGAACTGATTGCATTGCTGTCATCATCGTTTTTGTTGTTGTTGTTGTGCAGGTCATGACAAAGATGAATACAAGGAATTCAGAGATAATTCACACATGCACGATGTGCACATTCAGTTTCCAGCCTTTATAGAGCCCACAGACTATCTGTTGAGTGAAGAAGAAGACGATATTCTCCAAAATTAGCAGTTCAGTGATAATAAATATTTAAATTAAAACGTTGCTTAGGTTTTGACCAAGATTGCACTTCGAGACAAGTCGCTGGTTTACGTCTGATATACAAGAATTTATTGTGAATAAATGTGTACAAACATGCCAAAAATACACAATTTCCATTTTGTGTTTAATCTACATAATTTTATTCCTGCTTTTTGTCCAACATTTGTGAAACACCTCACGAAAGTAGAGTACTGTATTGACGTAAGTGACAATACATGGATTGTATTTGCTCAAAAGATTCAGCAATTGAATAAAATAATAATTATTACCTTTGTCATTATTGTATAATGCTGCTACACAATGCACACCATTGAAATCGAGGGTGGCCCTAATTTGCTCTTAACCTTTGTTTATAAAAGGCAAATAATATATGAAAAAGCAATCACAGATAGAAGTAATCCGATGCACAGTATATTAGAAAAATAAGTCAAAAATGACCAAAAAAATATTGTACTCCAGACAATGCAAGGTTCCGGCAATCTGCCTCCAGACCACTAATACCATGATGGTTATTAATTTGGGTAATTAGCCCAATTTATATCCCCAGGGATTATCAAATGAGCCGGAACTAGGAAGCACACACAGCAGGTAGACGTGTGGGCCTTAGGAAATAAACACACATTATTACACACGGGACACATGTAAACGGAAATCCCGGAGATGAAGACACATTGATGCATAGACAGACTTAACAGATGTGGAAAAGGCGGACAATCCCATGAGAGCCCGCACACAGAAAAACCTTGCACACAAAACCAGGTGAGATTGAAAGAGGCAGGAAGGTATGCAAAGGACAAGCCCCCCCCCCCCCACCTCCCACAGGAGCAGCAACTTCCACAGAACTTGCCACAATCTCCTCCTGCCATGCAGCCAACAGGATAGCGCCCCTCTCTCTCTCTCTCTCTCTCCATCACACAAATCACTGTCCGTTTCCTCAAGCTGGTCCTTCCTTCACATCCACGAGAGCACACCCCCGTCTCCACTACCGCTGAGGCATCTACATTAGCCCTCCTAACGGGCTGCCCCATGCCCTGGAGACGTCGTGACCCAATCCTGACCCAATTGAAACCCTGGCCACAGTGCAGCATTGTGCAATAGTGCATCACTTTATTTGCTGCCAATCAGGGGCAGCCATGTTGGAGGGCGGAGCTTATTCCTCTTCCCCAGGGCGAGAGGATACTGTAGGTGTGTGGAAGGACATGCTGTGGCATGGACAATGACATGTCTGAGGTGTTTCTCCCTTGCCTAGAAACCGCCCGGTTTGACACTGAAGAATGAATGAATAGGACACCTTAACTTTTCCTCAACACT
This sequence comes from Myxine glutinosa, assembly GCF_964187855.1. Lineage (NCBI taxonomy): Eukaryota > Metazoa > Chordata > Myxini > Myxiniformes > Myxinidae > Myxine > Myxine glutinosa. The sequence goes on from NC_136261.1 coordinate 122,105,087, forward strand.
AAAGGTTACAACACCATCTCCCAGTGGCACACACAAACAGGATGACATTCAATTTCACAGGTCATTATTGCAGGGAAGTAAAGGCCTATATAATCTATGCAAAAATAAACTGGGGTTCATACCTTCTTTCTAAGAGCTGATTCCTCCTCTCTCTCCCCCTCCCTCTTCCCAGTCCTCCAAACAAATGCAACAGTATCTGTTCGTTACACGGATTCCATACCTCACACACACCTAGTATCTAGTGTGATAGCTTTGGTGCAATTGATGGTGGGGTAGTGCACTTTTCTTTGTGCTATCTACCTTACAACATCCGCTGGGACCCCAAAACGTTCCACATGAGGTTTGGCGGAGCTTGCCCCAAAACTGAGGGAGTAGTTTGGGGATGGACAGACGGACGGACACTCCTGTTTTATAATATAGATTTACGTCTGTTTTAAATAATCTCATGATTACAATTACATGAATGTTCACTAAACTCCACTCCTTTTACATCAATGAATGCTTGCTCACAAAATACTTTCTTACAGGGTAGTATTACAAATATTTAAATCAAAAAATACCCTGAAGAATGAAAATTTCTTAATACAGCTAAGTTATTGAGAAATAACTGATCGTAAAGACAGCCATATTGAGTCAGCAATGTCGAATTAAGCAAGCAAACTTCAATCAGCAAAATATCTGTCAAAACATGGATGAAGAATTCCAATTGTGAGAAACTTAAATAATAGATGAATGCCCACGAGGCGAGCACTTGAGATTTGTTCTTCCTCAAGATTCTTTCCGGGAAACAATTTTGAGAATCACACCATCCGTGGCGGTCAGGGTGGAGACTGATTTGGTCTTCAGAGGAATCTATGAAGAGGGGATTGAAAACATTTGATATTTTCAATATCTCTGTAGTTTTCATCATGCATTCAATATATCTTCGCTACCTTTTGGATAATTGCCAGAATGAACCACTAAAACACAATTGTCCCAAGTTTCAGTTTAATATGTTAAAGGATAAAGGGAAACTGACCCATGTAAATATGTGATATTTTCTAAGTCCAAAAAGGGAAAAATTGGTGAAATGCGCTGAAACTCAAACTTGTTATGTATCTTATCTTAATAAAACCATGTACCAAGTTTCAGTTGAATATGTCAAAGGATAATGATAAAGAAAAAAATGAAAATCACCAACGGACGGACGGACAGACGGAGAGCAAACCTATAGTCCCCTCCAGTGAAACCGGTAGGGGCTAATAAGCAATAAAGCGAAATTGACGTCACTGAACAGGAAGCCAAGATGTTGGACCTATTCCTACGACTACTTTACCTGTGTTTCTGCACACGTTTCAAAGGAGAATTTCTGCAGAATCTTTGCAAGTGTGATCTTTATCTCGAGAAAAGCAAGGCGCATGCCAATACAGATGCGAGGTCCTCCTCCAAATGGCAGATACGCAAATGGATGGCGTGCTGCCTTGGCTTCAGTGGTGAACCTGCCCACAATATATTTCCATCAGCATAGCAAAATTCCCTGCACAACCATAAAATGACCATGCAGGGATTTGACCGTGCAATCATCAGATATAAATTTTAATGTGCTATAGTTGGTGGAGTCTCACCTCTCTGGATCAAACTTCATTGGATCATGCCAGAACCGGGGGTCATAATGCAACACAGCGACAGGCAACTCTACGCACATATTGGCTGGAATGAATTGGCCTTCGACTACACAGTCGTGTTTAGCTTGTCGTCCAAATCTATCAAGTAGGTCAGGCAAAGACAAGAGAAACAGAAAGAGATCAGGAAGGAATAAAGTGTGGTCTCAGTTCCATTATATCTCAAATTGTGAAAAAGATTATGAACAATAATTGTGAAATGGTTTCAGGAATTGCAGCATAAACCAATACAGAGTTCTTTGAGGACAAATACATTTGTTCTGCAGACCATTTGGATTTAATTGAACATTTGACCTCATCAGGTTCATTAAAATATAAGCACATTGTTATTATTTGTTAAACCTCCCCTGATAGGATAAAAGCAGTCTTATACCTGTTGTATGGTTGGGTTGTGCAATTAGTGCCCCCAATTTTTAATGAACCACCGTTTAGGTTATTTTTCTACCTATGTCTTAGCTGTATCTTGGATCTGGCTGGGACTTTCGGAATTACATATTCCATCAACAACGGAAATAAAAAGTACGTGGGGTTGACATAATGCTTTTTGACTTTGACCTAATTTGAAGGTCATGACCTAATTATAGACATTTTACCTTTTTCACCATAACTCCACTGAGATTTGTCCGATCGGAACAAAATTGCCTTCACTTGATAGCTTTGAGCAAGTTGCATTTACACTTAATTTACATCATATCTCTCTGAGTTCAAGGTCAAAGTCTTAGACCCCTAGTAAACCAACATTTAGGTTTAGTTTTTTAGCTTGCCTGGAACATAGTTCCGGGGAGCTTATGAGATGGCACGTCGTTCATCCGTCAGTCTGCTCATCTGTAGATACTTGCAACTTCTTCTACAAAACTGCTGTTGGGATTGTGACCAAACTTGGCACAAATGATATTTGGTATGTTGTGACTCAAGTTTGTTCATGGCATTAAAAAAGGTCGGGTTCTAAGGGGGTCTACCGGGGTTCTACCAGGGGTCAAAGTGGATCCACTAAGTTGTAAGAAACAAATGAATCAATGAACAGCATCCTAAGAAAAGTCACCAATTAGAGAATAAACTAGAGTTAATAGAACACCTTACCCCACACAGTCTTGAGGAAAAGGACATGGGAAGAGTCTTAAAAACTCTTCCTTTGCGTTTCCGAGGACGATCTAAGTTCGTTTTGTTCATGAACCATGGATGCTGATTCTCATCGTTTTTTCTCATAGTTTTGCTTCAGCGCATGAATATTTTTTTCCAATTTCTGCTACATGAAAGAGTTTTGAAAGTGACAATAAGGTGATTTGTGTTCTGCATTGTTCAAATGTAGAATTTAATTGAAATAAAATAATTATTTTGAAGGTTGTAGAAAAATAAAATTCCAGAACTTTACCACCATTGATACAGTTGGCTTATACACCACCTTATTTAACATATTAAATTAGTTCTTCATGCCTGTTGTTTGTATCCTTTTTGAAGTCCTTAAAAGCAGTAAGTTTCCTGTTTGGAATGATTTTCAATTTTGTTTGACTGCCAGACAGGCAGACAGAGTATAAAAAGAAAAAAAATCTCACTCCTCTGCAAATGTGCGATCGGGACAAATTTGGAGCCAAAATATTGCTAATCTACTGGTTCATTCTCCGATTCATATTCCGATTTGTGGACAAAATATAACATTCAATTGAAATCAAATTGTTCCTTGATCATAAACTGACGTTTGTAGACAGACAGACAACAGACAGACAGAAGTGAACGAATTGCCTAACCCCACTTTTCACTTCGTACGTGCGGGATATCTAAAAAATGCAACAAATAAAGACTGCATACCAATCCAATCACATTTACCATCGGATAGCTTTTCCTGAAAGATTACCAGACTACCTAATCACTAATTATGTGCACGCAATAAAGCATTTGGTAGTGGACAGGTCATGCACCGGACTGCTGGAGGGTAGAGGCGCAGAGCTTCTGATATGACCATTTCCATGTACTCCAACTTCTGAACATTGTTGTAATCTGGTGATTCCTGCAAAAACAAAAGAAATTAGTTAGCAGATATGTTGCAGCACCTTTCTGAGGTTCAATTGGCTATTTTGAGGAAGGGTTTGCAGCAGCCTCAATGGTCCCAAATATTGCACTGACTGATTCTGATCACAATAATGTGCTAAAAGAATAGGCTTTGCAACCACAGCAGTTACATCTACTCCTTGCAATGGTCAACCTTGTGCCATGGGTATACACAGCATAAAGAACAGCATAAATACAGTTACAAAACTAAAGAGTTCATAGAACATGATACCCTGCACAGTATTATTATTTTGTATGTAGCTTGTGGCTGCTAGATGTATCAATGCTGGAAGTGCGGCTGTGTTGCTGATGCAGTGCCCCCTTGTTACCAGCAAGCTGGTACTCATTTTGCCGACCTCACAAGGATGCAAGGCTGAGTCAACCCACCTGGTATTATTTAACGACTCAACATGGGGCTCAAACTCAAGACACTAAGATCTTCAGCCAGCCACCTTAGCTGTTAAGGTGACACCACCGGTGTGTTCAGTTACCACATTTCTTGTAGAGCGATCACCAACTGGCTAAGTAGCTTAAACACTCAAACAGAGCACTCAATTAATGTTTAAAAACCATTGATAAGGAACGGCTGGCTTGGCAAGCTAGATGCTTGGTAACTGAACACACCTCAGGCCTACTCTGCACAGTGTTCAAGTATTAATACTTCAATTTTAATAAAATAACGTTTTAAAGATTCTTTTTTTTTTTAATCTGAAAGTTTAGCGCGAATGAATCAGTCTTGTATCCCTCACTATTATAGCCGGCGAAGCCGGTGTTGTCAATGAACGCGTACGTATTATGTTGAAAACCTGATTATGCCTTGGCTCGAGAATTCTGAAGCGCAGTGGAGGCCGCCATCTTGCGGATGCGGAAGTATGCATAACAAATTTAAAACGTTCATTAGGAGTTTCTTTTACCCGTCATTGTTTGATTCACAATCTTATGCACCTCCAATGTATTATTAAAATACTTTAACACCAACATCGGCCCGCACGGGCCTGGTTATCTTCAACGAAACGCGTCACCAAACACCGGACCCAATGAGAGTCGAGCATTTGCAAAAATATTTCTAAAATGAAATCACAATGGTGGCCGCCATCGACCGATGCGGATGTTTGCATAAAACAATTGCGAAAGAGTTCAATAGGAGTTTGTTTCACCCGTCGTTCTTTGATTCACAATCTAATGAACCTCTAATTAGTAATTAAAATACGTTAAGACCAACCTCGTTATCTTCAACGAAAATCGTCATCAAACACCAGAACCAATGAGATTCGAGCAGTTGAAAAAATATTTTTTTCAAGCCTATTTCGCGTTTCGGAGGGTGAAAACGGCGTCAAATATTCTAACATTGATGAAGAATTATTTTTTAGAAATCTCGCGGCCGTATGGGATAGTTTTTCACGGCCAGAAATACGGTATAAGCGGTTTACATATTTAGTTTAGAAATACGGATAGTTTTTCACGGCCAGAAATATCCGAAGTTGAGACGGAATTCACCGAATTAATCACTGCAAGCTAACTTCTTCTGGTGGAGGAAGCCGCAGTGCCCGGAGAGAATCAGCCCCGACAGCGACTGAAGTTAGAAGACTACACACATACTGTGAAAACGTATGTTAAGCCCAGTTAAAATTTCTTAAAATAGGTCTTAAGCTAGCACATCGTATAGTTACTTCCTTAAGCTTCTTGTGACATTTATTGTATGCAGGTATTGCCATTGGGGAGGACTGTCTGCTCTTCTCTTTTACCAAGTCTTACCAGGTACGGTACCTACTACACCTACCAACTACCTAACCTACTGATGCCATAGTGATGGGTAAAATAGTGGCAAGAGGCTTTGGCTTCGCCGGCTCATTGCGGCTTTGCAGTCGGTACAAGTAGCCGGCAAAGCCGGTGTTGTCAATAAACGAGTACATATTATGTTGAAAACCTGATTATGCCTTGGCTCGAGAATCCGAAGCGCAGTGGAGGCAGCCATCTTGCGGATGCGGAAGTATGCATAACAAATTTAAAACGTTCATTAGGAGTTTCTTTCACCCGTCATCGTTTGATTCACAATCTTATGCACCTCCAATGTATTAATAAAATAATTTAAGACCAACATCGGCCCGCACGGGCCTGGTTATCTTCAACAAAACGCGTCACCAAACACCGGACCCAATGAGAGTCGAGCATTTGGCAAAAAAATTCTAAAATGAAATCACTCAATGGTGGCCGCCATCGACCGGATGCGGAAGTTTGCATAAAACAATTGCGAAAGAGTTCAATAGGAGTTTGTTTCACTCGTCGTTCTTTGATTCACAATCTAATGAAACCTCTAATTTGTAATGAAAATACGTTGAGACCAACGTCATTATCTTCAACGAAAATCGTCATCAAACACCAGAACCAATGAGATTCGAGCATTTGAAAAAATATTATTACGCGTTTCGGACGGTGAAAACGGCGTCAAATATTCTAACATTGACGAAGAATTATTTTTTAGAAATCTCGCGGCCGTATGGGATAGTTTTTCACGGCCAGAAATACGGTATAAGCGGTTTACATATTTAGTTTAGAAATACGGATAGTTTTTCACGGCCGGAAATATCCGAAGTTGAGACGGAATTCACCGAATTAATCACTGCAAGCTAACGTCTTCTGGTGGAGGAAGCTGCCGTGCCCGGAGAGAACCAGTCCTGCCAGCGACTGAAGTTAGAAGACTACACACATACTGTGAAAACGTATGTTAAGGAGTTAAGCCCAGTTAAAATTTCTTAAAATAGGCCTTAAGCTAGCACATCGTATCGTTACTTCCTTAAGCTTCTTGTGACATTTATTGTATGCAGGTATTGGGGAGGACTGTCTGCTCTTCTCTTTTACCAAGTCTTACCAGGTACGGTACACCTACTACACCTACCTACTACCAACTACCTACCTACCTACTACCAACTACCTAACCTACTGATGCCATGGTGATGGGTAAAATAGTGGCAAGAGGTATACAGGTATTGGGGAGGACTGTCTGCTCTTCTCTTTTACCAAGTCTTACCAGGTACGGTACCTACTACCAACTACCTAACCTACTGATGCCATAGTGATGGGTAAAATAGTGGCAAGAGGCTTTGGCTTCGCCGGCTCATTGCGGCTTTGCAGTCGGTATTAGTACACTGTAATAACATGACGTGGAGTCAGGATTAACCAGCGTCTTCTTCACCCCAACCTTCTCACGCGCCACGCCCTCTCAGGCCATCTACTGATTGATATAGAAGACATGGTTTTGGGAGTATTATGAAGGCATTTTGTGTTCTACAGTCTACAAGTATATGTCAATTTCAATAAAGGTTTAAAATGCTTTAAAAACATATAAATAAATTAATTCCAGAGTTTGCCGCCGTTTTCCCCAGTGTCTATTATACCACCCGATCTAACACGTTACATTAGTTATTCGTGCCTGTTGTTTGTGTTATTTATGACGTCATTAAAACTACGTTTCTTGTTTGGAATAATTTTCAGTTTTGTTTGACTGCCAGGCAAGCAAAAAAAACCAAAAAACATTAGCTCACTCACTGCCTTTCTGCACATTTGCGATCGGGACAAATTCAGAGCCAAAATACGGTAAAACGGCTGACTTGTCTTCCGATTCATGTTCAAAAGATAATTCAATAATTTTAAAAAGTTGCTCCTCGATCATAAATAAACTGGTATTAAGACAGACGGACGGACAAACATGAGACAATTGCTTAACCTCACTTTTCACTTCACGTGCATGGGGTAAATATAAGCTACTGGAATTTAAAATGCGCAAACTCTATAATCCAAGTAATAAATATAATCCAGTTCATTAGTCAATCAAATACCGGTTCTTAATCTCAAAAAAACTTGCATTTCAATAACTCCCAAGTGCGACATGTTTTATTAACACCGTTTAATGAATGCACTCATTGAAAATCCTTTCACTTGAATATAAGAAATCAGAGTCAAATTAGTAACTCGATCTCTCGAACTGCACAATTATTTAAACACAGAACACAGACATGCACAATTAGGACACAAAGGGGAATTGTCTAGGCGGAGCTCCAAGATGTCTCCACTTTGGTAGATTCAGCAGTCATTGACTTAAAGCTGTGGCAGCCAGAGAGAGTAAACAAGTGGTTGAGGGTTAGAAGGGGGGAAAGGGGCAACCATTAGCTCATCGTTATGCAGCGAGAAGTTTTGGAATACTGGATGTCAGGCAATGCTCAACAGCCAGGCAATTGCCAATGGCAGCACAAGAGCTCGGAAAAACTCGCAGACCGACACAAAGTTTGTAGTAACGTATGCTCGATGCACAAGTTTCTGCAGCACAAGGCCTCTGCTAGTTTAATCTCATCCAGAGTTTACCCAGAGCCAGAGTCTCTCAAACACACCCCTGACTTGGACAACCGGCTAATCTTGGCCTCATCCTCCACTCAACTATGGAGCTTTGCTTTGCTTCATTTTCCCAAGCCTTTGTTTTCTCTGCACTCTCAGGTAAATCCCTCTTGCTACCTGCGGTTCTGCACAATCTTATCTTTCCTGATGTCCTTGCCAGCGTTTATACTGCGGCTCTGCACCTTGTCCAATATATTGACCATATAAGGTGATGTTCCAGTAACTGCTGATGTCAAACTCCTTTACATGAAGGGGGCCACGTTTGTCACTGATCCAGACTCTGTCCAAGATATGGGCCCCAAAAGTTTGGATATCAAAACTTTTTAATGACTTCCACAGTACATGCTGCCAGAAATTCAATAATAATTGATGTGCATCTGGTCAGCTAACTACAGATTCTGCTATCTGGAATGTCCGAGACATTTACAAATGGACAACAGACAACTTACAAAAACAACTAGAACGGCACTCAGTAGAGAGCACACCTCCGTCTGGTTAACAGTTTACGTTTTGTATCTCAGAGTAGACCAGAAAATCACAATACAGAATCACATTTTATCAAAATCAATAACAGGAATTACCATAGTCCAGGCTTTCATACCCTGAGCTACCCCTCGTTTTCGGCCATAACATTCAATGTGGAAGAATCACTGAAAACATTCTACTCGCTGGATCTGGATCTTCACCAAAATTGAATCGCTTCTTCCTTGTCACACACACAACCTGTCCAACAAGTTTCGTCCAAATCAATGAACAACTTTTTAAGATATCCTGCTATGTATCGTTTTTGGCCCTATCTCCCAATGGTGAAGAATCACTTTAAAATTCTAGTAGCCGGATCCGAATCCGGATCTTCACCAAAATCTAATCATTTCATCATTGTCACATACGCTACATCTCTGCCAAATTTCGTCCGAATCCGTCCACAATCTTTTGAGATATCTTGTTCACAAACGGACAGACAGACAGACAGACGGGTGAAAACATAACCTCCATCCACATTTGGTGGTGGAGGAAAAGATAAATTGCTTTCCATCATAATTACATAACCTTAGGCCATATCCCCCTTAGCTGGTAACACTCAAACCCTTCCAACCTAACACAAGTCCCTTTGACTTAACCCAGATTTTGAGATAATAAAGAAAAGAATACCAGCTAAAATTCTAAATTTACAACTCAAAGCATAGCAACCATAAAGCAAGGGATTTGAAATAAAATAGAATATTAACTTTTTTGAGCCATTAAAATACAGAAATAGAAATAAAAAGAATGACCGCAATGTGGTCAAAACCTGCAACACTATATATATTCGCCTCCTCTGTTCACTCAACTCCCTCATCCTTGCTGTTGTGATGGTATTATATAATTAATCTCCGAGGGTCTTCATGGTTTGGTTCAACATCAATTACGAGTCTGATGGGCAGCTGGGCCTGGTTCCAGGCAGCTAGTACACCCACTCCGAACAGGAGTGGCAGGAAGGGTTATGTTATATCATATATCCTCTGTGGGGTATATAGATTACAGTAGATCTAGACTCGGGCTTCAAGAACGTCAGAGGCATATTCAGTTTGGAGATCCATCGATTGTCCGTGACGCAGGATTGTTCGAGAGAACTGTCTGGGGCTATACAACAACAACAACAACAAACAACAACAGCAACAACAGCAATGCAAAGCTCTTGTGTCGCAGGAAAAAACATGTGAAATCACATTTCAAAATAATGCAGCAGCTAAATATGATTACAGTACCATCGTATAATTTTTTTCAATGTGGCATACAGTAGAAGAATGTTAACCACGAGCGATCGAAAGATTCAAATGCACCTCAATGTTAAATAATTTAAGTAGTTGATGGTTTAATTAAATTCAATTACACTCTTTCCATGGGCGGTTCACACATTCACAACCAAATATGTTGGTTTTCATCTAGCTCGGCTAAGGCTGTTGTTGGCTTAACGGTTAAACTTGAATGAATGAATGAATGATCGTTTTAAGGCCATTTTCCCCGCTAGAGCGGGGGTTAGCCTTGCGGGCCCCATGACAATCATGGTTCCCTGTTTGAGGCAATGTTTTTATGGCTGTTAACTGGTTTATGGCTGTTTATGGCTGGTTTATGGCTGTTTATGTTTTTTAGGTTTATGTTAACGGTTAAACTTATTGGCTTAAAATCGCAGGGTCTTGAGTTTTAGCCCCTGTTGTGCTGTTTAATGCCCAATCAGCCTGTTATCTTCCTGAGGTCGTCAAAATGAGTACCAGCTTACTAAAAATATAGGGCCGCACTGGGTGGGGAAATGATAGAACCAGCATCCAAAGGCTGCATATGAAACAAGAAAGAGCAATCAGAGATTGCAAACCCTCGCCAGGATGTATTTTCAGTGGTTTTTAAGGCTTTTGTGTTCAAACAAATATGGTGGCCGAACCACGTGACGTCATCATTCTTTTTTTCCTAAACTCATTTATTCCTAGATTATGCTCAATAAATTTCATCTTGATCCGATGAAGTTTTGTACTTGTCGAATTATGACGTCATAATGGAGGCACCTATGACATCATCATTAACATTTTGTTATGTCGGTGGGGTAGAGGAATATCTAGAGTCAGGTAGATCTGAATAGGTAACATGCTTCGTCTGTCGCGATAGGGAATCTGCCCTGTAATAAGTTCTGTGTGTTTAGTCCGGTTTGTCGGTTAAGGAGTATACCTGTGAACATACCAGGATGTTTGTGTGCTAGGTAGTGATAGGGATTAAAGATAACAGCCCTTGTGTGTCACACCTGGTAATCAAACCTTTGTTCCTTATGGCAACGCACACCTGTAAACACTTAGATAGGCCCTTCATTGCACATAGTAATTAAATTCCCTTCCCTGACATTGGAAGAAAACGGACAGGAAACTAGGCCAGGACACCGCCGATGATGGATGCCACCGGTCGCATCACGAACTTGCATAGCAACATGCCAAGGAGGCCTGTGATTGGTCAGGGCAGTAGGCGCGAACCTCCAGCCAACCAGTGCGGGAGGTGCGAAGACGCAACTAAGAAGGAGGTTGTTGATTGGAGGGAAGTTGCTGGAAGGTTCGGTAGCTGGCGGGAAGCTATGCGACGCTGATTGGGGAACGCGCCAAGATTGACGTCACCGGGAAGGTTATAAAAAGGACGCGCTTGGCTCGGAGCAGCAGCTCACTTGGACTTGCGCTTGGCTGGGAGCAGCAGCTCACTTGGTCTTGGACTTGTGCTTGGCTCGGAGCAGCAGCTCTCTTGGGTTTTCTTAGCGGTGCAGTCGCATTCCTCCCTGTGGCTTTCCTCGTCAAGACGCTGTTCTCTCTCCTGTCTCTCCTCGCAGTGGACCTCGTGTGGAGATCGCTGGCAGTGCTTTGGGTCGCGTGGTGCTTTTAGGGCGTTGGACGCGTGGTGCTTGGAGGGGTGCTCGGTGCTTTGGAGCTTGGAGTGAGGGACCTCGTGGTGTGCCGCTGAACAGACGAGGCCGGGGCGAGCAGATCGCTCGAAGCCTGGTGGCGCACGAGCGGGGGCCGGACACCAGCTGCGTTGGTCGACAGACGCAAGACGACAAGACAGATAAGGATGCACCATTTCACAAATACACGACGAACGTGTTTCTTTGGTAACTCATTCCCTCGTCTCGTATCTGCAGTCTGGTGTGTGGGATCACAATTTAAAATTAGAATTAGTATCGCGTTTCCCTGTCCCGACCTTTGCAAATAAACCCTTGTATTATTTTCCATTCCCTGCAAATTTTGTGCCCGTTTGAGTTCGTTCCCCTTCCACATTTACATGCTCCCGCTTCTTCCTCTTCCCTTCTTCTCTTCCTGATAGCACAATCCGTATTGGTCGTCGCCTCAAGTAAATCCGTTCTGGTCATTCGCGGTCCCTGGTGTTAACCGGAAGGGTCCGCGCGACAATATTTTATTCCCCATGGAGAGTTCTTTACAATGATCCATGTCTCAATTTTTTCTATTCAGCACTTTATATGGAGGTGCAACGTTTTTCGGTTTTTCCAAGATGGCGGCCGAACCACGTGACCTATGACGTCATAATTATCATAAAAAAATTATATGGGTGGAGTTGCACTTATGGTGAAAATTTCCTGTCAATCGGACCAACGGTTGCAGAGAAAATCATATTTATTCTGTGCGGACAAACAGACAAACAAACAGACAGACAGACAAACAGACGGACTGAAATTCAATAGCCTCTCCTCTGGCGAGGGTAATAATAATCTTGCCCTGCTTCCCTTTACCCATCAAGTGACTATTTTGTCTTGCTTCATTAGTCATACTTGTTGTATTATCACTTTAGCAATACGATAATCAGTTAACCTCGTCATTGTAACTGGAATAAATAAGCTAGTCTATGAGGACTGGCTGAGGGAGACTCAGCTCTTTAAATGAGAAAGGAATTGATCAAGAGTGGATATCACAGAAATTTTAAGACAATGAGGTTAAAAGATAAAATATTTCTAGGATACGTTTTTATTTCCTACCAGAAAGGAGAGTGACCAGACTAGGGGGCCGAGCTTGAGGGTGAAAAACAGGAAAGTTAGAACAGAAGCAAGGTGGGAGTACCCATTACAGCACTAGTTAATGTATGGAATGGTCTTCCTGGGAGGATGGTAACATCCGAGAAAATAAGTCGATGGAAAATGGAATTGGACAGGTCTCGAAAAGTATTGGTATTAGAAGGGTACAGGGATGTAAGCATAAATAGTAGGAAGACTGATTGGTGGAGTGTGATCGATGATTGTTTGTGAATGGAATGTGATGTGATGTTAATGGGATACTGAGATGTTCTGATTCTAACAGGTGTGGGCCTTGTTAAGTGTGAATGTGTTATTTGTGTTTATTCTACTCCCACCTAACCCCCTCCCCCCATCCTCCTCCCTTCCCTGAAATATTTTTTGAATGTATCGGAAAAAAACCCTTGTCCCCTTATGCCCCCTAAGCGTTGTGTCTTTTCTGTTGTCATGGCATGCTACGTTATAGGAAGGTAACCTGGTATCTCTCTGCCTCTATGTAGTAAGGGAAACATATGAAAATCTGTTAACTAAATTGTTACCAAAAAATTTCTTCACCAATATGTTTGTAAAGGTGTGTAATAACACGTGTTAAAATGTTGAAGGTCAACTCCCGTGGGAAACCCAGAAAAAAAGCTGTTGAATTCAGGTACCGCAAAATTATTTTCGAGAATTTTTATTTTTTTTAATCGGCCCTTAAGTAACTTATGAGGGGTCAAATAAGGGTTTTTCATGATTCTGAGTTGATTGTTAACATTTATATTTCACCACAGACACTCCTTTGTGGAAAAATAATTTCTAAATATATCTCATTTTCTACTTTGCAGGACATGGAGTCTAGCAATATGGATGAAGACGTTACTCCACCTGTGCTCAATTGCTTCATCTGTGCACGCTCGGATACACCAGCTGAAAGGCTCATACAGGCAACTCCAAAGGGATACTCAACTTTATTGAAACAAGCAGAAACTGTCGAAAATGTTACTGTTGTGGAACGTATGAAGGAGGCTCAAAAGGAAGGAAAACTGAGGTACCACCAGAAGTGTAAAAATGATCTGTACAACAACTTTGTTGCAACCACCAAGAAGTCAGCTCAAGCATCAAAGGCAGAGAAAGAGTCATCAAAGTTGAAGAGAAGACGCACTACTTGTGAGTTCAGTTCATCAACTGGCTGCAGTTCTAGAAGATCACAGTCAGTTGACCTCCTGTATAAGGATGTATGCATTCTTTGCAACCAACCAGCCCAGCTCTACAAAAATAATCCAGCACAAGCTAGAAAGAAATACAGAGTGCCAGATAATTTGACTGCAGATACACTGAAGGCAAGCTTGCTGAAGACAGCACGGAGTCGCGGGGATGACTGGGGCACTGAAGTCACTGGACGCCTGGAAGGGATCAACGACTTGGAAGCAGAAGAAACACTGTACCATTTGCGATGCAAACTTATGTTTGCGAGAGGTGACAGTTTGTCCAAGACTGATGAGGAAGGAAAAAGGAAGAGAGGACAGAGGAGTATTGATGAGGAGCGAGAGGCAGTTTTTATTGAATTCTGCGAATGGTTAGACTCAGAATTAGAGCATGGGGTAATGAACATGGACCAAGTCCATGAAAAGCTGCAGGAGTTTGATCAGTCACCAGAGAAGAGCCTTTCTTATTCAAAGCATTGGCTAAAGATAAAACTTCTAGAGAAATACGAAGACACCTTGTATTTCACAACACAGGAAAGAAGGGCAGATGTACTCTGTCTCAAAGATGGCACCGACAATATTCTGCGAGCGCATCATGCTAATCTTGACCATGGAGATGAGAAGACTCAGATCATAAAGACGGCACTCAAGTTCATATCCAATGATATTGCCTTGATTGATTTAGGTCCAAAGTCATACCCCACCACACACAGTATGACTGACATCGATAGTCAGCTGACACTTGTTCCTGCAAGCCTTCAGATGTTCTTGAGACCGATTGTCAAGACAGACGAAAGAGTTGCCGTTTCGGGGCAGAATTTTATTAAGGCCTGTCGACCTCGGTCTGGAGTATTGCCACACCAAATGGGGCTTGCCATACAACTTGATCATAGATTTGGGTCAAAATGGATGCTCAACAAGTTCCACCGGCTGGGATACACTGAGTCTTACACGGAGACACAAAACTACAAATACTGCTTCCTTAATAGTAGGAGTGGAGATGATGTTCCAGATACTTCTGGCACTCTTGACACCATTGTGGAGGAAACCGATGAACAGATCAATGATGAGGTTGCGGTTGATGCTGCGCTTGAGGATCAATCAGTGATGACAGCCAAAGTGCCAGCCAGTGAAAGTGAATTGTCAAGTAATGATCAGGTGGTCTTTATGGAGGTTGGGGAAACAAACAATGCAGTCACTCAGTTTGTTGGAGACAATATAGATTTAAACATTGTCTCTATTCACGGAAACACTCCCTTTCACTCAATGGGTTGGATCGAAGTCACCTCTCCGGCACCACCTTTGCCAGATCCACAGACAACAGCAGCTTTCCCCCGGGTGAAGTTGAAGGCACTCGACAAAGCTAAGATCCTGAGAGGAACTGAAGTAAAGATTATTCCATTTTCGAACAGGAAACAGATAGGAACGAACGCGATCATGTTTCTCCCCCTCGCTGAGCTTTCCTCCTCCCTGGCTCATGATCAGCCACTCCTCACTCCAGGTGACACACTCTGGGCAGCGGGGTGGGTGATCAAAGCCAACGATCCTGAGTTCCCACACTCCAACTGGAATGGCTGGATGAAGAGAATCCATGCTAATGACATTGGGTGAAATTCGGTACAACATGTTCTCAAGGAAGGCAGCGGCAGGAGTGATCAAACCAGAGACTCTACCTCCAACAGAGGGTGCAGCTGCACAACATTCACTCCGTGCCTACCTGCAGACCCGGGACTGGATCCTTCTACAGAGCATGTCTCTGAACCCCAGTGACTATGGATGGACAATAGGTGTGCATGGGTATGAGCCAGTTCCAACACTGGACCCCACGGCTCCTGAGGAGCTATTGCAGTTCACGAGCTGTAATTGTCATGGAGATTGCAGCAACCGGCGATGCAGCTGCAAGAAGAATGGGGTCACGTGCATCTCGGCCTGTGGAGTCTGTAATGGCATTACATGCAGAAACTGCAGTCATGATGTTGTTGAGTCTGAAGAAGACATAGACAATGACTGTTGAAACTTCTGACATTGCGAATGAGAAATAACTCTCGAGTATTATATATGTATGTGAAATAAAAGCTACTTTGTGTGTAAATGTAAAAGTGAAAAAATAAATGTTAACAATCAACTCAGAATCATGAAAAACCCTTATTTGACCCCTCATAAGTTACTTAAGGGCCGATTAAAAAAAATAAAAATTTTCGAAAATAATTTTTCGGTACCCGAATTCAACAGCTTTTTTTCTGGGTTTCCCACGGGAGTTGACCTTCAACATTTTAACACATGTTATTACACACCTTTACAAACATATTGGTGAAGAAATTTTTTGGTAACAATTTAGTTAACAGATTTGTGAAATATCTCATAAAATGCCCTTACTAATGGCATCAATCAAAGGCCACCTCCTCTTATGCTTTACTAGCTTCCTCTACTCTCAAAGTCAAAGCATGGCTCTTCAAAGGATCCTCTCATCTTCTCTCCCTGTCAAGCCTTAGATAATGAAGAGGAAAGAAATGCCCACGAATACACAGACTCGCGTACAACAAGTATCAAAAAAGTGCGTTGCTTTATCCGGTGCGAAACAGACGTTGTTTTGGAAGAACTTGTCGATCTCTCTTAGAAGACGCTCCTGACACTCAGGATGCGTGGCCAAGAGGTACGCGATGAAGGCCAGGGCACCGCTTGTTGTCTCGTAGCCAGCCACAAGGAAAAATAAAGCTTGTCCCACAATTTCATCGTCACTCAGAGTCTTTTTGGTTTGTGGCCTTGTTTCTACTGGGTGTACACGCGTTAACATTTCACTGTCAACTTCGCTGCAAGGATGAGATAATCAACAAATATTCCTTTGTTTTTTATTTTTATGTTTCTCTTAAAGTTTCATTGCCAAAATAAAAACATCACAACACATTTCAAAGAAACATTGTCCACCAACTTCCAGTGCTTAGCAACATGGAATTTCATCATTGTGTACTCAAAAATATGGCTTTTTATACACTGCTCAACCAGAATAAAATGAACACCCTTGATAGTGAACCAACTTCATTTTATCAATCTGTGATGTGGACATAATCAAATGGACTAAACATATTGTCGTGTGACTACCCTTGGTGAATACCATAAGGGTAGCACGGAAGGCCAAACCCAAGCTTTAACTCGGAGGCGATGATCAAATTGCGGACTTTATCTATGTGGGGGAAGAAAGGGGAGGGGAAGATGAAGCGCTTACCTGTTGTCCGCCGGCAGCCCCAAAGCCTGCAAAGAAAATAGAATCGAACAAACACGGATTTAAATTGTACAAAAATTACAGGTTTATTAAAACGGAATGCCGGGACAAAGAAAAACGTGATGGTAAAACTAAAGTCCGAAACGGGACGTCCCCCACACCAGACTTACACACAGACGAGGGATAAAATAACGTTGGAAAATAATGGTGCGATTATTTAGGGCACTTAGCTCAGATTGGCTGGTGTATCTCATCGGGAATGG
This sequence comes from Myxine glutinosa, assembly GCF_964187855.1. Classification (NCBI taxonomy): domain Eukaryota; kingdom Metazoa; phylum Chordata; class Myxini; order Myxiniformes; family Myxinidae; genus Myxine; species Myxine glutinosa. The sequence goes on from NC_136261.1 coordinate 122,122,381, forward strand.
TGTCGGCTCCAAGCGCGCTGTCCGGACGCGGCTCTGTGCTTGATGGGAAGAAAGGCCGCAGTCTGCTTGGTTCACCCACCAGGCCGCGTGTGCCGGCGCGAAGCAGGCCTCACGGTCTGTCTTGAATGGCAGGTGTGCATCTTCCCTCTCAGCCGCGTTGGTGAAACCCAGCTCGTCGTTCATCAAAGGACCACCGTCAGCAAGAGTCGAGGGCCAGAGGTGGGCAAGAGGCAGGAAGGAGAAGAACGCGATAGGAGGCCGGAACAGGGCGAGCGTGACCGTTAGGAACAAGAGGGAGGCAAAAGCGAGGAGAGAGAAAATGTCCGTCCGAGAGTTCTTTTAACGTCGGATCATGACGTCATCGGCGCTTCTCCACCAATCAGTATGCCGCTTCTTGCTCGCCCTTCTCTCTGCCAATCAGTCGGTGCCTTCTTTCTCCGCCCTTCTCTCTGCCAATCAACGAGTCCTTTCCTACCCTGGTCTTCCCGTTGGTCAACTCCTGCCCAATCACTGTCCCTCTGAGCATGGCTCTAGGCCTGCCTGAGCTATGTGTGGCCGCCAAGTCGGGGTTGTCAGCCCAAGTGCGTCATCTGGGTTCCGGTTAGTTTTATTATTTTGTGTGGTTTAATTAATGGGCATTTCCTGCACTATTGTCTATTGTGTGGTGCCATAAGGGACAAAGAATAAATCACAAAGGGTAATGACAAAGAGGGAATTACTTAACCTAATCCCTGAGCTAAATAAAATGCCCCGCCCCCTCGTGACGGGGACAAATATACACTTATCCGACATTCGGCTAAACAAAACTTATTACATGAAGATGGTTCTTATCACGATCATTGGAGCACCTACCTATAAAAATCTACCTGACTCTACATATCACTACCCCACAAACATAACAATATTATGTGTTTCAAACTGCCAAATGCATTGCTGGTACACAAGAAACACTTACCACTATACGCACAGGGCACTTTACAGTTTGTAACACATTTACTGCAGGACCATCGTGTCACATGCCATGCATCCCGATCCCAAACTTCCTCTGCCGAGAAGATAAGGAATGGACTGCGGCTTCTTGCTTGCTTCTGCACCAGAAATTCCTGCTATAAATGCCATTCAACACGTCTGGGAACATGGATCAGATCAGGAGCTGGGGACAAGCCCGACTACTGCCAAATAATACGCAAGAGCTGCAAGAAAATCGACTCCATATTTGGCAAAATCTAGATAAGGTTGTTATACGGAATCGATATATTAAAGTAGCCGGATTTCTCGGTCCATCCATCCTGTGTGTCACGGTATTTTCGCTGGGACGCCATTGCAGCATTACATATGCGACGTCATTAAGGCATTACGTCTAGTGCTAGACTAGGCCTCTACCAACGTGCATGTCGTCCCGTCATCCAGCACTCAACCCGTCCTGGTGATTTGCTGACAGCAGTTGAACAACATAGCCCATTATACATCCGACTCTATCACGATCTGATGTCCATAGGTGATGGGCTGAATGGAAGACAATAGGCGTCGGCTTGACGAATTTAACAAGATGGCGGTGGAACAAGATGGCGGTGTAGTAAGACGGCGTTACATCTGGGACATCGTTACGGTTGTTGTGATTGGTACTACGTACTGCGTAGTGACGTCTAGGGGCGTGGCTTCAGTGGTTGATGGCGGCTCGTCATGATGGCCGTGTGCTCTGTGAGAGCTTGGTGTCTTCTTTAATAAACCACTTGAATTGAAGGAGATTCCTGAACTTACAACATGGTGGCAGCACGGGATCGTGAATATCAACAAGCAGTTTGACGTTTGGTCTTGTTTTTTTTGCGGATTACCACGGCGGCACGTTCCGTGTTTTTTCCAACATGGCGAAGTTCCCGACAATGGACTGGTCCAGCTCAGAGCTGGCGGAGACCTTCAAGTTATTCAAGCAACGAAGGAACTTGGTGCTGTCGGGGGAGGGCATCGATACGAAAGCCAGACAGGCCATCAAGATTCAGATTGCTGTGGGAGACGAAGGACTGAGGCGGGTCAATGCATCGACTCTGTGTGAGGATGATAAAAAGGATCCAGCTAAATTATATAAATTATTCGAGGATCAGTTGGACATTCATGTAAACTTTCGGATTCACCGGCTGGAAATGATGAGATTTCGGCAGCAAGAAGGAGAGTCCATTGATGATTTCGTCAACAGATGCCGACGGAAGGGAAGCTTGTGCAATTTCTCCGAAGCAGAACTCTCGGAACGGATTATCGAGTTAATTGTTGCGAGCACCCCACATGATGATTTTCAAAAGCATCTGCTCGACCATTAGGTCGGGTACGACATGGACCTGGTTTTAAGTGAGGGACGCAAGTACGAAGCAATGTTAATCGGAAAGCAGGCCATCCAGAAGATGGAAGGGCCTTCATCATCTGTGAATGCCATGACACATCGCCAAAAGTGCAAAAAGTGTGGACTATCACATCCACCACGGAACTGCCCAGCATACAATGATTATTGTAAGTATTGTGGTGAACTGGGACACTAGGCCCGTTGTTGTGAAAATCCCAAACGAAGCACGAGATATGCTGATGGATACGAGTGGAGCCACCGTCCTGCAATGGGTGGAAGAGGCCGTCGAGTCAGCAGAAGCAAGTTGAGAGGTATTCTTCGGGGAAGTAACAACAATGGGACCTCGGTGAATGTAGTGTCGGGGTATTGTACCGAAGACGATGATGACAGTTACGAAAGTGACACTGATACATATGAACACACCAAGCCGTTTCACGTGATCAGGGTATTATATGTGTATGAAGGAGACGAGGGATGAAGTGTACACATTGTTGAACATTGTATGCCCTGACATGAAAGGTGTATACAAACTGCAGTTGAAAGTGGATACAGGTGCGTCAAGGAATACTTTGCCAACGCGTATTGTGAAGGACATGTATGGAAACAAATGGATGTCAAAACTGACTCCACTTGGTGGGACCAAGCTCACTGAGATCAAGTGTCACGGAATCCTAAAGCTCTTGTGTTGATATAAAGACTCAGATTGGTTCAAGTACAGGTTCTATGTGGTTGAAGTACCTGGACCTGCAGTACTTGGACTACCAGCGTGTGAAAGGCTCAACATCGTCACCATAAACAGCATTGCTGGGCAACGGGGGACATTTCTGAAGGCTGCACCTCCAGCATCAAGGATTCCGAAACCAATGCGCCACGAGGAACAGGCCTACAAGGTGAATTCCATGGATGATTTGAAACGGCTGTTCCCGGACAGGTTTGACTGCATTGGGAATTTTAAAGGAAAAGTGAGGCTTCATCTAAAGCCTGATGCAAAGGCATCGATTGACACACCAAGGAAGTGTAGTGTTCACATCAAAGGGAAGTTGAAGGAGGAACTAATGAAAATGGATAAACAGGGTATCATCAGGAAAGTGAACTATCATACGGATTGGTGCTCTTCCATCTGTAATAGTGTAAAGAAAGATGGGAGCTTAAGAGTATGTATCGATCCGAAACGCCTGAACTCTTGGCTGAAGAGGTGTCCACATAAAATACCGACATTAGACGAGCTGAACCCAGAATTTGCTGACGCCATGATATTCTCAAAATTAGATGCTCGGGCTGGCTATTGGGCTGTGCATCGGGATGAGGAAAGCCAGGATTTGATCACATTCCGCACACCTTTTGGGCGCTGGTGCTTCAAGAGATTGCCTTTTGGGTTATGTGTCAGCCAGGATCTGTTCCAGCAAGCCATGGACCGCATACTCGAGCAAGCACCAGGCTGTATTGGTATCTCCAATGATGTGGTGGTATCAGGACAAACTGAAGAGGAGCATGATCGTAATCTTCTGAACCTGATGAAAGTAGCACGAAGAGAGGGTCTGGTTTTCAACTCTTTGAAATGTATCATCAAGACCAACCGTATCAACTTCTTCGGCTTGATCTGCAGCAAACAAGGAATCTCACCTGATCCTGGGAAGATCTGCGACATCCGGAAGATGCCGTCACCGCAGGATAAGGAAGACTTGAGCCGATTCATTGGACTGATGAACTATCTGTCACCACATATTCCCCACTTTGCGGACAAAGTGGCACCCCTCCGAGATTTACTGAAGAATGGAGTGCCATTCATGTGGCAGGAAGACCATCAGTTAGCATTTGAGCAACTGAAAGAGTGTTGATGCAGACGCCTGTCTAACATACTATCATCATGACAAGGAGACAGTTTTGGAAGTAGATGTGTCACAGAAGGGACTGGGTGCACGCCTTTTGCAGGATGACAAGCCTGTTGCTTTTGCGTCACGAACTCTGACACCCACTCAGTCTGCATATTCAAACATTGAACGAGAAACCCTGGCCCTTGTTGCAGGCATACAGAAGTTCCATACTTACGTGTTTGGGAAACGCTTCAAGGTATACACAGACCACAAACCATTGGTCATGATCATCAGCAAACCGCTTACAAGCGCCCCTCCACGGCTTCAGCGCCTTCTTGTGAAAATCCAAGGCTACGATTTTGATCTGGAGTATAAGGCCGGCCATGAGATGATGCTATCAGACATGCTGTCGAGGCTACCGAACCCCGAGAACAATCAGGAACTGCAGTTGGACACATGTATAGATGGTATTGAGGTTGATGATGTGGATGATCATCATCGCTTTGTCCTCATTGATTTCAGCTCACGGAAACAGGACCAACTCAGAGAGTGTGGAAAGGCTGATAGAACCTTTCGAGCATTGCAGCAGGTTGTTCATGGATGGTGGCCTGCTGGGATTACAGAGCTGCCTGTGGACCTACGTCCGTACTGGCCATACCGTGATGAAATTGGTATTTGTGACGGTGTTCTCTTCAAAGGTCGACAGATACTCATTCCAGAGCAGCTACGTAAGGATATCCTCGACCAGCTCCATGAGGCGCACATGGGGATCGAAAAGACAAAACGTCAAGCACGCGAATGTGTTTACTGGCCAAGTATATATCTGGACATTGAAAAAGTTGTCAGAACATGTAAGGCATGTCAAGAGAACCAACCAGAACAAAAGTGTGAGGCTATGATAGCTCATGAGATACCAGCGGTACCATGGACAAAGGTAGCCAGTGATATGTGTGAGCTGCACGGGTAGACCTACCTCTTGGTGACGGATTATTACACCAAGTACCCAGTTGTGAAGAGAATGGAATACACGACGAGCAGTGCAGTAGCCAAGGCCACATCTGAATGTTTCAGTATTTTCGGCCCACCTCTGGAGGTCATATCGGACAATGGACCACAATATGTGGGTAAGCCGTACCATGATATGTGTACCAAATGGAATGTAAAACACACGACAACATCGCCGAGATATCCACGCAGTAATGGATTGGTTGAGAGACAAGTTCGAACAGTGAAGAACATGATCAAAAAATGTATTAGATCAGGGAATGACAGATATTGCACTACAACACCTGAGGTGCACACCTGTAGATTCCCATCTCCCAAGTCCAAGTGAAATGCTGTTCAACCGGCCTATACGCACCAACCTACCATGTCGTCTGTTGGTTCCTGCACAACAAAGGCATCAGGAAATTCAGGAACGATTGAAGGAACGTGGAGACCGGATGGCAAAGCAATACAACAGAGCAGCTGGGCCGCAATTACCTGAATTGGCTAATAGACATCGGGTTCGGATTCTGAACAAGGACACGCACCAATGGTACCCCAGGAAAGTTGTGGCTCGCTGTAATGAACCCCGCTCGTATATAGTACAGACGACTAACAGGACGCGTCTTCGAAGAACCAGGGCACACTTGCGTGAACTTCATCCACCCGATTGTGGCGCCAAGTGGAAGGACAAACCGACCCAACCAACACATCAAAGTCTACCAACTGCTCGACGCACACACTTTAACAATGATGCTTCGGCAATGGAAACCAACGGCTGCTCCAGCTCCAAGGATGACGAGAGTGCTGAGACAACAAGGCCGGACAACAAGGTCAAGACAACAAGGCCGGATAACTCTCCGTACTCGACCAGATCAGGCCGTGTGATTCGAAAACCGTTGAGATATCGTGATAGTGAATAACGACCACCAGAAATCAGCCCTTGTAATATTGGTGGAGAGACAATGCGTTGATTGGAATGATTCTGTGTTTTCTCTGTTTTAGCTAATCATAGCCTACTGAGCAGTAATTACATTTTGGTTAAGAGTCATAATGTTGGAACCCATCTGTGGATCGGTCCCATCGGCCGATGGGTCTGCGCCATCTGCGGATGTGTTGTTCACCTTGAAGGAATGTGTATGCATCAATGGTGGATGAGTATGTTTATTTGAACCTAAAAATAAGCAATTGATGTCATAAATGTTTATAAAGCAGTCCGTGACATGTGGTTTGTCGATAACCGTTTGTCGATAAGATAAAAATAAGATAATATTTTTAGGTTCAAATAAACATACTCATCCACCATTGATGCATACACATTCCTTCAAGGTGAACAACACATCCGCAGATGGCGCAGACCCATCGGCCATTTCTCGTGCATCCACAGATGGGTCAGACCCATCGGCCGATGGGACCGATCCACAGATGGGTTCCAACAATAACAGTAACCCCAGATCCCATCTATGTGTGGTTCAAGTTGTGTCTGATTGTGTTCATTGTTTTGATTTAGTTTAGTAGTGTTTCGTTGCATACAAACATAATAATTTCAATGAAAGGGAGATGTTGTGATTGGTACTACGTACCAATGTAACATATATAGTGACGTCTGGGGGCGTGGCTCCAGTGGTTGATGGCGGCTCGTCATGATGGCCGTGTGCTCTGTGAGAGCTTGGTATCGTCTTTAATAAACCACTTGATTGAAGGAGATTCCTGAACTTACTGCAATGGTGTTGCGTCTCGTGCTCGGCTCGGCCTTTTGGGGTTATATTATTCATGACTCAAGGATGATTGCATCTTGCAACTTGAAAATCGAAACCGACGTAACGTTTGATCCCTGGGAACATAAAACAAATTCATCGTATTGTTTTTTGGCGAGTAAGTGAGCATATTACTAAAATTAACTCTGCATTGTTATCAGCAAACCAAATAGTTCTGGAATACCAAAATTCCAAATATTGACCATTAATAAACTATTACTGTAATGTAACATGTATAAGTTACGGCATTCACCTCGAGTCAGCGAAGTGATGGGTTCAATGCCCATATCACCGATTCCATGCTCTGGCGGGTTTAAGCACTGCATGATGCCAAGTGACATGTTCCAAGATACTCATGTATGTAGTCCATTTGATTGTGTTTGCATGCCAGTTTGTTAAAATAAAATTTGTTTACAATTTTATTATAGATGTTCATTTTATTCTGGACGGGCACTGTATGATGCACATGATGTTCCATGGCATACACAAGGAAAGACAAAATATCAGGTAAACGTTTTTTTCAACCTTTCGGAAAAAAAAAACTCCGGTAAAAGTAAAACAATTCAAATTTATTACATTGTAATTGAAACTTGCAGAAACCTACATCTTAATAACCCCCATGGAGTCTTATGAATAACTTACCAAGTGGTACGGAGTTTTCATTTGTTTCGTCCTTGCTCTGTGGAAGCTCTGAAGTTGCTTCCTCAGTTGATTCTCCAGCATCCAGGATGAGCTGCAAGAAATCTCTGCGTCTCTGCAGAAAGAAATGCAGCAAATAACTATCCTTCAACCCCCCCCCCCCCCCCACCCCCCATTCTTATTCACAAGCCGAACTAGAGCGAAGTCGATGGTACGCCATCGCAAATCCCCACACTTCCCCTCTAAAGCTAGATTATAAGATGGCTAAAAGTTCCACCAGGAATGACCCAATATCAAAAGTTGAGTTTAATTTTTACCTCCGCCACCAGAGGTGGATGGAGGTTATGTTTTCGCCCCTGTCTGTCTGTCTGTTTGTGAACAAAATATCTCAAAACGTTATGGACGGATATGGACGAAATTTGGCAGAGATGTAGCGTATGTGACAAGGACGAAACGATTCAATTTTGGTGAAGATCCGGATCCCGATACTATAATTTTAAAGTGATTCTTCACCATTAGGAGATAGAGCCAAAAACGATACATAGCAGGATATCTCAAAATGTTGTGGACGGATGATTTTGATTAAATGTGATTCTGTATTGTGATTTTTAGTGCAGGCATTTTATGCAAAAAAAAGGGTCAACCTCACACTAATTGCAACAGAAGCAAACTCAACTGATTTTGTATCCTCAATATGTCCTGAATGAGGAAAAAAAAGTGTTAAGGAATTGCATGGGTGGAAAGTTTTGAAAAATGCATAAATATGATTCTACCCAAAAACCGATTTTTAGCCCTTTCTGCTGGATTTGACTATGCTGTATTTTTTTCCTTGAAGCAAAAAAACATCTATATAATAATAGCGTCCGCTGATTGGACAGTCGAAGGCGACAGCAAGCCGTCCGCTGATTGGACAGTCGAAGGCGACAGCAAGCCGTCCGCTGATTGGACATTCGAAGGCGACAGCAAGCCGTCCACTGAGTGGACAATCCTGAGCATGCATTTGTGCCGGTGTCATCAATCGCGGTGTACGCTATACTAACCTCATCAGGTGGGTTTTCCATAATTTCCTCCAGCTATAATAGTTAGCTAGCTATTTATTACATTATGTTACATTGTACATATTCTGCTAACTAGTTTAAACACGCCGCGCACGCCACAACTACAGTGCTCTTTTCTGAGTTATGAACCTTCTAACATCCTCTGCACATCCCTGACTAGGATCCAGTTCCAAACATGCACGTTTTCAACCGTGCGTGCATATTTTTCAACGTGCATATTTTTTTTCCACCTTCAGGAAATGGAGGCATATGAACAGTGTGTCATTTGCAAGCAGTCTGTGGATGGAGGAGGGTCGTCAGTATCAACACTTGGAGAGAAGGGAAGTTCATCTATCAACCAGGCCAGTAAAAAAAGGGGAGACAATATTCATGCTGTACCTGGTGATAAGATACACAAAGACTGTCGCTGGACATACATTAATCCACAACAGATAGCCAAGGACACCAGGCAACAAGAGTCAGAAACAAGTACAAGCAGTGAGAGTCCTACACTAAGATCGACTACAGGGAGGTTCTCTTACAGTACTGATTGCCTGTTTTGTGGCACACCAGCTCAGCTTGGAAAAAAGAGAAAGAAGCCAAGTGAAGTCAGTGTTTTCCAAGTCAGGACAATTGAATTCAAGGACACGCTTTTGGCAACATGTCGTGCACGAGGTGATGACTGGTCAGAGACTGTGAAGGCACGGATTCTGCATGTGCATGACCTACATGCAGCAGATGCAGTCTACCACCAGACTTGCAGTGTGAATTTTCGCACATACAAGCAGATACCAGTAGCGTATCAGACAAACACAGAAGACTCCAAGAGGAGGAAGGCTGGTCGGCCTGTCGTTGATGAGAGGACAGCAGCATTCTTGGAGGTTGTGAAGTATATAGAAGAAAATGATGACGAGCAGATCACCATAAATGATCTAATTGACCTCATGCAGCAGAAGCTTGCACACAGTGAACATGAACCATACGGTTACACCCATATGAAGAGGAGTCCGCAAAAACACTTCGGTGAGAAGATAATATACACCGAGATCAATGGGAAACCAAACGTGGTTACCCTATCTGGCAGCATCCCTATCTGGCAGCATCAGGACACAATCTTTACACCAAATCTGCCAGGGTGTACCTTCAGCAGATGCACAACTTCAAGACTGAACACCCAGAAGTCCAACAACGTTTCGAGGAAGGGTTCCACGTGATTCGGCGAAGCGATCGCCTATGGGCAGGTCTCTCACCTGACCTGGTCATTGAGCAGGTTCTGATGAGAAGTTTAAAAACCAGTGGTGGGCTCACACGAGGGCGAGGGATGACGGAGCAACAGCGTCTGTTGTGGCTGCTATTGATGCCCGCCTGTGCAGAAGTAAACCAGGCAATGGAGGGACTCACGGGGGTCAACTACAACACTGGAGAGCAGAACAAAGACATGACCAAAGCAAGGCAATCCCGTGACTGGAAGGACACACTGACAGTTCTCAGTTATTACAGGAGCACAATCCATTCAGCAATGACCCTAGTTTCCGGAATATTGCCACTGGGGAGAATGCCCTTTCCACCGTCAACGTTGATACAGCACAGTCCGTTGGCACTGCGATACTGAAGTCCATGGATGGACTAACACCTGCTGAGTTCACCTTCAAGAGGAAGGATCAAGCTGTCACTCTCGGCATGCAGTCTTCTGTAAGGATCGATGGAGATCAAATTCAAGTTGATCCACAGCTTCTCTTCCAGAGACTGGTCATAGTGGCACAGAACAGTGATGAACTCGAGTCAACCCTCAAATATGAGCTATGTAGCTATCCCCCAGCCCTATTTGATTCCTCTCTACTGCTTCGAGAAGCAAAGAAGCCAGCCCTCGCCGACGCCATCTGGGGTCTTATCGGGCCTCATGTTCCAGCAGATAATGTAGTTGATGGCTGCCAGTATGTCTTGGATGGTGGAGCACTTCAACGCATCCCATGGTCCCAGGGATCTACTTATAAAGACATATGTCACCAGTATACGGAGTATGTAACGAAGAAGTATGGCAAGGCTGTGGTGGTGTTTGATGGGTATGAAAGTAACAACACAAAGGACATGACACACCACAGACGGTCAAAAGGGAAGATTGGTGCCACTGTGACATTTACAGCCGACATGATTGTCACAATGCAGAAGGAACAGTTCCTGGCCAACAGGCAGAACAAGCAGCAATTTCTTTCCATGTTAAGTGAAGAACTGCAGAAGGCAAACTGTGAGACATACCATGCCTCAGGAGATGCTGACCTGCTGATTGTGCAGAAAGCTGTGCAGTGTGCTACCACCAACAATACTGTGCTAATGGGGGATGATACAGACCTCTTAGTCCTTCTCTGCTACCATGCAAGCCTGGACTCCCATGACCTGTTCTTTTGTTCTGAGTCAAGGAAGACAACAAAGAAGCCTCGCATTTGGAACATCAAGGCTACAAAACAACTACTTGGCCCAGACATATGTCAGCACATCTTGTTCTTACATGCAGTTCTTGGATGTGACACTACATCTCGCCTCCACGGGATCGGGAAGGGAGCTTCCCTCAAGAAATTCAAAGAAAGCGACATATTCCGAGAGCAAGCCGAGGTGTTCTATGCACATTCAGCCTCTACAGATGATGTGGCAGAAGCAGGAGAGAAAGCGATGGTGATTCTCTACAATGGAACATCAACTGACACCCTGGACTCCCTCCGATATCATCGGTTCTGTGAGAAGGTGGCATCTAGCTCTACTTACGTTCAGCCACAGGTCTTACCACCAACATCAGGAGCAGCAAAGTTTCACAGCCTGCGTGTCTACTTGCAAGTACAAGAATGGAAGGGATCTACATCTGGTACATTTACATTTTACTGTGTGCCCTGATTGCTGCTATGTTTATTCTTGTATTTTAGTATATTAATTTCAGTTAATATATTACGTTCAATTACTGTGATGTTCTGTGTATCTTGTGTATTATTTTCACTACCTTCTGTATCATTGCTGCTGTGACAAAACCAAATTCCCTGTCTTATCTTACAGATGGACCTCGTCCTACAGAGTGGGGATGGCAGAAGTGTGTCGAGGGGTTTGTGCCAGTTCAGACAACCCTACCCCCTGCTCCTGAAAAGCTTCTGCGGGTCATCAAGTGCAACTGCCAGGCTGACTGCAGCACTCTGAGATGCACATGCAAAAAGAACAATATCGAGTGCACTCCGGCATGTGGAAACTGCAGGGGATCCAGCTGCACTAACTCAATACAGATGCCCTGTGACGACGATGATGACATTGTGTAGTGTTATATGTATTCTGTACACATATTTAATTGGTTAAATCGTTTGATCAACAGTTGATCAGTTATGTGATGATGTGATCACAATAAATTCTCATCACTGATACTCTGTATGTGTTTTTTTTGCTTCAAGGAAAAAAATACAGCATAGTCAAATCTAGCAGAAAGGGCTAAAAAAATGCATTTTTCAAAACTTTCCACCCATGCAATTCCTTAACACTTTTTTTCCCTCATTCAGGACATATTGAGGATACACAAATCAGTTGAGTTTGCTTCTGTTGCAATTAGTGTGAGGTCAAGTCACATTATTACTGGACTATTTCTGGTGCACTCTGGGATACAAAACGTAAACTGTTCACCTGGCGGAGGTATGCTCTCTACTGAGTGCCGTTCTAGTTTTTTTCTGTTTTGACCCCTGTTACCCCGAGTCCCAAACCCTTGGGGCATGAACCAGGTGCGGGGGCAAGGGGGTGGAGGGGGGGGGGGGGGGAGTAGGAGGAAGGAGGGTGAGGGGGGGGGCGGTGAAGGATCAAATCCCAAAAAATGTTACCTATTTCATGTGTTCCTCAATGTTGATTTCATAAACAAAGTTTTTAATTAAAAACGTATTTTAAAATGTGCCCATATTTGCATTTTTGCTACTTGACCTTTTGACCCCACTCCAGGGTGCGGGACCAAAATTATACAGCTCTCGCACCTTCTTGCCATGTGCTGATCATAACTACCAAGTTTGGTGAATTTATACCCATCGGTTTAGGTTAGGAGATAGCGTGAGGGATGGACAGACAGACGTAGCCGATTACGATATCCCCCCGTTTTTTAAAAAGTGTGGGGATAAACACAGCCAATGGAGATAATATGGGATTTCAATGTCGTTTCCAGCATCATGAGCTGTGTGCTAAGATAGGAACAGGCTTATCCAGATTGGCGTTCTCTCCAAGATCAAAAAAGGTAACCAGAGTTGCACAAACAGGCAAGTAATCCTCCTGTAAACTAAGAAGGTGGTTCAGGTTATCCGGCACTTTTAGTTCAAGCAAATTTGAAAGTGAAGCGAACTTGGTGAAACTTATCTGATATCCTAAAAACACATGCATGTACTTTACAAGTATAGCAACGCCTTAATGCTCGAAGCATATAAATATTTTATTCTTCCTTCCTACACCCACCTTGTAGCTATTTCATGACATGCTTTCACATAATCATAAAACTTTCAAACTTGTTACCACATATATTCACCTTGCGGGATACGATCACACGATAACATACAGTCACGTGAAAAAGTAAGTGCACCCCATGTAAAGTTTTGACTTTTTCAACATATTTCAACATACAGCTATTTGATCTTCATTTCAACAATATTGATAGGTAAAGGTGATGTAATATAACAAATATCATGAAACATTTACATTTTGCAGTCCATTGTGTAATTTAAAAAAACATAAATGCAAATTTCGTAAGTACATGAGAAAAAGTGAGAAGCATGAATGAATGAATGATCGTTTTAAGGCCATTTTCCCCGCTAAAGCGGGGGTTAGCCTTGCGGGCCCATGACAATCATGGTTCCCTGTTTGTGACAATGTTTTTATGGCCGGATGCCCTTCCTGACGCCAACCCTTGGTCACGCTCTTACGATGCGCAGGGATACGGTGTACCTATTCTAAATCGGGGTACACACCGTGATCATTCATCCCAGCAAGCTGGTACTCAATTTGCCGACCTCGGAAGGATGACAGGCTGAGTCAACCCCCCTGGTGTTAATTCAGCGATCGACTGGGATTCGAACCCAGGATCCTAGGATCCCAAGCCGGCACCCTAACTGCTAAGCCAACACCAGGTAAAAATAAAAAAAATAAAAAAAAATAAAAAAAAGAGAAACATCTTCTACATTTATTACTTTTTCCAGGTACCTGGGTCTTTGTTAAAATGGAGCACAATTTGTTTGCTGTGAATTTTCAGTTAATTTCAGTTGATCAATAAGTTAATTAATAAATAAGTTATTAATATTAATAATTTTATTATTATTTTATTATTATTATTGTTTATTATTATTGTTTATTTTTATTATTAATTAATAATAATTAATAATTAATTATTATTAATTAATAATTATTTAATTAATTATAAATTAAATAATTAAATTACGATTAAATTATAATTATAATAAATTTATAACTAATTAAATAATTATTAAATAAATTATTTTAGTTAATTAATTATTAATAAATTATTATAATTAATAAAATTATAATTATAATAATTAAATAATTTAATTCTATTAATAATTAATTTTATTAATAATAATTATTTTATTTTATTTTATTATTCTTATTTTATTATTATTATTATTTTTTCATTATTATTATTTTTATTTTGAATTAATAATAATTAATAATTAATTAATAAGTTAAAAATTAATAAGTTAATTTCAGTTTGCTGTGTTTTTATAACTTCAACTCACCTCGTTTGGGGGTTGCGACTTTCTCTGCTTAACGAGCTGCTTTATGGCGTGTGTGAAGAAGATGTCCACTTCCTTCCGGTGTTTTTCAGGTAACACTTTCTTCCACAGAGGGTTAAATACCGGAAAGGCGACTGTGATTTTGAGAGGGAGGGAGAGAGAGAGAGAGTAGGAAATGAAGCGTTAAAGTGAGAAAGTTAAAATGAGTGGAAATATTATTATTGCTTTTTCTTAGATCATTCATGGCTCGAGAACAAAATTGTTAAAACCCAAACTAATACTGTTCATGGCTGTGTTCGCACTCATCTGAAACATGACACGGTAGAAGGTAATTCCGTAAAAACATACACATTCTCTTTTGTGGTAACAAAGGCCAACCATTTATCTAGAACTTTTCTTAACTCCATTGATATCATGCTATCAGTATCAATAAATGCCTGTTCAGCCATTGCTTGTTACATCCAAGCAACTTGTTTGGATGCTTCAGTATTAGTTATAATATTGTCCTGTGGATGGCAGCTTCTGGACAGGACACAACCACAACCCAGTGCCGGATTAACCATTAGGCAGACAAGGCATGTGCCTTAGGGCCAGCCAAAAATTCGGGCCACGAAAATGGACAAGCAGTTGCTGGTATAAAGACATACAGCCCTCAAGTTCCCCCTCAACAGGGTGTGCACAGGCACAGCATATGTTTGTGCTGCTGCACACCACTGGAGTTCATGCAGCCTTTCCAAACACTGCAGTGGCTCTCCAAATATACTTACCACTGATGGCCACCAATTGCTCAGGAGAACGCTCATTTTCGCAGCTAAAGAGAATCAAAGATGTGAAGCGTTCTACCATGCATCAACAGCGCTTGGTGTGTTGGCCCTTTTGTGCATTGAAAGTGATTTGCTCCGAGAACTGGACTTCAGTTCCGTAATTGAAGAGTTTGCAGTTGTAAATGCGCGCAAGGTTACAATCTAAGGTCTAGTAAACTGTAAAGCAAAGTGCCAAATCTGTGCGCGTTTTGTCATGCATATATTCATACACTGCAAATTGTATAGACTAAACTAGTTTGAAAGTAGTTTCTTTTCACATTAAATATTTGTCTTTTTTTGTATTAAATATTTTGTTCATGAATCAGTTCATCTTTTGTCTGGGGTCCATTTCCATGAGCCCGAGATCTAATTTAAATTGTTCAGGCCATTCTCTAAAATTTAAAAATGTGCCTTAGGGCCAGCCGAGGCTTAATCCGGCACTGCCACAACCTAGTCACCATCACACGCTCAGCGACTAGTAGACTTTGAAAGATGGCCGAACTATCAATGTTTCTCAAAAGCTGATGTCGAGTGGTTGTCTGTGATCTCACGAGGCTATTACCACACCGGTTATAAAAGAAACTTACAGTAAGTTTCAACCCCGAAGGAATCCCAAATGAGCCTAATTATAAGCCCCCATTGACCATTGTACTTAGTCTGGAACGGGGGCTTATGGATTGTGTCTCATTTGTCTGTCCGTGTGTCCGCACCCATATCTCGGAGATGTATGGACGAATTTTGTTCATACTTGGCAAAAGACAATACAAGATGGTGTAGATATGCACATCGTTTTGTTTTGCGATGCGATCAAAGATGGCCGGCTGGCGGCCATTTTAGTTGTAAAAAAACCTGATGTTGAACACTTCCTCAAACATTTATCGGACATGCATTTACCGATCTTATTCAAACCTGGTACACAGATAATGAATGATGGCTTACATATGCATGTCATTTTCTTTCGAGATCAGATCCAAGATGGCCGACTGGTGGCCATTTTGTTACTTAAACCTGTCCCCAACAATTTCTCAAACATGCATGGACCAATTTTGTTCAAATTTGGCACAACGACAATATATGAGAGTATACATATTGTTATGGAACCCAACGTCGGCCTCTGTTCCCCTTATCGAGGGGGGATTAATCCCCTCGTCTATGACTGACCGACGTGGTCGCTGACGCTGCACAGCTCCCTCCGGAAAGGCAGGTGCGCAACCCCGTTCGCGACCGCGGAC
Source organism: Myxine glutinosa (assembly GCF_964187855.1). Lineage (NCBI taxonomy): Eukaryota > Metazoa > Chordata > Myxini > Myxiniformes > Myxinidae > Myxine > Myxine glutinosa. Next base: position 122,138,729 of record NC_136261.1, read on the forward strand.
AGATGTTAATTGCCAAGCGGTTTAGCAACCGCGGCACGAACTATTAACAAGAACTAGACCCGATTCGTATGCGTCGGCCGAATCGCGCCACGGGTGTGCAATGATGGAAACCTCTAAAGCGACCGAACGAGCATGAAGAAGAAGAAAAGTATGGAATAACAGGATTTATTACTATTTACACACAACTAAGCAGAAAGGAAAGGAAATGCGATTTACAAGGCAATGGAGGGAGCAGGAGACATAGTGCAATGATTAACTTAACTATACAGTCTTACTTATAAACCCCAAGACAACATGAACGACAGACGAACAATCAGACTTACACGAATGGGGAATTGCAGAGTCGATTGACTGGAGGGAGAGGAAGGTTCAGCTCGGACCGAAGCACGGTCTCGCACGGCGCGTTCCTTCGCGGCCGCAGTCGATACTGCCGTTGAAACCCGAAGCTGCTGTGGCTGAAGCTGCTGCGTGCCGCTGCGTCGCGTACTCTTTCAGGGATTCCTCCGCCTCATGCACCGCGTGCTCTCCACCAGTTCATCTGCCTTCTCTCTCGTATCTCGTGGGGGCGTTGCGTGACGGGTTCTCTCTCTGACGCATCTCTCAAGCAGTCCCTCCCAAGTTCCTTTTATAAGGCGCGTGGCGATCAAGCCGCCGGCCTTTTAGAAATGCCCATCGGTGAGCTCACCTCGGCCTGGATTGGTCGCGAGGGCTCACCGATCCCGCCCCCCTGATGAGGCGTTGGCAAAGCCACGCCTTGTTCCTGGCGCTTGGTTGACTCCATCTCTTCTCCGAGATGACCTCGCCGTAATGGCGGCAAATGTAGTTGGTAATGCGAATGGCAATGACGCAGTTGGAAATGGAGGTTTTTGGGAATGGGAATGAAAGGGGATCTATCTTATTTAATTGACGCAACGCAATGAATTAGTGGACCACAGAGCCTTATACTGACATTTACTAAGGACATAACTACTGAGGGAATCTATGATTTGCTACGTGTGTGCGATGGATTAACTAAGGGCGACCTTGGATCTTTACAATTGGAGGGTGATATTTACAAGACGATTTACAGCATACAAAAGGGGAAAATTTACATCGAATTACCACAGTTCCCAAATCCTCAACACTATGTAGAAGATTTTGTTTTTTAATCTGACCAAAGATAGCTGCTGGTAACCTTTAACTCCATACAGCAAAATTACTAATATGACATTTTATGTCTTCTCCTTGTTTACATGATAAAATAGCAGCAACACAAGGCAATCAGTTCCTTAAGAGAGAAATACCGAATTTATCACACAGAAAATAGTACAAAACCAGGTCCCAAAGGACGAAACCACAAAGAAAGTCAACCTACGCTCCCCACTGCCTGAAGGCGCCACAAGCACACTCAATAACTTAAACAAGAACCGGGCAGCGCAGGAGAAAAGGAGTGTGGTGGAGAGTGGGTAGCTGGTGCAGACAGCTGTGGCACAAAGTTAGTGTATGCTGGGGGCACAAGCTGGAGAATGCTGGGAGCTCAAAGCTGGGACACAAAGGGGGAGCAGGACATGGAGCAGGACAACGAGAGAGAAAGAGACTTAGACCCGGAAGACAGAGCCTTCTATCAATGCCACACCAATCATGGGCCACAAGGGGTCTCCTACCCTTGGGGTTACCCTAATCACAGACCTCATGGGTTCCACCCACATCCCCCATGATCAATGATTGAGGTGCCATGACTGAGACCCTGAGGCCTCATGACTTCACCACGAGTCCCTGATTAATCTTCATGATACAGTCACCAATCTCAATCCGAGGCCCTCACAAACCCTTACACTGAGGCCTCTATGAGTCTCCGCCTGGAATACATTCATCAATCCCAGCCTTGGCAAAGAGCAAATTCCTGCCTCCCACACGCTGACAAACAATTCTCGCCTCCCATGAGTTGACAGGTGGGAAATGGGTGTTTCTCACTGGGGCATACTGAGACGTGATGCCATCTCACCGTTGTCCCAAGATTAGAGGGAAACTACAATGGCATTTGGTAGATAGAGCACATACCTCTGCCAGGCTGAATAGTTTGCATTTTGTATCCCACCGAAAGGCTCGGTCTGGATCCGGACCTGAATCAAAATCTGATTGGCTTGTTCTTGTCACCAAACCAACTCTTCCACCTAGTTTTGTCACAACTCGTCCACAGTTTTTTTGAAACATCATGTTATTTATCGTTCTTGGCCCCTTCTCTCAATGGAGAAAAATCACTTTAAAAAAAAAAAAAACTCTCGGATCCAGAATTCAGATCTTCACCAACATCGAAACGATTCGAGCTCGTCACTTTAACATGTTTAAATGTTTAAAGAGGGCTGCGATGTAGAAAAATGACATTTTTGGGTGGGGTCATATTCCAGCAATTTTCACAGGTTTTCCCCTTCTAGGACCCCTTAAGACTTTTTGGTGGGGAGATGCTAGACATATTCAGGAGTATAAAACAGCAGAGATACATTTTGTTGCAAATTATTTGAGGTTGACCAAAGCTTTTTCATAAAATGTCTGTACTAGTATTGTTTTGCCAATTGTTGAAGGTTTGTCTTTCGCAATCTAAAACTCGTCATATTTCTGGTCATTCTGATTGAAGCAGTCTTGATGATGACATGATATGAAACCGACTGTCTGAGTACATGTCTCAGTAATCGCAGTTTTTATATTTTCGTGTTGGTCTCGTAAGGTGGTGTTTGAGAAAGTCAGGACGAGAGTTATATTTGTGTAGGGTTCTGGAGAGCTTTGGTATTGAGTTTCCTTAATATTTTGGGGACTGTGATATTTTGGAGCTGTGCTGAAAATCTTCGAGGGACATACCAGACAATCATCCGTCCTGCAGTCATCAATACCACACATAACTAGACACTAGAGTACCACAAACAACATGTCGCAGGTCTAAAAACAAAAGCACTGCATGGTTGTTGTTGTTGCTGTTGTGGTTCATGTTGGGGGTTGATTTTTTTAATGTACACCCATTGGTTGGCCAGCTGCCGTACCACACCCACATCTGTCACTTGACTCCACCCACCACAGCTTTGGCACCCAGACAAAATTATATGGCCGCCATCTTGGTTTTCTGGTGGGCCTAAGATATCAGGCCTGGAGGCCTTTGCTGATTATACACTGCCCAGGTTTGTTGCGTCAGACTTCCATTGGCTTTGTTTGGGTCGAGTGTTGCTCACAATAAGGTACCCCAACAAAATGCTCGTTACCGGATTTTGTCGCAGGTTGTGACCACAGTGTGGTCATTCTTGTTTGGTCACAAAATCAAACAACAATATGGTATAGGTCGTGCCAATTTTTGAATCAGGGATGTTTCCAAGTAGTGTTGTATGTCCTTCTGCCACAAGGGGGTGCTTGTGATAAGACCATGCTCTGTGGATTTCGTCACAAGGAGAGTGCCATTTGAGTTTAGTTTCCATACTCCTCCTTTGCCAATGGTGCCATTCCAGAGAGTCGAATTGTGTCCAACTCTGGCATTGAAATCTCCCAGGAAGATCGATTTATTTTAATTGGCAACCATCTCGGTCAGAGTAGAAACGTTCTTTGGAGTCATAGTCAGTATCAAACATTGAGGTGTAAGCACTGATCGGGTGGCTCATTGCTTCCCACTCAATTGAGAGTGCAAGTTCACGGGTAATTCATTGATATTCAGGGAAGCTTCAGTCAACATATCAAAGATCTTGTTTTTCATCGCAGAACCGACTGTATGTGCAGCAATCATTGTGTACTTTCCCTTTCCAGATAAACGTGTATCCAGCCCCAACTTCTTTCAAGTGGCCGTCTCTAGAACATCGAGTTCCATTGAGAGCAGGGATGTCTATGTTGTAATTCACAAGGTCTCCAGTGGCAATGGCAGTTCTTGGATTGTCCATGAGAATTCGCACATTCCACATTGCAAGGTTCATACTATTTTCGAGTTGTTGGTGTTTTAGATGATCCCACATGGTGTGGCTTCCTGGTCAGGAGAGCGAGAAACCAACCTACTTTTGGGGCACTTTCTAGCCCTTTCTTTGTGAGGTGAGCAGAGGAAATCCTAGAAATGACTGCTCAGTCATGAACGCTGCTACTAGAGAGCATCCCTGTGCTCCACGTCTCCACAACTCCACATCCATTGAGACCATTATGTGGTAATGTATATCTTTATAGCTGTTCTGGAAGAAGCAATAACTCTTGTTCTTTCTACTAGTTCTTTCACAAGATCTCCACTGCATCGATGTTTATCCTGCAGATAACATAGCATGGGGTAATTAACATCACTTTTGGAGAATTTGGTGTTTCTTTCTTGACTTCTTATATTGTCAACAGCACTAGTTTCATGTATCCTTTTCAGTCTTCCAGACAGCCGCTTCTGGAATATGAAGTCCATCTGCAATCTGCCACATGGAGCGGCTTTTACGAGCTAAGACTTGGAATTCTCCATGTTTCTCATGTAATATTTCCTTCCTAGGAGCCATATAGTATCTACAACACATTCAACACTCCACAATGATATCACTGCCAACTGTTTTATTGTCCTTGTGCAGGTGTGGAACTTTCTGATTGGTTTCAAGATAACCAATCACAGTGTACTATCTCAACACATGACTATGGAGCATATTTCTTCCTCCATTTCCAGTAATGAATAGGGCTTTCAGCATACAATGTCTATGTAAGCAGACTAAACCCAAAGCCCAATACAGAACTGCAAAAACATAGGCAATATCCTGGATCAGCACGCCAACCATGCACACACGCATGCCCGCACACAATTGCATGCACTGTAGCACCAAAAGTGCAAGGAAAGGTGGGAAGGGAAATGAAACATTTAGATGAGAATCCAGAATGATACCTTGGAAGATTAACTTTTGAAGTAAGGTCTCTTGAACAGAATACTACATCTGCACACAAAGAAAAGCAGAACCAACTAGAACAACACTCTTCGACGTCACGACGTCGACCGATATGCCTCCTCCCACATTATTACATCATTATAATACTTGTACCAAGTTTGATTTAAATCCGTTCAGCTGTTACCAAGTTATCATATTTTTGCATGGCATGACATCTGACCTTTGACCTCATGACCCCAAAATGCAATCAGTCCATGCTTACATCATTATACATACCTGTACCAAGTTAAAATTTAAATCCCTTCAGCTGTTCACAAGTTATCACATTTTTACCTGACAAGACCTCTGATCTTTGACCATTGACATGGGAACCCAAAATCGAACCCGTTCATCTTTACATCATGAAAGCCCACAGAATTGTTGTTTCTCACAGTCTGAGAGTCCTTTAGGTGCTTTTTTGCAAACACCAAGCGGGTTTTCATGTGTCTTTCACTGAGGAGAGGCTTCTGTCTGGCCACTCTGCCATAACACCCAGATCGGTGGAGTGTTGCAGTGATGGTTGTCCTTCTGGAAGTTTCTCCCATCTCCACACAGGACCTCTGGAGCTCAGCCAGAGTTACCATCGCGTTCTTGGTCACCTATCTTACCAAGGCCCTTCTCCTCCCATTGCTCAGTTTGGCCGGGCGGCCAGCTCCAGGAAGAGTCCTGGTTGTTCCAAACTTCTTCCACTTAAGAATTATGGAGACCACTGTGCTCTTGGGAACCTTCAATGCAGCAGAAAAATTTTTTGTAGGCTTCCCCAGATCTGTGCCTCGACACAATCCTGTCTCTGAGCTCTGCAGGCAGTTCCTTCGACCTCATGGCTTGGTTTTTGCTCTGATTTGCATTGTCAGCTGTGAGACCTTATATAGACAGGTATGTGCCTTTCCAAATCATGTCCAATCAATTGAATTTACCACAGGTGGACTCCAATCAAGGTGTAGAAACATCTCAAAGATCAAGAGAAATGGGAGGCACCCGAGCTAAATTTCAAGTGTCATAGCAAAGGGTATGAATACTTATGTCAATGTGATATTTCAGTTTTTTTCTTTTTAATAAATTTTCAAAACTTTCTAAAATTCTGTTTTGTCTTTGTCATTATGGGGTGTTGAGTGTACATTGATGAGGGAAAAAATGAATTTAAACGATTTCAGCATAAGGCTGCAACATAACAAAATGTGAAAAAAGTGAAGGGGTCTGAAAACTTTCTGAATGCACTGAATCTGTAGCAAGTTTGAATTGGATCCCTTCAGCCGTTCTCAAGTTATAGACCTATTACAGACTGACCTTTGACATATTGACCCCAAAATCTAATCAGTTAACCTTCACATCATTATACATAATTGTACCAAATTTGGTCAGAATCCCATCACTGGTTCACAAGTTATCACAGTAACAGGATTTTCACCCAACATGACCTCTGACCTTTGGCCTTTGAATTCATGACCCCAAAATAGAATCAGGTCATCTTTACCTTACATCCAGAAAGTTTGACTAAGATCCCTTCAGCCGTTGCCAAGTAACGCGGTAACGAAAACCTATCATGGACGGACGGACGGATGGACAGCCGGACAGACAATCTGAAAACATAATGCCTCCGTCGACTTCAGCGGTAGAGGCATAAAAATCAAGAGGAGAAAGGCAACACCTACCCTCCTCTTCTTCCCCAATATCTATTGAATATATGTTGATGCAATTGGTCCAAAGGTCACAACTTACGTGAGAGGAAGAAAATTGGGCGGAAGATCGTTACGCGAAAGAACAACTTCGCATGATGCACAAATGGATGGTTTGTCTGATTCTGTGAATCAAGCTGTATGCCAAAGACAACACTTGCAATCACATCCATTGTGAGGTTGCCAAAAGTCCTGGGGGGGGAAAGAGGGTACAGAAAACCATGACTTGATTGTATGCAACATTTCATATTCATTCGTGATGTTGAAGGAGCTGGGGCTCCCACGTCGATCGGAAGAATGGACGCGACAAAAAGCTGGAATTCATCCGAGTTGCTTTAATCAAATCAAACACTCAGGCACTCTGAAAACCCGTTTATCGGGCAGCAATATATATCTATTATCCCGGGGGGTTTGCCCAGGCCCGGTGCCAGGGGGCGTGGCCCAGCGTCCTGGCTGCGGCCTGGCAAGTTGAGGGCGAGCCTGCCCGGGCATGCCCGGGCATGCCTGGGCGTCCCGACCGAGGCCTGGCAAGTTGAGCGCGGGCCTGCCCGGGCGTCCTGGACGAGCCCGGCATGGTGATCGCTCCGCTTCCTTGATAGGTGCAAGGCGATTGTGAAAACCCAGCGGCAGCCGCTACAATGTCATGTTTTCATGCACTGTAGCACCAACATCATTAAGACTGAACCAAACATTATGACTTACTCAATGGAGGGCATTAAAATATTGTTTATCATCACACAAGGAAACACATGGAAAACTAGATGCACGAGGAGGCATCTCAGCTCATCGAATCCCTGTCATCCCCACATTCCAGAAATCAACAAAAAAATCCCAGGAAGTCTTCAGAATTGAGCTTGTACCTCAAGGAGATACGACCATCATCCTGTGAATCTAACATGAACTTACTGAAATGAACTCGGTGACATCAGCCCTGAAATGAAAGTAAAGTTCCCTTGCAAACATAGCACGAGTACTTAAAGGAGCCAGTGTAGAGACTTGCAAGTGATTCTGAAGTGTGGCTGACGCATCTCCAGCTGGAGGAGCGTTCACCATGCAATTTTTTAAAATTAATACTACATCTTCCTCCTGGAGTCAAAGAATGGGATGGTTTGCTTGGTGTACCATCTGAGGACATAGCTTGTGACAAGGGGGTCCTAGATTCATTTAATATTACATAATTTAATAATTAAACAATTAATTAATAAATTTAATAATAATTATTTATTAATTAATTAATATCATAAATTAATTTTAAATAATTAATTACTTAATTAATTAATAATTATAATCATAATTTAATATTAATATTTTTTAAAATTAATATTGCATCTTCCTCCTGGAGTCAAAGAATGGGATGGTTTGCTTGGTGCACCATCTGAGGACATAGCTTGTGACAAGGGGGTCCTAGATTCAGTTAATATTACATAATTTAATAATTAAAGAATTAATTAATAAATTAAATAATTATTATAAATTAATTAATTAATTTTATAAATTAATTTTAAATAAATAAATAAATAAATAATTAATTAATAATTATAATCATCATTTAATATTAATAATTTTTTATTAATATTACATCTTCCTCCTGGAGTCAAAGAATGAGATGGTTTGCTTGGTGTGCCATCTGAGGACATAGCTTGTGACAAGGGGGTCCTAGATTCAACCCAGTCCATTGTCTACTCACGACTATGCAACGACTTATGGATGCTTGTCTGTGTGCATGTGGACGCCATTTTCAAAAGTTGCTGTATAGGTAAAAAAATTCTTAACAATTCTTCATTATTTTGTTAGTACATATAGTAGGACACGGTCACTTTTGGGTTTTTATATTATAGAGCACAGTAACTTTTGGGTTTGTATATTATAGAACACAGTAACTTTTGGATTTGTATATTGTCGCGCAACTCCGATTAACACCAGAGTTGCCGATTGCCGATCACGAAGGCTTCAACTCCCGAGGCGGAAACTCAATGGCGGATTCCAAAACCAAAAGCCCCAAGCGCGCGGAATGGAGGGGAACGGCGAGAGCCCCCGCAGCCTTATCTATTAAAATCAATCACCCGGTAAACTGCGTTCAGAAATCTGTACAGAAAATAATATAAGGGTTTATTGGGAAAAGCAAGGACAGTAAAAGCACGCGCCGGTAATAAAATATCCTACTTCGGGATCCCGCACACCAGATATCAAATACAAACAGGAGATGAATTAACAAAAAGAACACGTTTTAGCACGCGGTGCTACGCGCGTGACTTGCTACCAAGGAGGAAGCGGACAACGCGGTAAGTTTATAGTTCTTTATTCCAAAGAGGTCACTGTAGCACTGGCGCGCTCCGGGCTGCGCGCCCGGTGTATATCCTGAGGCCACGCCTACCCCTAGGGCGTGGCCGCCGCCCACTTGGTGCGCGGAATGATGTCTCCACGCCAGTGGGCTTTCGTGTCCGCCACACGCGCCCCCCCCCAGAATTCCCGCGCACCTGGAGGGCCAGTTTGCAGGGCAAACGGATGACCCGGCCGAAGCGCCCTCTGGCGACCGGCGGCGTCCGGGGTGCAGGGATGCCAGGTGGGATGCGCCCGGCTGTACCCGGGATGGGTGCCGGACCGGGGGGTGGTGTGCCTGCGGTGCTGGGCGGTGCCGGGGGTCCGCCCGCAGGGGGGCGGCCCCGACGCGGGGGCTGAGCCACCGGCGGTGGGTGGTCCACGTCGAGATGGGCCGGCTTGAGGCGGTCTATGGAGACCCGGTCAGGAGTGCCGCCGATGTCCAGGGTGAAATGTTTCTCATGACTTCACGAGGAAGTTAATCCCCAACTGTGGAGCACAGGGATCCACGAACATTTCCATGGATCAATATCAGCACCCTCCTACACGCGGGCCGACCATGGCTCGGCGACCTTGCCCATCATGAAAACCAGCGGCTTGTGGTCGACGAAGGCCGTGAACGCACGGCCCTCGAGCAGATGGCGGAAGTGCCTGACCGCCAGGTGAAGCCCAAGCAACTCGCGGTCGAAGGTGCTGTAACGGCGTTCGGGCGGGCGAAGCTGCCGTCTGAAGAACGCCAGCGGTTGCCAAGCTCCATGCACCCATTACTCGTACACCGCGCCCACCGAGTAGTCCGAGGCGTCAGAGGTGAGGGCGATCGGTGCATCGAGCGCCGGGTGCGCGAGCATGGTGGCGTTGGCCAAGGCGAGCTTCGCGCCTGAGAACGCCGCGTCCATCTGCTCGGTCCAGGTAACGTCACCTTTGCCCGGCTTCCCTCGAAGGGCCTCGTGTAAGGGGCGCAGGAGCTGGGCGATGCGGGGCAGGAACCGATGGTAAAGGTTTACCATGCCCAGGAACTCCTGGAGCCCCTTGATCGTGCGGCGGCGCGGAAACCCCTTCACCGTGTGGAAGTACTGTACTGCATTAATGTACTGTATGGCATGGTATTAAATGTACTGTATGGCATTAATCAAAACCAATATGGAAGTAGAGATCTTGACATCATAGTGATCGTTGGAATTGGAAACCGAAGCAGATAGACGATTTCGTAAATGAATGTCAGGAATTTGCACGAACGTGGTAATCTCTTGTTCACCTGGTCACAGCCCCAGGCTAGAGCACCCTCCTATTGTGAGGCAAATGCAACTCCCAGCAGGGGGGGGGGGGGCGAACCGGCTCCAGTGAGGCGATCGAGTAACGGATTAGAAGCAGCGGAGAAGGGATTACGATTTCAGCGGACAGAGGATTAACTCAAGCGTGCCGATATAAACCAGAACAGACTTTGATTCAGGAGCACTCGCCACGATAACCCCTGCCCGACGGAACGAAAGAGGACTCGCCACGAAGCCCTGCACGACGGAATGAACGCGTACCACGAGTTCGGCGCTGCAGCCGAACAAGAAGGACCATGCGGATAGAGTTAACCTGGTCCATTATGTTAAACGATATTATTTGGATCACACTGCAACATATGAAAGTGAATAACCAGTTAATAATAAAGTCATGACCTTTTGTAAACCTGTGTCCGGTCATTGGAGTCCTGTGAGTCCACAGCTTCTAATTCTTCCACAATTTGGAGGCACCGCTGGGATCAACTGGACACAAACAAGTCTTTAAAAGGTAAGTGTGTCTTGTTTTTGGTCCAGTATGATTTACGAACTTGGGAATAATTATGTGTATATACATGAAGGATTTGGAGTGTGGGACTTGTGATTGTCCATAGGTAAAATCAGGATGGAACGTTTTAAATGATTCTAATTATTCGTGGGCTTGCGAGTATATGTACAGTATACGCTGGGTATTAAAAGCCTTACTCTGGTCTGCAGGCAAGTCGGCTCATGAAGTGCACCATGAAGCGATTTGTTTGTCGGTTCGGTAAGGTCCGTACACGTGTACAATCGTGTACACCCGTTTTAAATAAATAATTTTTTTCAGTTTTCCCGCCATGCCTAAACCTCGTTCGATCAACAAATAAATTCATGACAGACAACCCCCCCTCATGCCGGTCCAGAATTATGATGAAAGATGGCGATTGGGAAAAAAATTGCATCAAATTTTGTCCAGGTCCATCACGAAGCCTTTGAGACATGCTTCACGGTTGAATAAAAAACCACCGTTTAGAGGCCATTTTTCCCCGCAAAGCGAGGGTTGGCCTTTTCGGGGACCGTGATAGGTGTTGGTTTTTGGTCCCCTTTTTGAAGCAATGTTTTGCGACCGGATGCCCTTCCTGACGCCAGCCCTTTTTGCCGCCTTCAACGACAAACAGGGAAGTTTCACGGTTGAATGAAAGACACTCGTTTACCCACCCGTACACGTATAAAGTACTTCTTTTTTTTGCACTTGTTCAAAGCACTCGACTTGGAGCCAGCGACTTGCTCGGCGCTCGGCGAGCGACAGGGAACCGGGAAAGGGAATTATAAAAATTGCATACCAACACTCCCTCACTGTCCCTCATTGTCCCTCATGTCCATTCCGGCACCCTGTCTCTTGCTCCCGTTTTTTTCCCTCCCTTTACTTCCCATTGGCGGACGTTTTGCGAGAAGCAAAGCGTTTTGCAGGAAGATAAATAGCATGGGTGAAACAAAACCAGTGCTGTTGTGTTGTTTTTTTGACGAAATTTGCCAGATAAATAGCATGGGTGACACGACGAAACGATTGGATTTTGGTTCAGGTCCGAATCCAGATCCGGCCTATCAGTGGGATACAAAACATAAACTGTTCACCAAGGCGGAGATATAATAATAATAATAATTCTGTATTATTTAGTTAACCAGTTTGTGTGAAACCTCAACCTAAATATAAAAATTGATCTGCTTGGTGTTAGTTTAAGGGCTGTTCCAAATTTATCCTGATTATGAGAGATAATTACAGGAAATGGTGTTTGTGAGTAACAACCACCCTCTGGTCGAGGCTCATAGAAGGGGTGATGCTTACTGATTCGGCACGCTTACAATAGGTGTTAATGGTGGGATGTCAGAGGTTTTGGTGTGGGTTAATGTTCACACTGTTTTGGAAAATAATGCTCGATGCAACATGATCCTAAAAAAAGAACCCAGCCCTACATCGAAAGATCAGGAAGGGAAGGAATGGAAAATTTGTCAAGGTTTGAAATTAATCGGACAAGGGGGTCCCAAGGTATGGTCACCGTACTGGCAAGCCGTTCGCTTAGGCTCTGCGAATGGACCAAACCATTTGATGTAAATAGGAGGGGGGTTCTGTGGTCGTTACTGCCACGTGGTTTCAAAGTTTTTGTTGTTGCTTGCACGTGTGTTTTTTTGCAAGCACGTACGGGCAAGCGCGTACGTGCGGGCACGCCCTAGTATATATAAATAGAGGTAATATTGAGTTACGGAATTAATTACTTTCAACAATGCAAAGGGTGACAAGATATGTGATTTAATGGGATTTTAATAAGATTTAATGGGATTTTAATAAGATTTTAATGGGATTTTAATAAGATTTTAATGGGATTTTAATGGGATAAATTGGGAACAGATAGAGAGAGACAGACAGAGAGAGAGAGAACATAGAGAGAGACAGACAGACAGACAGAGAGAGAAACACAGAGAGAGACAGAAAGAGAGACAGACAGACAGACAGAGAGAGATAGACAGAGTGAGACAAAGTGAGAAAGAGAGACAGACAGAGAGAGAGAGACAGAAAAGAAAGAGAAAGAGACATAGAGACAAACAGAGATAAAGATGATAGTCAGATACATAGAGAGAGACAGACAGACAGACAGAGAGAGAGAGAGAGAAAAGAAAGAGAAAGAGACATAGAGACAAACAGAGATAAAGATGATAGTCAGACACATAGAGAGAGACAGACAGACAGACAGAGAGAGAAACACAGAGAGAGACAGAAAGAGAGACAGACAGACAGAGAGAGAGAGAGAGAAAAGAAAGAAAGAGAGACATAGAGACAAACAGAGATAAAGATGATAGTCAGACACATAGAGAGAGACAGACAGACAGACAGAGAGAGATAGACAGAGAGAGACAGAAAGTGAGAGAGAGACACAGACAGACAGAAAGAGAGACAGAAAAAGAGAGAACATTTTTGGGAACGTTTTTCACATTACTTTCCTGCAACATTGAAATAATGTTGTTGTAAAACGTTTCCACAACGTCGCCACAACGTTTCACTTTCGTTGTTGCAACGTTTTGCTCCAACGTTTTGGGAACATTCAAATGTTGTGTTTTGCTGACGTTTCCACAACGTCGCTACAACGTTTCACTTTCGTTGTTGCAACGTTTTGCTCCAACGTTTTGGGAACATTCAAATGTTGTGTTTTGCTGACGTTTCCACAACGTCGCCACAACGTTTCACTTTCGTTGTTGCAACGTTTTGCTCCAACGTTTTGGGAACATTCAAATGTTGTGTTTTGCTGACGTTTCCACAACGTCGCTACAACGTTTCACTTTCGTTGTTGCAACGTTTTGCTCCAACGTTTTGGGAACATTCAAATGTTGTGTTTTGCTGACGTTTCCACAACGTCGCTACAACGTTTCACTTTCATTGTTGCAACGTTTTGCTCCAACGTTTTGGGAACATTCAAATGTTGTGTTTTGCTGATGCTAATTACCTGAGGTAATTACAGTAATTACAGTTCCGGTAATTACAGTAATTACAGTAATCATTACAGTAATTGCAGTAATCTTATTACAGTAATTACATTACATTAACTCAGGCACCTGTTGAGTAAGGAAGCTGATATTTGGACATGACACTGACCAAGTGATGTGGCTGTCAAGGAAAATTTTGATTTATTGATTAATCATTTAATAAATTAACTCGTTGATTTATAAATGACTTATTTAATTTAAAGTCCTCAGAGATACATCTTCGGATGAAATACTTGCAGATTGGTTATGCTATGAGCCAATTGATTAAGGAAAATATTTTGTGATGGCCATATTGGCAATTTTGTGGCCATATTCGTGGCAACTCAGTTAGTGCCACTGCACCTTTAAAATGCATCCCTGCGTTCATTTTTCGATCGATTGAGTTGAAATTTTGAACAATCGGATCTGGACTGTCGTTGTTAACGACTCTAGCATGCACTCGTCCAATCAGGATGGAGCGGTATGGTCCCCGGATCATCACTGCCCGCAGTTTTTAATTAATTTTACTTTCCTCTTGGTCATATAATTTTGAAGACATGCATGTCATGATAGAGGAAATGTTTGTTCTGTTGAACGGAATAAATGTTGTTTATTTGAGTGGGTGTGTATTTTTGTGTATTTTGGATATATTTTCACGACTAATTCCAGTTAACATCCTGCAAAATTTGCTCGTTTGCTGGCCGAGTCGAAATTGCGTTGAGTTTCTATGGCATGCGCCATTAAAAGCGCTGTGTAATGGTTGAGCTCCCTTTATTTCGTTTTGGTCATGCGGATGAGCAGACAAAGTGACGAATGCTGCGGCTGGAGCAGTAGAAGCGATGTTTTAATTGAAATGATGTAATTTAATTCAACGTGGTAGGTGGGCAACACCACAAAGCATACCTCTTTTTAAGGTGTGTATAAACCCATGAACATTTCAGCAATCAATACGATGCTGAAATGATGTAATTTAATTCAACGTGGTAGGTGGGCAACACCACAAAGCATACCTCTTTTAAGGTGTGTATAAACCCATGAACATTTCAGCAATCAATACGATGCTGAAATGATGTAATTTAATTCAACGTGGTAGGTGGGCAACACCACAAAGCATACCTCTTTTAAGGTGTGTATAAACCCATGAACATTTCAGCAATCAATACGATGCTGAAATGATGTAATTTAATTCAACGTGGTAGGTGGGCAACACCACAAAGCATACCTCTTTTAAGGTGTGTATAAACCCATGAACATTTCAGCAATCAATACGATGCTGAAATGATGTAATTTAATTCAACATGGTAGGTGGGCAACACCACAAAGCATACCTCTTTTAAGGTGTGTATAAACCCATGAACATTTCAGCAATCAATACGATGCTGAAATGATGTAATTTAATTAAACGTGGTAGGTGGGCAAAACCGCAAAGCATACCTCTTTTAAGGTGTGTTCAAACCCATGAACATTTCAGCAATGAATACGATGCTGAAATGATGTAATTTAATGAGTAATTTAATGAGTAATTTAATGAGTAATTTAATGAATAATTTAAGGTGTAATTTAATTGTGTAATATGGTCGACCTTGGGTTTGTTTGGGTTTTGTTGTTTATTTTTGTAGGTGGGTATTTTTGTGTATTTTGGATATATTTTCACGACTAATTCCAGTTAACATCCTGCAAAATTTGCTCGTTTTTCTGGCCGAGTCGAAATTGCGTTGCGTTCCTATGGCATGCGCCATTAAAAGCGCTGTGTAATGGTTGAGCTCCCTTTATTTCGTTTTGGTCATGCGGATGAGCAGACAAAATGACGAATGCTGCGGCTGGAGCAGTGGAAGCGATTTTTGAATTGTTCAATGATTATTCGATATTGTTATGACTTATTGTCAATAGGTATACTAAGTGGCCATGAGGTAGCCTGTTGCTATGTACAGTTTTATTCTAGTGTTGATTATACCACATAGCTGTGGTGATAAAGGAAATGTTCGTTTAAATAGATGACTATGATATGACCATGACTATAAAATCATGATGATTATTATGAATGATATCATAGGGTTCAAATGCAGAATGATTGCATGAACTTGGGAAAGAACTTTCAAGCCCTATGGGATAAATTGGGTGTTACAAGCGATGGAGTTTCAAAATTTAGCATGATTGAAGGAATTTTACAGTCTTATTTCAGGAGTTTTACGAAATTTAAATTGCCAAGAGATTTGGGTACTATTAAAGGAAAAAATGATGAGATATTTTTTCCAATGAATTTTAATATCTGCCATCCATTTTGGCTGTCTCACGAATGAAGGATGAGTTGCCTTTAGTGGTTGCAAAGAAAATTTGTGGAGACCAGGCAAAATGGGGAAATATGTCAGATATGACCCTAGGACAGGACGGTGATTCATCAATTGACATGAGGTACGAACCAGAGGTGACGACCGATAAAATTCGATCTCAGTCAATGGATGGACCTGTCCTGATATCATTGGGGAAAGGGCTTATGCAAGGAGTCATCCAAAATGATTAATTTGATTTATTGATGAATATTGATGAATTAATTGAAATTGAATAATTGATTGAATTGTTGATTGATTGAATCTAATTGATTGAATTTAATTGAATAAAATTAACTGAATAAATTGAACTGAATAAATTGAATTGAATATATTGATTGTTTGATTGATGAAAATGCGGTCTCAAGAAAGAAGCTTTGATATCTTTGCGAGATATTATCAATGTGGAGACAACCTGGGAAAATTGAGCAAGGTGGTGAGTTTATATACAGATATATATGTGCGGTTACCATTGTGTGAAATCCCCCGTCAACAGAGCGGACACCTGAGGATTCACCCATTTCATACTGACCCTTTGGCTCATCTGCAAATACTGATCTGTGAGATTGGATTGTGCAAAAGCCACAGCTGAGGGAGATTCTCTGGAAATCACCGTGTGAACAGGTGGAGAGATCCTTCCTGGAGGTACGAGTGAAGCTTTAGAGGAACCGGGAACAAGCTACAACACATCCAACGCTACTTTGATAAAAGGCAGAATGGGAAATGGAGCCTGCAAGAATACACAAGGACAACCAGAAATTCCACAAAAAAAAAAAAAAAGTACTTGTACACATCATATGTACGACCGTTATGGTGCCGAAGCTATAAGGCAGGTCGAGAATTGGTATTTGTGGACAAAGGGAATGATGAGGAGTTTCCAAGAGATGGTACATTTGAGCGAAGTCGATTGTAAAGATTAGAACAAAGATTGAAAGCCAGAAAGAGACAGAATCTAACGGTAGACTGGCTTGCATTCCATCTTTGGGATGGTGAATCCAGACAACGGGAACAGCAAGAACGGATAACGGATCTAGAACTTAAAATAAAAAGGATACAGGATACAGTGGAGGAGACAAATGCACAACTGCCCTCGAAATTAGGAATGAAAGTGACAGTTGTCCCATCAGATTTCCAGTTGTCTCCCCAAAAAGGACGGTACAGAGAATTTTTTCGTGTTTCAGGAGATAACGAGAGATTGCAGTGGCAACTCAGGGATGTAGAGATGCAGCCCAGCAATACAAATGCACAGGTGCACAGATCAGACAACGACAGAAACCGGTGTTTCAAGTGTGGACGGATGGGACATTGGAAAAGAGGATGTCCGTATACCAAAAGGAAGACAAGTTAATAGGGTAAACCAAGATCAAGGGTACCAGTGCTGACCGATACCTCAGACAATGATTAGGCCTTCATTGCTGCAAATCCCAAATGATGATTGGCCTCAACAGATTCGATTACTGGACAAACATGAATAACTGTCGATGATTCTTGGGTCTGAAAAGTTTTCGGAGCAAGAATTATTCATTTTTTCTTTTGCTTGTAAGCAAATTAGTAATTAATTGATCACATGCCGAAATTGGATCTTTTATGTTGGGCACACAATTTTAAATTTACAAAGTTGGAACAATTGCTTTGCAAATTTTTGAAACCAAGGGACAAGGGTCACATGATGATCAGGTGGGAATGTCGGACTAGTGTTCCGCATGATTGATAGGTCAGTGGTCGACTGACATGCAAATGGGTGTGTAGTCAAATTTGGATAAATTATGGTGGGAACTGAAAGGGTAATTTCAATGTGACATCATAGGGGTTTTCTAAGAATAGACTTTTAGTTTATTTGTGTATAAGCATTTTAATTTGATTGACAAATTTTATGAAATTGAAATAAAATTGACACCCATCTGATCTGTAAATAATGGTTCCAACGCAAACAAATATGCATAATGCATGTGTGTGTGTGTTTTTGTGTATCAATCTTACAAGATTGTTGACACCGACAGTGTGCCTTGTCTGAAAATAGATAGTTCCAATGTGGGAGTAAAAAATGTGGGAGTACAAAATTAGCCAAATTTGGGAGAGGTCTTACACTGACTTCCCAGAGTACTCTGCTCACGGATTTTTATATATATAAACTTGAATTTTATCAGCATATAAATTGTGCTGTATGTATGGATGTGTTTTAGGCATAGATGATATGGGAAAATAGTAAAGAAAATTTTGCTGGTTTGAACTATTGTGGGTTTTCAGTTCTGGAGTTTAAACAAAGTCACTGGTTAACAGATGAGAAAGGATAGTAAATAAATTATTCGCTGCTGGGCAAATTAAGTACGATATTACTAAGACTTATGAGAGCTATTGTTCCGCCTTACAGCAGTGGAAAATTATTGGGAAAAAATTAGATCCAACATAATGAATCTATAAAAGAATGTGATAGGGATAATATCCTCAATTTGTACTAATTATTTGATTGTGGGTAAAGGAATTAAGTTATCGTAGTGGATTGTTAACAGCAGCCTGAAAATGTCCTGAGAGTGTGCATCCATGTAATCAGAAATCCCAGATTTGTTTTTTACAAACAACATTTTGGTAGAGGTCTTGTGTGGAACACTTCCTTGGTAGATAAAAAAACGGTACTGCATGCTGGCAGCCACTTTTGCGGCCAGTTAGGCCAAACAAATTGAGAGGAAATTGTAGTTAAATACGTAAGTTACACATGGCTATTTGAAGAAAAAAAAAGGAAATTTGTTGAGATGGGAAACATTTTTCGAAGGTTTATTAAGGTGTTATAATATGACATGTGGCAAGGCAAACTATTGGATGGGAAAATTAGATCTGGCTATAGAATAAATTCATTGACCCCTTGAAGTTAATTCTTCGAATCATTGTTTCACTGGCATTTTTGTTCAAATTGGAAATAGTTTGGTAGAGCTTTGGTTAAAACCTTTGGTGGCGGTATCTTGGAACGAAATGATAAACCATAGGAGATTGATAAGAATAGAAAAAATATGGACCCAAAATAGAAAGTTGGATTCATGCCCCTCATTGCAAACAAGCACATGGGGCTAAGGTGGACGATCCCACAGAAAATGAGGCTGCACCTAGCAGCCCAGCAGAACATTCAGTGGTAGATAAATGATAGTCGTGATTTACAGTCATTTGAATTACATTTTAACACCCCTTGCATTGATAAACATTACATTTTCAACATGTGATATTCCTACTTGGGATAGTGACATTTATTTGCCTACATGACATACAATTACCTGCTGATATAAATACAACATGAGTGAAAAATGTATCACAACTACACTCATGATCAGGGGATTGAGTTCAACCCCGGGAGATAGGGGGATCAGGGCAAGACAAATAATCTGATTATGTTACATATGAAGGGATTTTCTTTATTTACCTTTTAGGAAGCTTGTTAGTTTGGTATATAATGTTAAATGTCATCGACATATAACTATGTCATAGGTATGAATATATACAAGGAGTAGCAGACTTGTTTGTTGGTTTAGTAGTTATATTGGCAATTGTTTTAGTGGTGGCTTGCTTGAAAGCCTTAGTGACGGTGTGTTTGAATAAGGTAACCAACAACACGATGATAACGCATGAAGTGACAAATGAGGAAAGAAATGTGGAACCAGAAAAGGAAGACTTTTATGGCGACATAAACAGTAGAATTAAGATAATGGCATAACGACAATGTTATGAGTTGTGTCAATTACAATATCAGTGAACTCATATCACCACGAGTGACACACTGTTAGGAAAAAAGAGGGAAAAGAAAAAGTGGAGAGGAATTATGGTAATAATACATTATGCTTAATTTGTTGGTTTGGGAAAATTGTTGTTGGGAATTAGATATTCCCGTTTGTGATTGTAATCATATACAATGCTATTCTTAGTTTAGTAATAAAATACATACCTGATTGAATATTATTTGTGTGACGCATATAAATGAATATAACTTTTTGTGTTAAGGAAAAACAACAAATTGTTGAATGTGAAACTGTCGGAAGATATACATGATTATGCTGATTTCATGGTAAGATGTACCCTATCTGATTCAGTGTGTGCGGAAAGCAGATTCAGATGTGACTGAGCATAAAGATAAGACGAGATCACATTTTGGAGGGATTGCTAACGGAATTGGGAAGAAGTTCGAGAAAGAAAGAAAATTTGTGGCTAAAAAATGAAGTTAACCGTGGCATACACCCTCTTTCTCAAAGAATGATGAAGACATTCTCCCATGTAACTAGGAGATGAATGCTTACCTTCACCAAGGAAATTTATGTGACCATTTGCCTGGATCACACTGCAACATATGAAAGAAAGGCGATCACTTACTCTTGTTCGAAGGCTTCGAACATTCACCACATCAGAAGTTGCAGGACAACGACATTTTACCTGCAACCTCTGTGAAATGCGGGGACATATGTTATTACTTCACCAACGTCCGGGGAACCAGCATGGAGCTGCAAAAACGGCTGTGCCCTTGTCACAACAGCTGTGCACGATTCTGCTGGTTGCTCCTGGTAAGGACCATGAATGACCTGAACACCATGGTCCCAACATCATTGTGGATGCATCCGGCATCCCTGTTCCACATCTTGCTGGCCAATCAACGCCACACCAATACTTGCTGCCCACTCACAATGAGGGTGGAGGCAAGTCGACTACAACTGGGTGAAGGCCTTGTTCAGGAATTACTATGGTTTACAGCAAAAAGTGGCAAGAATGCTACAAGGAGAGCAGGGTCAGTCTATGACTCCGAAATGTTACCACAACAGCGAAATCCTACACGAAATAGTGCAGGAGCTATGAAGACATTAGGAGAAAATGTTTCATACCAGGATTCAAACACAAGTGATCAGCCCTTCCTTTCAAACAAAGTCAACATTTGTGTGGAGGCAAACGTTTTTTTGCCAGATGGTGCAGATGCTTTACAAAACTTGAAAATGAAGTGAAATTGTTGTATCTTGGTGATGGTGAAGTGTTGTTTTGAAAATATATTTGTGATGCAAATGCAATAGATTGAACGATATGGAAGGAGTCAATGACCAACGAAATGTTTTGTGATTCTTGCAGGATGACGGTGTATGCCCAAGGGAATTTGATTACCAAAGTTATGATTATTTACTTATACTTGTAATGATGTTTACTTGCAGTGATTGATTATTTACGTATACTTATATTGATGTTTACTTGTAGTGATTGATTGTATATTGATGTTTAGATTAATGGTTAATATAAACAAAAACAAAAAAATGAGGGAATTGTGGAAGTACTGTACTGCATTAATGTACTGTATGGCATGGTATTAAATGTACTGTATGGCATTAATCAAAACCAATATGGAAGTAGAGATCTTGACATCATAGTGATCGTTGGAATTGGAAACCGAAGCAGATAGACGATTTCGTAAATGAATGTCAGGAATTTGCACGAACGTGGTAATCTCTTGTTCACCTGGTCACAGCCCCAGGCTAGAGCACCCTCCTATTGTGAGGCAAATGCAACTCCCAGCAGGGGGGGGGGGCGAACCGGCTCCAGTGAGGCGATCGAGTAACGGATTAGAAGCAGCGGAGAAGGGATTACGATTTCAGCGGACAGAGGATTAACTCAAGCGTGCCGATATAAACCAGAACAGACTTTGATTCAGGAGCACTCGCCACGATAACCCCTGCCCGACGGAACAAAAGAGGACTCGCCACGAAGCCCTGCACGACGGAATGAACGCGTACCACGAGTTCGGCGCTGCAGCCGAACAAGAAGGACCATGCGGATAGAGTTAACCTGGTCCATTATGTTAAACGATATTATTTGGATCACACTGCAACATATCAAAGTGAATAACCAGTTAATAATAAAGTCATGACCTTTTGTAAACCTGTGTCCGGTCATTGGAGTCCTGTGAGTCCACAGCTTCTAATTCTTCCACAATTGCCTCTACCTTGGCCGGTAGGGGGACGGCCCCGTGCCTGGTGACGCGGTGCCCCCAAAAAGTCGATTTCAGCGACACCGAACCGGCACTTGGCGGGGTTCACGATCAGGCCATGCTGGCCCAGACGTTCGTTGAGCGTGCGGAGATGGTGAAGGTGCTCTTCGCGGGACGCGCTCGCGACGAGGATGTCGTCCAGGTAGACGTACAAAAAACCCAAGCCGCGCAAGACGCTGTCCATGAGGCGCTGGAACGCCTGAGCCGCATCTTTCAAACCGAAGGGCATCCGAAGAAATTCGAAAAGCCCGAATGGCGTGATGACAGCCGTCTTCGGGATGTCCTCCGGCCTGACAGGGACCTGATGGTAGCCGCATACGAGGTCCACCTTTGAAAAGAAGGACATATTCGCCAAGCGGGCGGAAAAGTCCTGAATGTGTGGGATGGGGTAGCGGTCGGGGGTGGTGGCGTCGTTGAGGCGCCGGTAGTCCCCGCACGGTCGCCATCCCCCGCCGGGCTTGGGCACGATGTGGAGCGGGGACGCCCACGCGCTCTCGGAGCGCCGCACGATGCCGAGCCACTCCAGCGTAGCGAACTCCGCTTTAGCTACGGCGAGCTTCGTCGGCTCGAGGCGGTGTGCCCGGGCATAGACCGGTGGCCCGGCGGTGGGGATGTGGTGTTCCACCCCGTGCTTGACGGTCCCCGCCGAGAAGGTCGGCCGCGTGAGGACCGGAAAACCCGCGAGGAGGCGGGCGAATTCGTCCGCTGCCGGAAGCGTACAGATGAACCTGGCCGGAACGGAACCGCTCAGCAAGCCGCTCGGCGAGCCGCTCAACAAGCCGGGCAGCGCACACGCGAGCGAGCTGAACGTCTCAGCCAGGACAAGCCTTCTGCGCTTTACATCGACCAGTAATACATTAGCACAAAAGAAGTCCGCGCCGAGCAGTGCCATGGGCACGTCGGCCAAAACGAACGACCAACGGAAAACCTGACCTCCGAACCGCAGGGAGAGACAGCGTTTTCCGTACGTGCGTATAGACGTACCATTGGCCACAAGCAGCGCGGGACCTCGGCCCACGGTGTGCTTGTCGGACATACCGGCAGGAACGACTCACCTGCGCTCCCGTATCGCACAGGTAACGGTGCCCGGACAAGGTGTCCGTTATGTACAGCAGGCTGTTGGAATTTCCGACGCTCACCGTTGCCACCGAGCGCCGGCTCGCCCGTTTCCCGACCTGCCGAATGAGCACGGCGGGCGACACTGCCGAGCCTCGTGGCCGAACTTGGCGTGGAAGAAACACCAGGCGGGCAGCTGCGGCGTCGGAGGCCGCGGTTTTCTTCGCGGCGGCGGCGGTGGTGGTGGTGGTGGGCGGGGTGGCGGACACGAGGTGCGGTGCATCGGGGAAAGCTTCGGGAGCCTCGGGAGCCGCAACAGCGCCAAGACTCGCCTGCGTGTCCAAAGCCGCGTAGTATTTGTCGGCCTCAGCAGCGAGCGCACGGGGTTCCGTTAACGCGGAACCAGCCAAAGCGAGGCGGACTTGTGCTGGCAGCTGGCGTCGAAACAACGCCCGGAATAGAGCGTTCGGGGTTTCGTCGCCCATGAGCGCCAGCATATGGTCCATATGGACCGACGATCGCGTGTCCCCGATCTCGGGGAGGTCCAAGAGGCGATCGGCCCGTGTGTCCACCGTAAGGCCGAACGTGGCGAGGAGGAGACGCTTGACCGCCTCGTACTTGCCGTCGGCAGGTGGATCCCTTAGGACCGATACGACGCGGGTGGCCATGCCGGGCCCGAGGGCGGAGACCACGTGGCAGTACATGGTGTCGTCCACCGTGATGCCTCGAAGTCGGAACTGGGCTTCCGCCTGCAGGAACCAAACTTCGGCTTGTGACTCCCAGAAGTCAGGGAGCTTGATGGAGACCGCGTTGGTAGCCATTGTTGCGGCGGTTTCGGGGAGTCAGCGACGGCTGACTCGAATGTCGGAGTCACCAATTTAGCACGCGGTGCTACGCGCGTGACTTGCTACCAAGGAGGAAGCGGACAACGCGGTAAGTTTATAGTTCTTTATTCCAAAGAGGTCACTGTAGCACTGGCGCGCTCCAGGCTGCGCGCCCGGTGTATATCCTGAGGCCACACCTACCCCTCGGGCGTGGCCGCCGCCCACTTGGTGCGCGGAATGATGTCACCATGTCAGTGGGCTTTCGTGTCCGCCACAACGTCATGTATCGTGTAACCGCGGAGCTCGGTCTTATCTGCGCTCGTTGTCTTGTCGGTCCAACTTGGCTCCAAACTCCGGCGTGGAGGAATCCTCCGTCCGCCTCGCACGCCCCGCTAGGCCTGAGCCAACGCCCTCGCCGCTGCACACTAGGTCCGTGCACCAAACTCCAAAGCACCACGAGGTCCCACAGCAGGACAGCGAGCTCCACTCGGGCTCTCTCTCTCTGCACTCGGGATCTGCCAACTCTCCTCGTGCGCACCTCAAACGAACTCTCCCGTTCCGAACTCGAACTTGTGCGCACCTTGTCTCAGGATCTCTGATCTGAATAGCCTGAACTCGGGATCCAACTCACAACTGACTCATTCCGACCCTCGTCACCCAACTTGTGACTCGAACTGCTCACTGCCAACTGCGCACACAAACTCTCGATCCAACTCTCAACCACGAATCCAACTGCTCTGGACTGCGCCAAGAATGTAGCTAGTCTCAACTGCGCAATGGCGTTCGGCTCTCGTCTAGCCTCGGCCGGTGACGTCAGCTCTGGCGCGCTGCCAACCAATCGGTCTCCTCCATGTGCCTCGCCGGCTCGCTCAGGTCACACCCACTGCGTCACTCTCACTCCCGTCCCCTACTCCGTGGTCATAGCAGGTGCTATGCGAGGTGGATAGGCCTCTCAGAGGTGTAGATGGTGGCAGCCATTATCGGCGGTGTCCTGGCCTGCTTTCTTCCTCGGTCATGACAGGGGGGAGGGCATTATTGATGTTGTACGAAGGGATCCTAACCAAGTGTCTATTTGGTCTGCAGTGCCATAAGGGACAAAGGTTTGATTACCAGGTGAGACATACAAGGGCTCTACTCATTATTCCCCACACTACTTAACACACGAATCTCCTGGTAG
The DNA here is from genome assembly GCF_964187855.1 of Myxine glutinosa. Lineage (NCBI taxonomy): Eukaryota > Metazoa > Chordata > Myxini > Myxiniformes > Myxinidae > Myxine > Myxine glutinosa. Next base: position 122,163,761 of record NC_136261.1, read on the forward strand.
ATTCACAATTATACACCTTAACCGACCAAAACGCCTGCACATGGACATATTACAAGGTAGTTTTCCTTACCGTGACACACAAAGTATGTTACCTACTCAGATCTAACTGCTCTACATATTGCTCTACCACCGACAAAACACAGCCCCCCCCCCCCCCCCCCCCGCGGAACCATAGCTCCTGCCAGGTTCACTGCAGGCACTACCATTCCAGCCTTAACACCTACTGTCTCACACTTACTTAGCTTATGAAATAAATCAGGAGGGCTGTGCGAAGTGAGTCGGACTACTTACCTACACTTCCTAAACAAGCGCAACCCCTTAACAATCATGCAAGTATGTACATTCATTGGTCTTCATTGTTCCTGCGGTGGGGGGAAACAAACCACACGCAAAACTAACTTAACCACAAAACTTAACCTTAACCAGAAAATTCCAAAAACTCTATACATTTTTACATACCCCGGTCTACAGACCGCGTCCCCCGGTGGATGTCACAAGACACATCCTTACCTGCAGGGCCACCCTAATGCACCCCTAAATTTCCACGGGCCCTGTCCAGGTGTTACAGGTGAGTGACATGGCTCGGTGGATTTCGCCCACATTCATGCAACATAAACCCCTTATCCACTCATTCTCAGTCCAAACTCATTCCTACACTTTATTACCAGCACTTATTTCACCCCCCTGCAGGACCATGGCATTGAGGTCATTCGTGTGTGTGCATTCCTCAACTAGGCAGCAGGGAGGTACCGCACAAAAAGATGGTGGGGGCGCTTCAGGCTGTGGTGCCCGCAGTCCCAAAAACAAGTCAACCGACTTACAAGTTCCTTGCCCCCCCCCCCCCCCTTTACCTCTTGGCCCATGGCAGCCCAACAGCCCCTTTCCGCTGTTACCCCGCCGGTGAGGGTCTCCACACACACCAGGCTCCCTTGCCTCCTGCTTCATTGCAGCAACACAGGTCACCGGGGGACTTCCTCACCCCGCGGCGCCCAACCATGACCCTCCACCAATGAGCTCCAATTTCCAGATACCACCGGCTGCCAGGGGTAATTGCTTGTTTTCTTGTGACGTCATCGGAGCATGCGCGCAGGGCACCCTGGGACACCTCGGCCATTTTGATACCCTCTCGAACAACGTCGTCAGCGGATTCACATTAAATAGTTTTTGTTCACGACCAGTCATGCCAATTTGCGGCGTATTTCGTTGTTCAAACAGGCCAGGAGTCAAGTTTTACAAAACGCCCAAACTTCTACTGAATCAGGGTGAGGAAACAAGAAATTTAAGTGAAGAGGCAGCGTTTGTGGAAGGCTGCCATCAATCACAGTGACATCCAAAGAGAATCACAGTGGGATCGCACACCTGTCTGCTCCGAGCATTTTGTTAACAGTAAGTAAGAACACGTTTCATTGTATAACCATACAATTACTATAATCATTAATGATATTGAATACAATACATACAATTGAACAAATGGAGGGCACTTAATCAATCAGGTCCATAACATTAACACAAGCAGCTTTAAAAAATACATGTTTGTTTAATATATTAATACCTTGGATCGAATCAAGTGGACGTCATTCAGTTCTTTGTGTAGGATTTGTCGCACCCATCCACCTTGGTACAACCTGTATGCCTCGAGGGATTTATACTTCTTCAACTCATCTTTGGTATAGGCCGATTTGCTGAACAACAGGTAGTTGATCACGTCGATGTGGGTCACCTGAGGCCACTTGCTCACATTCTTCTCAAATTGATCATTTGATAGACCATAAGGGTCACACCCAATGACAGAAATCTTCTCTTTGTAACGAACAAGAACGTCCGGGGGGAGCGTCTCTTGGTAGCCAAGGTTGGCACTCGCACTGCTAGCCATACTCAAGCCTGGATCTACCGTATCCTTACGTACACTCCAAGTCTGTGCTACAGGTAGTTGGTTGCAGGTTGACCCACTGCCCAGGTGTTCACCAGTTCACTGGTCCACGGCAAACTTAAACCGAATGTTCTGTGTTTGTTGGGCAACAACACGTAATATAAACTAGATGGCACCACACTCCACATGAACGTGACAAAACAAACAAAATTACTTTAGAAAACAGACTTTTTGCGATCCGCATTCACCATAAACCAACGCAACAAATCAATATCAGCACACACGGACAGATTAGCTTGGGTATCAAAATGGCCACCGCGCAATGCGAGATGGGTAATTTGTGACGTCAGTGAAAACAAAGGATGGCTGCAGAGGGGGGCCGCAGGCATCGCTCCTCAGAGCTTGATCCGTACCTGCGGACACACACACCTTCCCCACCCATAAGACCCCAAAACACACTTCCTCCCCCGCTGCCATTCAATTCTCAAAACAACTCAGCACAATTCCAATGATGGTGTAAAAGATGTTACAAAGGTTTGCCATGGCCTGCTGCATGTGAAATCCCCTATTCACATTTCACATTCAACCAATACACATTTCCAAAAGCACAATAATCACCGCTTACTCATTTCCTCCAATAATCATCACTCACTCTCCAGTTTCCACTCTCATGACCACATCAAAACACATAACCACAACACCAACACAAACGCCACCCACAAGACACTGTGTGGCCCCCATTCCATCCCCTCACCGGCCATGTCATCACTCTCACCCGGCTCCCAACTCCAAATTAAATGTCCCCAAAGTTCCACAAGCAAGTCCTGAAGCCTGGGACTGTACATCTCTAGCACTCACCTCAAATGCAGGTAATTACCGGTTGGTCAGGTCCAAAGTGCAATCCACCCACAAAATCCCACAATTTCTCATTGAGCCTATCCAAATTTTTTTTTTTTTTTTTTTTTTTTTTTTTGTATACAAGATCGAGGCTCGTGAAAGAGCGAACATTAATCACACAAAAAGACAAACAGACACATTTAAAACAAATAACATCGGGAGCGGTAGACAAGATGGGGAGAGAGGGGGAAGGACACAAACACAACATTTGAGAGCAGGGACCGAGAGACATGGAGACATCGAGAGATCTGTGGGAGGGAGAGGGCTTTTGGGGGGAGACATGGGAAGGGGGGGGGGGGGGGGGTGGGAGAGGTATAAAACATATGGACACTGCCAGGACTTCCAGGAAAGAAGTTGGAATTTCAAACAAGGTGGATCTGGGGTGAATTAGTGGGGGTAGAAAAGATCAAGGTTTTGGATGGGGGAAGATAAGAGATGGTGGTGAACAGCTGTTTTAAAGACCTGGAGGGAGGAGTGGGATTGAAGGGAGTGTGGGAGTTTGTTCCATGGGCGGGAGAAAAGAGGAATGAAAGAGTGAAGGTGAGCAGAGAGCCGAGATTTCGGCAGTTTAACCATCAGAGGGTTGCTGGCAGATCTTGTGCGACCTGTAGGAATATTTTGGGGACAAAGCACAGAGAGAGCTGGGGGAGCAAGGCCGGAGAGGAGTCGGTAGAAGACAGAAAGACCACCTACCTGCCTGCGGTGAGTGAGTGAAAGGCCCTCAGAGATAGCTTCATCGCGGGAGATTCCAATGATTCTGAAAGCTTTGGATTCAACAGCGTGAAGCCGAGCCAGGTGTGAGGCAGGAGCACCAGCCCATAGGGGAGAACAGTATTCCATTGAGCTGCGGATGAAAGCCTTGTATGTGAGGAGCTCAGGTGTGCCGAGGAAGGACTTCGCACGTCGGAGGATGCCCAGTCGGCGACTGGCTTTGGAGGCCAGCTTGGAAATGTGGTTTTCCCAAGAAAGATCATGGCAGATAGTGAGACCCAAAAGCTTGAGCGACAGAACTTCTTGGAGAGGATTGTTGAGAAAGTAGATGGGAGGGTTGTCCAGTCGATCTTATCGGAGAGACATAGTAAGAGTGTGAGATTTGTCAGGATTGAAAGACATGTTCCACTTGTTTGACCAGTCTGTGATTTTGTCCAGGTCTTCAGAGAGAGTGAGGAGGCTGCAGACTGCCGATCTGAGGGAAGAGGAATTGGAGCGGCAGAGAGTGGAGTCATCAGCAAAGAGATAGAGAAGATTTTCCAGAGAGTCGGAGAGATCATTGATAAAGCCCAGAAAAAGCACAGGGCCAAGCACACTGCCTTGGGGAACTCCAGCCTGAACAGGAAGGGGAGATGAGAGAAATCCATTCAGGGCCACACGTTGACTATGACCAGAGAGGAAGTCCGCAAGCCATGCATGGAGATTTCCATGGATACCATAGGAGGAGAGTTTGGTGAGCAGAGCTGGGTGCCAGAACGTATCGAAGGCACGTGATATGTCAAGGGAGACAGCTCTGATTTCCTGTTTGGCATTGAGGACCTCCATCCATTGTTGAGACAGAAGAAGCAGCATGTCCAGAGTAGAGTGACCTGGTCTGAAACCAAATTGATGATCAGAGATCAAGCCATTGGAGAAGAGGAAAGATTTCATATCCGAAGCAATGATGGATTCCATGACTTTGCTGATAATTGGGAGCAGGCTGATTGGTCTGTAGTTGCAAGGATCTGTTTTTGCACCTTTTTGTGTAAAGCGGTAATGTTTGCTGATTTCCAGGATGCTGGCAGATGACCTTGAGCAAAAGATAGGGTGAAAAGAACAGAGAGAGGGTGAGATAGAGCGGCAGAGCAGGATTTTAGGACCCGTGGGCTGATGCCGTCTGGTCCAGTTGCAGAATCAGAGTCGAGGTTTGACAAAAACTCCTCCACCTTGTCAGGAGAGAAGGACACAGAGTCCAGGAGCAGTTGGGTTCGACTGGGAAAGGTGGGAACAGAGAGAGATGGGTTTGGGACTAAGGATTTTGAGGCAAACACAGAGTTGAGGCATTCGGCTTTGTCACGTGCGATGTCAACTGTGTGGCCATTTGAGGTAAGGGCGGGGATGGAGCGGGAACAAACACCAGAAACGGATTTGACCAGACGCCACCAGGATTTGGAGGAAGGAGACAGGTTTGAGAGTTCATGCTTGAGTGAGGAGAGATAGTGCTTCCTGGCACTCCTGAGGGTAGACACACACTTGTTCCGAGCTTGGTGGAAGGAACTGAGATTGCCTTCAGTTGGATTAGCCTTCCAAGAGGCAAAGGCAAGTTGTTTCAGGGCAACAGCCTCACCACAAGATTCCGTGTACCATGGACGGGAGGAAGGGTATGACAACTGAAGACGAGATGGGATAACTCTGTGCATGAGAGAGAGCAATTTACTTTGAAAGAATTCCCAGGATGAGTTGATGTCAGAGGCGGAAGAGATGGGAGACCAGTCCAGATGATTGATGGCTGCTTGAAGACCGTGCCAGTTGGCCTGAGTGAAATGCCAGACTCGTCGACGCTGAGGAGGCTCTGAGAATGGCCAGAGAGATGTCCACTTTGACAAGCACATGATCAGAAGAACCGATTGGAGCAGAGGAAGAGCAGCAGACATTAGGAGGGAAGTTTGTCATAACCAAGTCTAGAAGAGAAGATACTCCATTGGCTGAGATCCGGGTCGGGAAATTGACAGATTGTGTCAATCCCAGTGAGTCACAGAAGTCCTTTGCTGAGGTGCCATGACTGGTGAGAGAGGAACCCACACCCAACCAGGTGGCATGATGACAGTTGAAGTCACCACATATGAGGAAGAGAGAGTTGGGATGAGTGGATAGAAGTTGGTCCATGTTGTCAGACAGTGAAATGCAGATGGAGTCATCACTGTTTGGGGGACGGCACAGAACACATATGAACAAAAGGTGGGAGCGGAGAGGAAGCCGTAGCCAGAGGTACTCCTGGGGGTGAGGAGGAGAGAGGGCAGTGCAAGGAGAGTGAGGAAGAGAGTTTTTGATAAAGATAGCCACCCCACCACCAGGCCGAGGCTCAGGTCTATCATACCGGAGGAGGGAGTAACCAGGAAGAGATATTAAGGAATCAGAGACATCTTGAAGGAGGAAAGTCTCTGTTAAGCAGATCAAGTCTGGATTGTCAGAAGCAACCTGTATGGAGAGATCAGTCAGGTTGGAGCGAAGGCCCCGGATGTTTGAGGTCCATACCGTTAATGAAGAGAGAGGGGGAGCATCGGGTGCAGGACAGGGGAGGGGAGGAGTAGGGTAAGATGAAGGATGAGAGGGGGAGGTAGGGAGAGCAGTTGATAGTGTGTCAGAGATTGCAGAAGAGTTCGAAGAAAGGGAAGGATGAGGAGGATGAAAGGTTTGATGTGGAAGGGATGAGGCACAGTGAGGGGTTGTTTGAGGGGGGGGCAGAGGAAAGTAGAAGGTTGGGGGGGGGTGGAGGTATGAGATAGAAGGGAGATGAAGTGGGGAGGAGGCAGCTTTGAGGAGGAGGGGGGAGGAGGGAGAATTGGGGAGGAATGGTATGGGGGGAGTTTTGAATGGGAGGGGTTGGGGGGGAGTTTTGAAGGGGAGGAGTGAGGGGGGAGTTTAGGAGGGGAGGGGCAAGGGGGGAGTTTAGGAGGGAAGGGGCAAGGGGGAAGTTTAGAAGTGGAGGGGCAAGGGGGGAGTTTAGGAGTGTAGGGGCAAGGGGGGGATTTGGAGGGGAGGGGCAAGGGGGGAGTTTAGGAGGGGAGGGGCCAGGGGGGAGTTCAGGAGTGGAGGGGCAAGGGGGGGATTTGGAGGGGAGGGGCAATGGGGGAGTTTAGGAGGGGAAGGGCAAGGGGTGAGTTCAGGAGTAGAGGGGCAAGGGGGGAGTTTAAGAGTGGAGGGGCAAGGGGGGAGTTTAGGAGTGTAGGTGCAAGGGGGGGGATTTGGATGGGAGGGGCAAGAGGGGAGTTTAGAAAGTGGATGATTAATGAAAGACGAACATTGATAACAAATTGGGTTTGTTGTGATTTTCAAGTTATCAATCTGATTCAGAACGATGGAGGAGGGATGGAATGAATGTGAATTTAGACCATGTAGTGAGGGAGACGTATAAGATATTGAATTTCTTTTTTTTGAAGTGGAATGAGTTGGAGAGGAAATTGAGAAAAGCCTTTTAAATAGGAAGAAAAACAGCGTGTTGTAATATACCACTGAATAAAACACTGAAGGGGAAAGGTTAAACATATTTAAATGATATTTAAACAGAACCGTGAACAGTCTTATATGCACAAAATACCAACGGGGGAGAGAGCCGCGAGTCACGTGAACAGGGCAAACGGTGGATGGCAAGGAGATAATGGGGACGGGGCGAACAGCACACCTGGACAGAAAATACAGGATGAGACAACAGTACACATGGAGAAAGGAAAAATAAATGTTTTTGGTTTTTTTTTTTGGTTTTTTTTTGGGGGTGGGGGGTGGGGATTTAGAACGTTAGACAGAGTATTATGTTCGGGGTAGAAGGGAAAAAAACTAAGAGCCAAGCAAAACACGCTTAAGTTAACAAACACCGACGGGGGTACAACTACAAGGCCGCACACGAGGAGCAGAACACGATTAATTAATTACGAGTTACAGGAAATTCAAACCAAAACTAACTATAATCAAACAATAACGCATGGACGATAAAATAACGAGTTGAAATTTGACAATCTATCTGGGGAAATGGGGGAGAAACACGTGGTCGAAGAACGAACGAACGAATAAGAATGAATAAACGAATGAGAAAAGAGAAGGAAATGTGGTTTTTTTTGTTTTTTTGAGTTGAGATTTACAGAAGGAAGTAGGCTATGTGGTGAAAAGACTGGGAAAACAGAGAACGAAAGTTATTGGATCACAAACGACGGACCGCTGAGAGAAAAACAAAGCCTCAAGTTTGTACAGTGTACACTGACAAGGCCTCAAGACACGACACGAATTAACACGATTTTCAATACAGGTATGAAAGATTTGCGCCGAAAATCTTCGTCGGGACACAATATACGTACAATACACCATAAAATAAATACAGTTATAACGAAAATTCAAATGGGAACAATTACTTAACTTCGATTTTGATGGAGCGCGTGGAGAGCAACGAATAAACGAACCCTCGCCAGCAAGACCGGAAACGGAAGTCCAATTTCTCCAAACTTCACTTTTATCCACACTACACTGGCAGATATGTGGATCCGCATCCAACGGTGATCATCACGACACAACTACCTGTGGCCACGGCAGCTCTGCACCTCTAGCTCTGCACCTCTACCATGCAAGGGTCATCGGGACAAGGTGAGCAGTCAAAACGCCAACATGGCCCATGAGTGTCCATAAGGGTGCGACCCACCATCCATCCTTCAGCCCCCCCTGCGAGGAACACAGCTGCACCAGCCCCAGCTGGCCAATGTGGTGAGCACCTGCTGCCACAACACACACTACCGCACGCACAACCTCGGCCCTGGAGGGCACGGTCGCAGTGCGTGGCATCCCGACAGCCACGTCCCCTGCACCTCCACATCATCCCCCAGTCCGACTACAGAACTGCAGCCCCCCCAGTGCTCACCCACACTTTACCACACCAAGGTCCAGTCAACAGCCATGCTCCACCAGGGGACTCACCCAGAAGACATGGTCCACACACCTCGGACACACAGCACCACGTTGACCCTCAGACCACCCAACTACATCCCCATGACTCCGCATCCCAAATATCAGCACAGTCGCCCCCGCAACCAGTTGAAAGCTGTGTCCTGCTACCCTATCAATTTCATCACAGCCTCTAACACTTTGGTCTAACACACCTGGAACAATAATGGCATCACTGCACAGTGTCCACCATTTCTCTTCACAAAATTCACCCTTAAATAAACATCTAACCCACAGATTACCCATGCCAAACATTTTTCACATTTCACTAATCTCAACCAAAGAAAGATGCTTTTCCATACACATGCCAGCCGAGCATGGCCCATATGCTCGGCTCATTACACATCTCCCGATTCACATCCCCATGGCTCTCTTCCCAACACGAGAGTCCATAAATCATAACGGAACATCTGTGGAAGGTCACTCTCACACCATCACGTTCCACAGATGCCCCAATGGTTGTCCAGCAGGCTATGTCCGTCCCTGTCCATTCGGTTTGACCCGCGTCCATAGCCCAGCACAACACGTCAGGTCACCACATGCTGGGTGTCCCAGAATCTCAGGAGGAGGGTGCCAGGCCGCATGCCCGGGTGGTCACTACATCAAGCCCAAGTTGGCCGTCCGCAGTGCCACCACCAAAGCGCGACCCACAACAACTCCCCCTAGTGGTCCTCAATATATGCCATCCCAGGCTTGAGAAACCACCTCGGACCCCCTGAAGGTCTTAACCCCCAGCAGGGTCCGGTGACCCTGTCGGCCCGAGCCACCCGCTCGGCCGGTCCCCCGCTGGACAAGGGACGCCACACTCCACCAGACCCCCCGTGGGGCCCAGGTCACACCATGCCACCCATGGCTGGACCCCACGTCCAAATCCCGCCAGCTCAGCCCCCCAGCTGGCTGGCATCCCCAAATTTTGAAAGGGGCGAATTTTGCCCGAGGCCATCCTCAATGGCCTCCCCATGTCCCGGGGACCAACTCCAACCAGGGCTGCTCCAAATCCAACTTCCATTTAAATCTAAATTTCTTTCTCCTCTTAAAATTTTTTATTGCCACCGCCAAACCACAGCTGCAGGTAACAACTCCTACCACCAGTTGTTCTGCCCCTCCCCGCAGCTGGTCCACATTCCCTACGGGGACCAAATCTCCAGAGGCTCTATCTCCCGATCCCTCAAGATCCAAATCCAGCCCGGAGCCAACACACTTCCCCAGCTGGGTATCCAATTTCGGAGCCTCTGTTTCCAAATCGTAGTGTACAGTGAGAGTCCCCACGGTCACCACAACCACCTCCTCAGACCGACTCACCTCATCCCCCAAACTCCTTTGGGCCTGGTCAAACCCTACCTCTATGGGACTGTCCCAGGTCCTCAGCCGCTGAATCACATCATGCTCGTCATCCCCATCATCATAACAAATCATTTCTGGCCCCGCCAGGTTTTCATCAATATCCCCAATAAATACCCGGTCCGGCTCCATTGCACGGACCCCCAACAACTCTACCCCCTCTTGCTCTGCACCAGTGCCCTGGTGCTGCACCATTTCAAATTCATCCCCCGGTTGAGGTGTTGTGGCATCCACCCGGTCCCGATAAACCTCCAGGCCAGGTGGGAAACACTCCCTATTACAATTCTCACATTCGGTCTCCCCATCTAACTGTGCGCATTCCCCATTCACCTATGGGCACTCCACATTTACCTGCAGGCATTCCCCCATCTACCTGTACACGTTCCCCATCCACCTGTGGACATTCCCATCCACCTCTGCACCTGCAGTCTCCCAATTTACTTCAATTGCCATTCCCGGTGCAATTCCCAATTTTGCCATTCCCTGCTCCTGAGCCCTGGCGGCACCATTCGTTCGTCCTTCCCTCAATTCATTCGTCCAGGCATCAATTTTATTATATATTCCCCGAATTTCTCTAAGCGATTGACCCAAAATCTGGTCGGTTGTCGGGGCCGTATTGATAGCAGCGAGGGAAGCTCCATCACTACCCTGAATTCCCCCATCTACATCCGACCCACTCCCTAAACTGACAGAAGCCTCGCTGCGCACCTCCATTTCACCGACCTCCGACATCTGCTTTGATGAAGGTCGTTTCCCGCACGCGTATTTATTTCAATTCCAAAAATAAAATTTAAATTTGTCGAAGACGCGATATCTCGCTCCGTATGCCCAATCACTATCAAATTTCTCCGCCTCGATTATAAAAAAATTTGCGTTCAAATTCTCCACTATGACACCAAATGTCAGGGTTCAATCCCACTACTGACTACCAAATGTCGCGCAACTCCGATTAACACCAGAGTTGCGGATTGCCGATCACGAAGGCTTCAACTCCCGAGGCCGAAACTCAATGGCGGATTCCAAAACCAAAAGCCCCAAGCGCGGGGAATGGAGGGGAACGGCGAGAGCCCCCGCAGCCTTATCTATCTACGTATAATTCCAGTAATCTCTGTGTGTATGTATGTATGTATGTATGTATGTATGTATGTCTGTATGTCTGTGACCGCTGTTTCTCGACAACCACGGGTCCGATATACTTTAAACTTGCCAGGTATATTGCTGGGGACCCGAGGATGTGCCTTTTCAAGGTTTCATATTAATCGGACAAGTAGTTACCGAGCTATGTCCAAAAAACGATTCAACCAATCAGAGAGCAGCGAGCTATCACGTGTGCCGAACGTGCCGAACAGACTCTGCCTCGGACGGCACATTTGAGAGCGTATTCATTTATTTCACGTTGGCAAACTATGTTGGCATTAAACTATGTTTTAAAACTAATTAAAACTACTTTGCGATTCATCGTAACTGCGATTCGTAACTGCCGTTCGCTTTGGCTTTGCGAATGGACCAAACCATTTCATGTAAATAGAGGGGGGGGATATAATTTTAGATATATATATAGTACGGGCATGCCCTAGTCTATTAAAATCAATCACCCGGTAAACTGCGTTCAGAAATATGTACAGAAAATAATATAAGGGTTTATTGGGAAAAGCAAGGACAGTAAAAGCACGCGCCGGTAATAAAATATCCGACTTCAGGATCCCGCACACCAGATATCAAATACAAACAGGGGATGAATTAACAAAAAGGACACGTCATGTATCGTGTAACCGCGGAGCTCGGTCTTATCTGCTCTCGTTGTCTTGTCTTGTCCGTCCAACGCGGCTCCAAACTCCGGCGTGGAGGAATCCTTCATCCGCCTCGCACGCCCCGCTAGGCCCGAGCCAACGCCCTCGCCGCTGCACACGAGGTCCGTGCACCAAGCTCCAAAGCACCACGAGGTCCCACAGCAGGACAGCGAGCTCCATGCGGGCTACACCTCAGCCCAACTCGGGTCGGGATCTCTGAACTGCGCTGCCAGGAATCCAACTGCGATCGACCACGGATCAACTGCACCGAACAGCGCACTGCAAAACCAACTCGGGCTCTCTGCACTCGGGATCTGCCAACTCTCCTCGTGCGAACCTCAAAACGAACTGCCCACGCACACCTCCTCTCGACTCGACGCCAGGAATGTCACTGCTTTCTCAACTCAACAACAACTGCTCTGGACTCCACTCAACTCAACGCCAACTGCTCTGGACTGCACTCAACTCAGGAATCGAACTCTCGATCACGTTCTTGACTCAACACCAACTGCACACGCCGAGTCTCAACTCCACTGCTCGACAACTCCACTCAACTCAGGAATCAAACTCTCTATACAATGGCGTCCGGCCCCCGTTAATATCCCCGGCCGATGACGTCAGCTTTGGCGCACTCCCAACCAATCAGAGCCTCCACCGACTCGCCGGCTCGCCCAGGGGCACACCCACTGCATCACTCTCACTCCCGTCCCCTCCCTATTCCTTGTTCATAGCACATGCTATGCGAGGTGGATAGGCCCCTTGGAGGTGTAAATGGCGGCGGCCAATTGTGGCGGTGTTCTGGCCTGCTTTCTTCCAAGGTCATTCAGAGGGGAAGGGCGTCATTAATGTTGTACTAAGGGATCCTAACCAAGTGTCTATGTGGTCTGTAGTGCCATAAGGGACAAAGGTTTGATTACCAGGTGAGACATACAAGGGCGCTACTCATTAACCCCTACACTACCTAACACACGAGCTCCTGGTAGATTCACATTCATACATCTTCGCCGACAAAATACCTACACGTGGGCTTATTACAGGAAGTGTTCCTTCCCGCGACATCCCGAAGCATGGTACCTACTCAGATCTACTCTGCTCTATATATATCACTACCCAAATTCGTAACAATATTATAGAACACAGTAACTTTTGGGTTTGTATATTATAGAGCACAGTCACTTTTCGGTTTGAATATCGTAGAGCACAGTCACTTTTGGGTTTGTATATTTTAGAACAGTCACTTTTGGGTTTGTATATTATAAAGCACAGTCACTTTTGGGTTTGTATATTGTAGAGCACAGTCATTTGGGTTTGTATATTATAAAGCACAGTCACTTTTGGGTTTGTATATTATAAAGCACAGTCACTTTTGGGTTTGTATATTATAAAGCACAGTCACTTTTGGGTTTGTATATTGTAGAGCACAGTCATTTGGGTTTGTATATTGTAAAGCACAGTAACTTTTGGGTTTGAATATTGTAGAACACAGTCACTTTTGGGTTTGTAAATTGTAGTGCACAGTCACTTTTGGGTTTGTATATTATAGAGCACAATAACTTTTGGGTTTGTATATTATAGAGCACAGTAACTTTTGGGTTTGTATATTGTAGCGCACAGTCACTTTTGGGTTTGTATATTGTAGAACACAGTCACTTTTGGGTTTGTATATTATAGAGCACAATAACTTTTGGGTTTGTATATTATAGAGCACAATAACTTTTGGGTTTGTATATTGTAGAGCACAATAACTTTTGGGTTTGTATATTATAGAGCACAGTAACTTTTGGGTTTGTATATTATAGAGCACAGTCACTTTTGGGTTTGTATATTATAGAGCACAATAACTTTTGGGTTTGTATATTATAGAGCACAGTAACTTTTGGGTTTGTATATTATAGAGCACAGTAACTTTTGGGTTTGTATATTGTAGAGCACAATAACTTTTGGGTTTGTATATTATAGAGCACAGTAACTTTTGGGTTTGTATATTATAGAGCACAGTAACTTTTGGGTTTGTATATTATAGAGCACAGTAACTTTTGGGTTTGTATATTATAGAGCACAGTAACTTTTGGGTTTGTATATTATAGAGCACAGTAACTTTTGGGTTTGTATATTATAGAGCACAGTAACTTTTGGGTTTGTATATTGTAGAGCACAATAACTTTTGGGTTTGTATATTATAGAGCACAGTAACTTTTGGGTTTGTATATTATAGAGCACAGTCACTTTTGGGTTTGTATATTATAGAGCACAGTAACTTTTGGGTTTGTATATTATAGAGCACAGTCACTTTTGGGTTTGTATATTATAGAGCACAGTAACTTTTGGGTTTGTATATTGTAGAGCACAGTAACTTTTGGGTTTGTATATTGTAGAGCACAATAACTTTTGGGTTTGTATATTATAGAGCACAGTAACTTTTGGGTTTGTATATTATAGAGCACAGTAACTTTTGGGTTTGTATATTATAGAGCACAGTAACTTTTGGGTTTGTATATTGTAGAGCACAATAACTTTTGGGTTTGTATATTATAGAGCACAGTAACTTTTGGGTTTGTATATTATAGAGCACAGTAACTTTTGGGATACCCTTTATAACGACTACTAATGTGACAACTGTGACTAGTACTAGTACTACTACTACTACTACTACTACTACTACTACTACTACTACGACTACAACTACTACTACTACGAAGACTACCTCTACTACTACTACTACTACTTATGCTGCTACTACTTCTACAACTACTACTACCACTACTATGACTACTACTACTACTACTACTACTACTACTACTACTACTACTACGCCACGCCACGCCATTTTGCTGCTCCTCGAGCCGTGCTATTTTCGACATTTCCATCTCACCCTCTTCCGTTTTCGTTTGTATTTTTGGTCTATTTGGGTTATTTGAACCGAGTTGGTTCATTTTGTTACTTTACTTTGACGTCCCGTTTGAGTTATTAGTCCCTTTGTGTTCGGGCCTAGCCGCGGCGTGCGGCCGCACCCGTGTGGGACTAGATTTGCCGCGCCCGATTTGTGGCGTATCACAAACTGTTTGACTTCCTTGTTTTTGCTTAATGACCCTTGACTTTCTGTGCTAGATTTGCATAGTTTTGGCGATTAAGCCGATAAGTTATTTGCTCAACGCGCGTTTGATTATCCTTTTGAGTTAATCTTTGGCATACCGGTCCGGTCGTGCTGAAATAAGCAGAAGCTCGCGAACGAGCTAATTGATATTTTTTTTCCATTTTCATTTGACGGGAAATATACCGTTAATAGCAATCATGCCTCTGGATGGTACGTGGGCAAAAATGGCCGCTACTACCTCTGGTGCAGGTTGGAACCGCCCTGCCCACCCGTTTAAGGCGTTAACAAGGAAGCACGGGGTGAAATGCGAGTTGGGACAAATCACCCAAATAGAGGCCTATGTGAACGCACTCGCTAGTGTGGTTGATCCAGCAACGATAGTTGCAGCCTCGAAAATGTATGGACAAGCTGTGTTCTTTCTTAACTCAGAGGCTGCAGCAAACAAAGCCATTGAGAAAGGGATTAGTGTGGGAGGACTCTTTGTACAAGTCGAGCCGCTCTCAAGTCTTGGTACGAGGATAATTATATCTAATATACCTCCTTACGTGCCTGACAATGTCGTGGTGCCTTTCCTGGAACGACTGGGAGTGTTGAGATCACCCATCAAGCCTGTGTCTTTGGGCTGTCATGAGCCCTCCCTACAACATGTCTGGTCTTTTAAAAGACAAGTATCCATTGAATTGGGAAAGGAGGCTGAATGTGAGGGGTCGTTTGTTATTCCTTTTGACGGAAAGAATTACAGAGTGTTTCATATGACAAACGAACCCCGTTGTTTTGTATGCAAAGCGAAGGATCACAGGAGAGCAGACTGCCCCACCATCATTAAAGAGGTTGCAGCTCCTCAACGTCCAGATCAGCCTCGAGAGGATCCCAGCGTCACTGTAGGCAACCTAAGAGAGGCGGTTGCTCCTTTGTGCTCGAGGGCAGTGGACCCTCAAGAAAGTTCTATACCAGCTTCTCATCCCAACTCTTCTGCTGCCATAAATCAATGGCAGGCAGTGGGAGCAGGGAAGGCAAAGAGAGCACAGAAGAGGAAATCAGAACCCGCAGAGGATGGGACCACAGAACACCCTGGTACAATTGAGGATGACACGGGAAGTAATGTGTCAAAGGGATTTGTAAAGCCTAGTATTCTGAAGGAGAAAAGAGTGGTAACCCAATCTGAAGAAATGGAAGAAGAAGAAGAAGAAGAGGAAACTATTCATCAAACGACAGGATATGGAGAGTCCTCTCTCTCAGATCCACCCAAAGACAGTTTGAAGAATGAACAGGAAGGGAGACTGTCAGGTAGTAAACCCAGCACGGTAAAGACAAACAACCTAGAGGTATCTGACTTGACAGGGCCAAACGATACTGTGATGTTGGCTCCTGAGAAAATGCATCCAATAATAACAACTGCAACGAAGCTTCAAAATAAACCAGGGATTGAAACATCTACAAGAGCAGTTCTGAACCGAAGGATTAACACCGAAGTTTCAAAGGATTCTGAAGTAGCATTCATCGGTGGGACAGACAGAGAGAGGGAACCAGACACACAAGCATCAATAAAGTTGCTGGCACTGACCGACATCTCAGGTGATGTCACTTCACTCACTGTTGGCGCAGAAAGGGGAATAGTTGAGCACATCTCTATTTTACGACCCCAAAAGGTTGGATCTCCTCTACCAACTGAGGAGGAGGCATCCATTCCCACAGGTGTAGCAACGTCCGCCGCATCAGAGCGAAAGGAGCGTTCCTCTGCGCCAGAAGATTATGCCAAGTCAGCCTTGAGAGACGACATGGCAGAAGACTTGACACATTGTACAAGTACACCAAAGGAGAAGGATCTTGAACCTCCAGACAGCGATGATGAGGAAAGTATTGGTGATGGGGAAGACTATCAAGGGTCACTGACTGGTTTAGAGACAGACCTACCGGCAGGACGCCATTCCTGCATTCCCAGCCAGGAGATACTCGAGTTCCTGGAACAAAGCTTGCATAGCAGGAAGAAAGTGGAAAATGCGCTGAAACGGTGGAAAGATTATGACTTGCTAGTGCATTCCTTGTATGCACTAAGGAGAGAGGGACATAAAACAAGGACTTCAGGCTCGGCCGAACAAGCCCGAGTCAGGAAGTTTCTAGCAAAGTTGTTGAGTTACGGGCCTGAATATAAATTCGTTTAGGAGGATGAATTTCACAGAAACAAAACTCTCAATACAATAATGACATCAAACTTACGAATAGGATCATTGAATGTCAATGGCTGTAAGGATGCATTCCGTGTGCACCAGGTATTGTCATTCTGTGTGAAGGAAAAACTTGAAGTAACCTTTTTGCAGGAAACCCACACGACCCCAGAGGCTGCATCCCGATGGGAAAACCAATGGGAAGGCTTGGCCTTTTTCAGTCACCTAACGGACACATCTTGTGGAGTGGCTACCCTCTTTTCACCAAAGAGGAAACCTGAAATACTTGTCGTAAAGGAAGCCAGTGTGGGGCGGTTGCTACATATAAAAGCAAAGTTTGAAGAATTTGTTGTCAATTTCGTCAACATTTATGCACCTTGTGTAGGAGTTGCAAGGGGGATTTTCTTCAACCGGTTGCAGAGATTCATGCTCACCTTGCCTGGTGAAGAGTGTGTAATTCTTGGAGGAGACTTTAATTGCACTCTAAACCCCTCCCTTGATCGAATAGGTCAGGAGCCGCATAATCCCTCTGTAAGAATATTACAACAAACCATAACACTGTTAAACTTGAGGGATACTTGGCACATACAACACCCCACAGACATAACATTCACGTATACGAGTATCAGAGGTGGTCATATATCACAATCCCGGCTCGATAGAATTTACGTGTCTCACCGTTGGTGTAAGAGTGTCAGTGACTCTGGCATAAAAGTTGCCCATTTCACAGATCACAACTTGGCCTGGATTAAGTTTTCCCTGGCGGAAACAAGGCGAGGCCCTGGCTTGTGGCACCTGAACAATGCTTTAAGTCAGGATGAAGCCTTTTTGTCAATCTTTTTGAATTTTTGGCAAGCCTGGAGGAATAAAAAAGGAGATTTTTGCTCACTTGGATTCTGGTGGGATGTAGGCAAGGTACGATTGAAATTGCTGTGTCAGGAATACTCGTATGGATCGAGCAAAACACTTGGGTTAGGGATCAAAAGACTGGAAGAGGAACTGCTGCACCTTGAGAAGCACCTGGCCACACTTACCTCGACTGAACTGCAGGCATACCAAGAAAAAAAAGAGCACCCTTAAAGCATGTAGTCGTGTGAAGGCACGAGGGGCATATGTGCGCTCTCGTTTGCAGTTTATTTCTGAGGATGAATATGTCCTGAACTATCTCAAAGGGGTGGAAAAACGCAAAGGTCAATTCAGGGCTATAGCGAGTGTTCTCGCAGAAGATGGTCTCTTGCTCAATGGCTCTGAGGGTGTTCAAAAACGAATTAGAGCCTTTTACGCTCAGCTGTATTCGGGTAAGAGCACAGATGCAGGTGCAGGTGGCACTTTGTGGAGTAGTCTTCCTGAAGCCTCTGTAGAAGACCGGGAGCAGCTGGAGACTCCATTATCTCTGGAAGAATTGAAAACCGCCCTGCACAGCCTATCAAGAGATAAAGCCCCTGGCATGGATGGCTTATCATGTGAATTCTATACAAAAGTATGGGACTTGGTTGGACCTGATTACCTAAGCGTAGCTCAGGAAGCATGTGATACAGGTATAATGCCCCTTTCTTGGCGTCGAGCGATGCTGGTCTTGATTCCCAAGGAGGGTGACTTGAGAGACTTGAAGAATTACCGCCCTGTGTCTCTGCTGTGTGTGGATTATAAGGTCATGGCTAAAATGTTGTCACTCCGTCTCGGACCAGTCCTGACAAAATTAGTCAGCCCGGACCAATCTTATGCCATTCCAGGCAGGACAATACATGACAACATATCCCTTGTCAGAGACCTGATACAGTATGCGGACATGACTCGGACTCAAGTCGGATTTCTTTCCTTGGATCAGGAGAAAGCCTTTGACCAGATGAACCATGAGTATCTGTTTGAAACCTTGCTAACATTTGGGTTGGGGAGGAGATTTGTAGGCATGATTCAGACGTTGTACATGTCGGCAGAATGCCTAGTCAAAGTCAACGGTTTCTTGCTCGCGCCCTTTCCATTTGAGAGAGGAATAAGACAAGGATGTCCCCTGTCCGGCCAATTATATTCCCTATGTATCGAACCCTTCCTTTGTTTGATGAGAAGAAGGCTAACTGGCATTGTGGTGCCACACAACACGGTCAACCTCAAACTTTCTGCATATGCAGATGATGTTCTCGTGTTTGCCAGTAATGCAAGGGATATGCAAATAGTTTATGATTGTCAGCAGGTCTATTCAGCAGCATCGTCTGCTACAATCAATTGGAGGAAAAGCTCGGGGCTTCTAATTGGACAAATGCAGGTAAAGGAGTTACCAACACTTTTTCAGAAATTGACCTGGAGTCGCAATGAGCTCAAATATTTGGGGGTGCACTTGTCCACTTCCCATGGGTCCTCACCACTCATTAACTGGAACACTTTAGGGGACAAGATCGAAGCAAAGTTGAGAGACTGGAGTGGACTACTAAAAGTCCTGTCTCTGAGGGGAAAAACACTCCTTATTAAACAGTTTATAATTCCGAAGTTAGTATTCAGGCTCTCTTGCATAAGCACTCCAGAGGAGTTTCTGGTTAAGATGCAGAGGAAGCTACTGGACTACTTTTGGAATGGTAAACACTGGGTTTCCCTGGGCATTCTGAGCTTGCCTTTTTCAGAAGGTGGACAGTCTTTTCCCTGCCTTCGAAGCCACTACCACGCATCCAGGCTGAAGACCATACAACGTTACCTACATGTGAACCCTGCACCGCAATGGTGCTCACTGGCATCATACTTCTTCAGCAAAGTGCTCAATCTTGGGTACAAAAGGAATCTTTTCATCATTACATCTCGGAGCCTGTCTAGTGCTACATTGCCTCCTTTTTATCAAGAAATGCTGAAGGCTTGGAATGTAGTCAACGTGCAAAGAACAGTTCCTTATCCAGGCAAGGACCTGTTAGAAGAACCGCTCATTCTCAACCCTCTTCTACAGGGCCCAACTCTGGCTTCCTTTTCAGTAAGAAGGAGCCTCTTAGCTGGTGGCATATCCACAGTGGGAGACCTTCTGAACGATGGTAAGAGAACGCTTTTACCCAAGGAACTCGCAGCGAAAATGGGCCTGAGGACAATCAGGATCCCCTCCAGGATACTTGAAGAGGTCAAAAGCTCCTTGCCTCCCGATTGTCTGGAATATCTAGAGAATCCCAAAGAGGGTGATGGATCTGGACAGATGTCCATCGGTAACTCCATGGATTTTAAAATCCGACCACGATGTTGCGAGCTCTCTCAGCCAATACCTGCAAACAATATGAGTAAGACCCCTGGCACAGTGGAAATGTCGTTCTGTGGGCTATCAAGGAAAAATATATACCTGCTAGTGATCCACTCGCTCCATTATATAGCTCTTGCAACCCGACTGGATACTCCCTGGCGTGAGATTCTTCCACTTCCTTCGACTGTTCATCCACGTTGGGATTCACTCTATCTCTACCCAACGCCAAGAATGATGGCAGACTTAAGTTGGAGGTTGCTACATGGTGCACTGAGCTCTGGATCTATGATGCGGCACTTCACTAACGTCTCAGAGGATTGCTGCTTTTGTGGTGAAAGGGAAACTATATTTCACATATACCTTCAATGCCACCGTCTTGAACCAGTGTTCTTACTGATGAAAAATCTTCTCTTGCGCTTCTGGCTTCACTTCTCTCCAACACTTTTTATCATCGGGCACCCGGTAAAGAAAGTAAGCAAGTCACGAGATCTCCTTGTTAACTTTATTTTAGCCTGTGCAAAAATGGCAATATATAAAACCAGGAAGGCAAAAATTGAGAAAGATGTGGTGGAACACAGTTCTGTATGTCTGAAGGGCTTAATACGCTCACGCATTATTTCGGAGTACAAGGCGGCAGAATATAGTAACACTGTTCAAAAGTTTAAGGAAACCTGGACTATAAATGATGCACTTTGTACGGTCTCCCCACATGATATTTTGCTCTTATTTGTATAAATGTGTTATTTGGCATTCTTTTTGGTGTTCTTTGGCGTTCTTTTTTTTGGTGTTCTTTGGCGTTCTTTTACCTTCCCCTTATCTGTCTTGGTAGTGCTTTCTCTTCAAAATGCTCTACCTTGTCTACTGTAGTTCAAACCATGGACTTGCAGAGATGAGGAATTGAGCGACATTAAACTGGGAACATATGTTTGCCTGAGCTTGCATGAGCTCTGAACGCAAATCTCTGTAACCTTTCCAACAAAAGCACTACTACTACTACTACTACTACGACGACTACTACTACTATTACGACGACTACTACTACGACTGCTACTACTACTACAACTACTAAAACTACTACTACTACTACTACGACGACTACTACTACTACTACTATTACTATGGTGATGACAGACTGCTACTACTACTACTACTACTACTACTACTACTACTACTACTACTACTACTACTACTACTACGACTATTACTATGGCGACGACTAAGACTGCTGCTAATACTACAACTACTACTATGACTATGGTACATACACACCATGCCACACCATCATGCGTGCTGAGCACGCATCATCACATGTGCCGCATTGTCAATTGAGCCACATTTTCACTTGCGCCACAGTCACACACACCATGCTGTATCGTGCTTCACATATCATGGAAGTCACCTGTGAAGTCACTGCCTGTGAAGCACCAGGTGACAGTTTATAGTGGGCCCTGAAGTTAAATCGAGACGAAACAGCTAAAAAATAAGGATGCTGCATCGGAGAAAAAATTATATATTTTATAAATACCAAAAATTATATGTATAGATTTCAAAACATATACCGAGCTGGCCCATCAATGACGTTGAGTCGTAGGGTGAAAGGGTTTTATACCTTGGCTGGTTACCTCTGCCACCTAAGGTGGATGGAGGCTGTTTTCAATCCTGTCAGTTTGTCTGTCTGTTTGTCTGTGAGTATGATATCTCAAAAAGTTATGGACAGATTTGGATGAAATTTGGTAGACAGGTTGGGTGTCTGACAAGGACAAATTGATTAGATTTTGGTGAATATCCGAATATGAGATTTGTTTAAGTGATTCTTCACCAGTGAGCGATAGGGCCAAAAACGATATATAGCACGATATCTAAAAAGGTTATGGACAGATTTGGATGAAATTTGGTAGACAGGTTGGGTGTCTGACAAGGACAAATTGATTAGATTTTGGTGAATATCCGAATATGAGATTTGTTTAAGTGATTCTTCACCAGTGAGCGATAGGGCCAAAAACGATATATAGCACGATATCTAAAAAAGTTATGGACGGATTTGGATGAAATTTGCAGACAGGTTGGGTGTCTGACAAGGACAAATTGATTAGATTTTGGTGAATATCCGAATATTAGATTTGTTTAAGTGATTTTTCACCAGTGAGTGATGGGGCCAAAAACGATATATAGCAGGATATCTCAAAAAGTTATGGACGGATTCGGATGAAACTTGGTAGATGAGTTGGTTAGGTGACATGAACATGCCAATTGTATTTTGGTGTGTAACAAGGAAGAATGGTCTGGATGCAGATCCGGCCTATCAGTGGGATACAAAAATTAACTGTTCAGCTTGGCGGAGGCATGCGCTCTACTTAGTGCTGTTACAGTTTTACCTGTAATGCTGCAGTCTCCACTTTTGATTATGATGGCTTTTTCGAATGAAGGGCTAATGCTAGCCACATCTCATTTTCCAAGGGAAGCAGGGTACTCTAATAAACTTTTGTGGTTGATGAAATCCATTGTTTTCATTTCTGCCTTAGCAGAGCAGCACTATCCTTCACACATACCGGTATGAAAAGGCAGTACCACAAAATCCCACAAATAAAATAAAATTCATGAACAGTGGGCCAAGCAAGCCCAAGAATAGCCCAATAATAAATGTGAGCGGCAGTGTCACTGTAATGGTGTTCCCTGAAGTTTACTCATAGACTAGACGGATTTATGGAAAAAAGGCCATGTATAAGCTTATAGGTGCATTGTTGGGTAAAAGTTGGGAACCTCACTTTTTAACATAACTAGGGTATGCTGAATTCGATTAACCCGGTTCCCAAGCTGAATTTGAGTTTATTTTTTGAGTTTTGAATAAACTGCTGAAGAACTTGGGCATTGGTGAACTCACAGAGGAGACAATCAAATCTGCAGAAGCGTTCGTCTGCAGAATATATAATGTGCACAGAACAACCTCTGTTTATTCAGCACGACACATGTTCTCCAAGACTGGTAAACCAGAAGCAATGTCACCGACAAGTGATGCTCTTCATTTCCATTTGATGCGAGTACACCATCAAGCCATGGTATGGAGAAAGGCTCATTGTGCCATACCTGACCTTCCTGCACCTGTGGAAATGGGATGGAAACATGGTGATTCAGGACTAGAGCCTATTCTGATGTCCCTGCGTCCAATCCCAGAAAGTTGCCTCGAGATGATTTGTTGTGCATGCCAGAAGCAATGCAAGACTCGACGCTGCAAATGTCGCTATTCAGAGTTGAGGTGCACATCAATGTGTGCCTGTCAGCAACAGAGTGATGATCAGACCCCTTGTATGAATTGATGTAGTTTGGCAAAACAACATGTGTGACATTCCTAAATGTTTGTGCTCATGGCCATGTATACTTAAGTTTAGAATAAATGGTTGTTTGAAACATTGTCTTATTAAAACCATTTCCCATTTTATAGTGTCCAATTCAATATCAGTTTGAATGTCACTTTCAATATGTCACCATATTGTAGCCATTTTAACCTGGTGTTGGGCTGGCGGCTAGGGTGCCAGCTTAGGATCCCAGGATCCTGGGTTCGCATCCCGGTCGATCGCTGAATTAACGCCAGGGGGGTTGACTCAGCCTGTCATCCTTCCGAGGTCGGCAAATTGAGTACCAGTTCACTGGTAATTC
Source organism: Myxine glutinosa (assembly GCF_964187855.1). Classification (NCBI taxonomy): domain Eukaryota; kingdom Metazoa; phylum Chordata; class Myxini; order Myxiniformes; family Myxinidae; genus Myxine; species Myxine glutinosa. The sequence goes on from NC_136261.1 coordinate 122,187,456, forward strand.
CCTGCTTGTCGTAAAAGGCGACAAAAAGGGTTGGCGGCAGGAAGGGCATCCGGCCGTAAAACATTGCTTCAAAAAGGGGACCGAAAAACAACAACAACCATGGTCCCCGAAAAAGGCCAACCCCCGCTTTGCGGGGAAAAATGGCCTCTAAATGTGGTTTTTTTTGTTTTTGTTTTTTGCAATATGTCACCAACCATAATATAGACGAGACCGATTCATGAAAAAGGCCATGTATAAGCTTCTATGTGCATTTTGGGGTAAAAGTTGTAAAGTTAAAGTAAAAGAGCTGCATGTACAGTATATACATGATATATAAATGCTTGTTCAAAGAAATTGTCCAAAAATAGTAATTTGGCGGCCATTTTGTTTATGCTAATTAGAAAGTGAAAAACTCTAAATTCAGCTTGGGAACTGGGTTAATCAAATTCAGCATATCCTAATGATGTTAAAAAGTGAGGATCCCAACTTTTACCCAAAAATGCACCTGACATTCACATTTCAAAGAAATCCATCTAGTCTGTCAGTATCAGTATACATTAACAGTGTATTGTGAGGATAACCTTGATTTGAGTTGCATTGATAACTTGGAACACTGGAACATTGATAACAAAAATGAATGCCAACGTGTGAATACTCCGATTGAAAATCAGACCTCAAGACATCGACGCTCTCTCCCGTGATCGCATGCTTCTTCAGATTTTGAAGCAATACGTCTCCAACCTGTGTTATCAATGGGACCATCTGTGGGAGGAGTTGCATGTGGGTGATGTTGAATGTCAAATATCATAAGGGCCTCATTCACTATAATCCACTTTAACGGCAAGCTCGATCAACCTGCAATTCGTTATTCAATAACCAGAGCAATATTTTAAAAAATTTAAAAAAAAACTTTATCTGGAGAATCTACAAGACTTTTATTTACAGGGTCTAAGGTTTATTAAGGAGTTATTGTGAACAACATGTACTGTGTTACCAAAAGGTGACTAAGTATTGGGGCTTTACCAAAAGTATTGGGGTACGATGGAGAATGCAGGGTTATTTCATTAACAAAGTTTTCATACATTTTTAACAGCGCATGGTGAACATTTTACCATCTCGTACATTTAAACCAAAATTGAAAATCATTCCAAACAGGAAACGTACTGTTTTTAGGGAGGTCATAAGGGACACAAACAACAGGCACATAAACTAATCTGACGTGTTAAATATGGTGGTGTAAAAGAGGGTGAATCAACAGCGGTAAACTGCAGAATATATATATTTTTACAACCTTTAAAATCTTTATTACATTTCAATTGAATCATATACTTGAACACTGGAGAACACAAATCTCTCTCTTGCACGTCTAAAAACCTTCAGTTTCGCATTACTTAGCCAAAATATTATGCTACTCCCATTAGCGCTGCCCAGCTGGTGAAGCTTTCCCAGTGATGGTTTTGGGATATGTTGGACATTGAAAAGCTTTGGAGTTGTTGGCCTCATGGTGGTTACCTTTTGCTCGCTGGCCAGCGGCAGCAGTGCCTGACTCCGCATCCTGTTGGTGGCCTCAAAACGGACGTCAAGGCCAGTGTGTGGTAGATTAAAACCTCACTCAGTTTCAGAAGTATCTCCGGCCAAAATTTGGTGCCTCTAGGACCTAGGTGCTACGGATCAGCCATGGAAGAATATCGTACAAACGCAAAAAAAACTTGAAAATACTTACCCTATAATAGGATTTTATGTCAACTCGACCAATCAAATGTGTCCCTCACTCTCTCAACATTGGGGAATATCAAGATGAAGACCAAATGGTGGCTTGTAGGAAATATAGATCGTGCTCGGAAATGCAAAGCAAGAGTTGAAAAGACCCTTCGCATGCCGTTTTTTTTTTTTTGCTTGCGTGGGGCAAGGTGTTCCATGAGCACTAGTTGGTAGATGTTAAAGGTTCCAAGGTGTTTTTATGAGAAAAGTATGTAAGGTATCGCCTACACAATGCACCCTGGATTCCAAAGTCAAAATTCCTGCTACCGGCAGTCAAGGATCTGCCCAGCCGTTCTGTGAAATGCTTGGAATTTTGGGCAGTGTACCAAATGTAAACTCATGGTGCCAGGCAAATGAAGCGATTGTCGGGCATGTTTGAAAATATGTAAGAATGTCGTTCCGAGGGAACCTTGCGTTGATTTTTCCTCTCGTTTTAGCCCCTCCAACCACATCCCATTCCCCTCCTCACACCACCCCATCCAATCCCATTTACCCCATAATGTCTGCCAAACTACTCAACCTAGCAATTCATACGAGATCCACATTTAATTGAATTTGGGCCATTCATACGCGATCAAAATATTTTATTGGTAAAATTGGCTCTTTTTTACTGTTAATACCACCATTTAATTGATCACAAGGGGCTGACAAGATGGTCTAGACTCTAGGGGTATGCACACTCAAGTCTAAGCCGTCTAGTTTGGGTTCGAATCCTGACCCAACTATAAACTGTCATTCCAGTGTTTTACAGGCAAAGTGATTCATCAATGTGTACCGTCCCTTGGGTGGATGCTAAATGGGTGCCCCGTCTGCTAGCATTCATTAAGACCATATCGTGTCCTTCACGCAGAGTAGGCGAGCTACTGCCGGTGTCGCGAAATAAATCCACCCCCGTATAAACTCGCCCCCCCGCGAATCTGTGCCGGTATAAACTCGCCCCCCGGCGAATCTGTACCGGTATAAACTCGCCCCCCCGGCGAATCTGTACCGGGATAAACTCGCCCCCCGGCGAATCTGTGCCGGTATAAACTCGCCCCCCGGCGAATCTGTACCGGTATAAACTCGCCCCCCAGCGAATCTGTACCGGGATAAACTCGCCCCCCCGGCGAATCTGTACCGGTATAAACTCGCCCCCCGGCGAATCCGCCCCCGTATAAACTCGCCCCCCAGCGAATCTGTGCCGGTATAAACTCTCCCACCGACGAATCTGTACCGGTATAAACTCGCCCCCCGGCGAATCTGTACCGGTATAAACTCGCCCCCCAGCGAATCTGTGCCGGTATAAACTCTCCCGCCGACGAATCTGTACCGGTATAAACTCGCCCCCCGGCGAATCTGTACCGGTATAAACTCGCCCCCCGGCGAATCTGTACCGGTATAAACTCGCCCCCCAGCGAATCTGTACCGGGATAAACTCGCCCCCCCGGCGAATCTGTACCGGTATAAACTCGCCCCCCGGCGAATCCGCCCCCGTATAAACTCGCCCCCCAGCGAATCTGTGCCGGTATAAACTCTCCCACCGACGAATCTGTACCGGTATAAACTCGCCCCCCGGCGAATCTGTACCGGTATAAACTCGCCCCCCAGCGAATCTGTGCCGGTATAAACTCTCCCGCCGACGAATCTGTACCGGTATAAACTCGCCCCCCGGCGAATCTGTACCGGTATAAACTCGCCCCCCGGCGAATCTGTACCGGGATAAACTCGCCCCCCAGCGAATCTGTACCGGGATAAACTCGCCCCCCGGCGAATCTGTACCGGTATAAACTCGCCCCCCGGCGAATCTGTACCGGTATAAACTCGCCCTCCCCACCCCCCCCCCCGGCGAATCTGTACCGGGATAAACTCGCCCCCCGGCGAATCTGTACTGGTATAAACTCGCCCCCCGGCGAATCTGTACCGGTATAAACTCGCCCCCCCCCCCCCGGCGAATCTGTACCGGGATAAACTCGCCCCCCGGCGAATCTGTACTGGTATAAACTCGCCCCCCGGCGAATCTGCACAGGTATAAACTCGCCCCCCGGCGAATCTGTACTGGTATAAACTCGCCCCCCGGCGAATCTGTACCGGTATAAACTCGCCCCCCGGCGAATCTGTACCGGTATAAACTCGCCCCCCGGCGAATCTGTACCGGTATAAACTCGCCCCCATCAGAATAGAATCGCCCCCGGCGAATCTGTACCGGTATAAACTCTCCCCCTGGCGAATCTGTACCGGTATAAACTCGCCCCCCCCCCCCCGGCGGATACGTTTCTTGCCCCCATCAGAATAGAATCGCCCCCCATTCTCGTTTACATTTCCATTACATAAAACATTTTCTGAGCATTTTCTCAACAAATAAGGTCTTGGCGTTTCAATAATTCTAAGCAATAATTTTCTAAGCAATAATTTCAATAATAATAATACTTTCTAAAATAAGTAGGAACAGTGATAGATAAATGAGATTGAACATTTAATAATGACTTATAGTGCTTATAAGTAAAACTCTGAGATATGTTATCAACAGATGCTGACCACATTCGAAAATGATTATCATAAGTCTTTGTCTAAAAGTTGCAACAAACATTGACATCTCCAACTTCTTGTGACAACCACACAAAGCCAAATCCATACTGATATAATGTAGTTTTTATATGAGTCGCCCATGCAACCCTACCAGCATCAAGATATTTTAACATGTTATAACATTCATAAGGTCGTCTAGTATTGTTTAGTTGTTCAAGTTTACACCAATATTCAGTTGCTCTAGTTGTAGATTAATTGTAAAAGAAGTCTTCCACAATCACCAAGAGCCATACAATTGTTACACTTTTTTCCAAGTTTGAATATCTGCTGAAACATGTACATATATATTATGAGGGGGCGATTTTGTCACGGGGGAAAGTCTATTTCGTGGCAGGGGGGCGAATCTATTTCGAGGGGGGCGAATCTGTACCGGTATAAACTTGCCCCCCGGCGAATCTGTACCGGTATAAACTCGCCCCCCGGCGAATCTGTACCGGTATAAACTCGCCCCCCAGCGAATCTGTACCGGGATAAACTCGCCCCCCGGCGAATCTGTACCGGTATAAACTCGCCCCCCGGCGAATCTGTACCGGTATAAACTCGCCCTCCCCCCCCCCCCCCGGCGAATCTGTACCGGGATAAACTCGCCCCCCGGCGAATCTGTACTGGTATAAACTCGCCCCCCGGCGAATCTGTACCGGTATAAACTCGCCCCCCCCCCCCCGGCGAATCTGTACCGGGATAAACTCGCCCCCCGGCGAATCTGTACCGGGATAAACTCGCCCCCCGGCGAATCTGTACTGGTATAAACTCGCCCCCCGGCGAATCTGCACAGGTATAAACTCGCCCCCGGCGAATCTGTACTGGTATAAACTCGCCCCCCGGCGAATCTGTACCGGTATAAACTCGCCCCCCGGCGAATCTGTACCGGTATAAACTCGCCCCCCGGCGAATCTGTACCGGTATAAACTCGCCCCCATCAGAATAGAATCGCCCCCGGCGAATCTGTACCGGTATAAACTCTCCCCCTGGCGAATCTGTACCGGTATAAACTCGCCCCCCCCCCCCGGCGGATACGTTTCTTGCCCCCATCAGAATAGAATCGCCCCCCATTCTCGTTTACATTTCCATTAAATAAAACATTTTCTGAGCATTTTCTCAACAAATAAGGTCTTGGCGTTTCAATAATTCTAAGCAATAATTTTCTAAGCAATAATTTCAATAATAATAATACTTTCTAAAATAAGTAGGAACAGTGATAGATAAATGAGATTGAACATTTAATAATGACTTATAGTGCTTATAAGTAAAACTCTGAGATATGTTATCAACAGATGCTGACCACATTCGAAAACGATTATCATAAGTCTTTGTCTAAAAGTTGCAACAAACATTGACATCTCCAACTTCTTGTGACAACCACACAAAGCCAAATCCATACTGATATAATGTAGTTTTTATATGAGTCGCCCATGCAACCCTACCAGCATCATCAAGATATTTTAACATGTTATAACATTCATAAGGTCGTCTAGTATTGTTTAGTTGTTCAAGTTTACACCAATATTCAGTTGCTCTAGTTGTAGATTAATTGTAAAAGAACTCTTCCACAATCACCAAGAGCCATACAATTGTTACACTTTTTTCCAAGTTTGAATATCTGCTGAAACATGTACATATATATTATGAGGGGGCGATTTTGTCACGGGGGAGAGTCTATTTCGTGGCAGGGGGGCGAATCTATTTCGAGGGGGGCGAATCTGTTTCGGGGGCGGATCTGTTTCGTGACACCGGCACCATAAACAAATTCCAAATTGCTACCCCAGCCTACAGAGGGCACTGCATCAATGGCACAGCTGCGCCCTCACCCAATGACCCTACACGCAGCGTTGCCTGGTGGAGCCTGGTGTTGGCTTAGCGGTTAGGGTGCCGGCTTGGGATCCTGGGTTCGAAGGTTGACTCAGACTGTCATCCTTCCAAGGTCGGCAAATTGGGCACCAGTTCACTGGTAATTCCCTGTGTGTCACAAGAGGCGACTACCAGGGCTGGCGGCAGGAAGGGCATCCGGCCATAAAACATTGCTTCAAAAATTTGTTGTAAGTAGTATGTGCACACTTTTGACTTCTGGCAATGAAAAGCAAGAAGCATACGATATTTAACTCATACATAAATTAAATGATGAATTTGAACAACCATGCATTCGTTTTATACTGATGCACAAATGGGACAAGCTTCAGCGTATTGAGCCAAAGCTGTAACCTTTCTGTGGACACTCACCTCTTTCAACTTGGCACCGGTAAAGGTTGGCGAAAGGATGGTGCGCACACGTTTCCAGTCATGGTCTTTCAACAAGAGAACGCTGTCAGAGAGTGGCTTGGTGACAAATGGAAAATCCTGGCACATAATCATCCAAATAAGTGTCAGTGGGATGTGATAATTGCATTGAACCACATTTTAGCACAATCAAAGCATTCTCTAACATCTGTGTGATTCTCGTACATACAGTGCATTCAGAAAGTATTCAGACCCCTTCACTTTTTTCACATTTTGTTATGTTGCAGCCTTATGCTGAAATCGTTTAAATTCATATTTTCCCTCATTAATCTACACTCAATACCCCCATAATGACAAAGAGAAAACAGGATTTTAGAAAGTTTTGCAAATTTATTAAAAAGAAAAAACTGAAATATCACATTGACATAAGTATTCATACCCTTTGCTATGACACTTGAAATTTAGCTCAGGTGCCTCCCATTTCTCTTGATCATCTTTGAGATGTTTCTACACCTTGATTGGAGTCCACCTGTGGTAAATTCAATTGATTGGACATGATTTGGAAAGGCACACACCTGTCTATATAAAGTCTCACAGCTGATAATGCAAATCAGAGCAAAAACCAAGCCATGAGGTCGAAGGAACTGCCTGCAGAGCTCAGAGACAGGATTGTGTCGAGGCACAGATCTGGGGAAGCCTACAAAAAATTTTCTTCTGCATTGAAGGTTCCCAAGAGCACAGTGGCCTCCATAATTCTGAAATGGAAGAGGTTTGGAACAACCAGGACTCTTCCTAGAGATGGCCGCCCGGCCAAACTGAGCAATCGGGGGAGAAGGGCCTTAGTAATAGAGGTGACCAAGAACCCGATGGTCTCTCTGGCTGAGCTCCAGAGATCCTGTGTGGAGATGGGAGAAACTTCCAGAAGGACAACCATCACTGCAACACTCCACAGATCTGGGCGTTATGGCAGAGTGGCCAGACGGAAGCCTCTCCTCAGTGAAAGACACATGAAAGCCCGCTTGGAGTTTGCAAAAAAAAGCACCTAAAGGACTCTCAGACAGTGAGAAACAAGACTCTGTGGTCTGATGAAACCAAGATTGAACTGTTTGGCCTTTGAAACGCTGAAACTGAAACGCTGGCCTTTCTTACGTATCCAAGGTGAGTGGTTTGAGAAACACTCTTGGCTGACCCTGTGTGAGAATAGGAATTGCTTTGCGTGTTTGTACAGCAGCAGCAGAATGTGAAATTCTTTATTTTTGTAAAAATGCAGAAAAGACCTTCACACAAATTGGACTTCGGAACTGGAAGAAAGCAAATGTTAGGCTGAAGGAACATGGTCAGAATCATGCACATCACCAGAAACAGTCCTAAAGCTGAAACCTTTGAGAAGGACTGGATGGGTGTGCGTTTTAATCAATGGACAATTCCCCCAGTTCCCACAATTCCCCCAATTCCCCCAGTTTTAATCAACTAGTGAAGTCACAGAAAGTGGTTGAATGCATACAGTTTCAATGCATGCAGTATTTGCTCTGGCAGGGCCATCCCATTAGAGGACATGATATTTCTTCTTCTTTCGTATGCAGCAGATGACAGCGAGTAGCATCATTGGCTGTGCCTCTGACGTAATGCAAAAACAAAAACCTCCTCTGCTGCTCATTTCCCGTAGGTCATCTTCCATATACTTGGAAATCTGCCAACATCACTCCAATTCATATAAAAAATGAAAAAACGGATCCCAGCCTTAACGACAGACCCGTCAGCTTACTTCCAATCATCAGCAAGATCATGGATTCCATCATCGCAATTGACATGAAATCCTTCCTTTTCTCCAACAACCTCATCTCAAATCACCAATTTGGTTTCAGACGAAGTCACTAGTTGGACATGCTGCTTCGACTCAGCCAGCAATGAGTGGAGGTCAGACATGAGATCAGGGCCGTCTCTCTAGACATATCTCGGTCTTTTGATACAGTCTGGCATCCTGCCTTACTCTCCAAACATTCTGCCTATGGCATCCAAGACCAACTCCACACAAAGCTTACTGACTTACAGCTTTCCCTCCTGAGAGTTTCCTTCTGTATTGTCCACCCCATGCATCCTCCACTGCCCCTCATTCCTCCCCATCCCCATTATTTGTCCAAGCCTGCCTCTGTCTTAGCCTTCAACTCTGCTGTTGGTGTTTCCCCGCTCTCTCAACTGTTCCTTTTGTCCTATTCTGTCCTGATCCATTCAGTATATTAATACTAGCTCTTCCACGAGCCTTGACTATGTAGACAAAAAAAGGTCAGTGGGAAGCCCGATTGGCTGATTTCGGTGTCTGTACTGTCAGAGTTGCTGGTCTGGTTGCTTGTAGTCGCTCGTGACAGTAATATAAGGGAGGAGGTTTCTCAGGCTCAGAAGTGGCTGAGAGAGGAGGTAAGATGTGCTGCAAGAAGTCTTCACGTATAAGTGAAATTGACCCAGGGGACCATGCCAGCAAACATATACATTTACACTGCCAGTCAAAAGTTTAAGGACACTTTTAAGTGTTAAATACACCAATAAAGTACCTAAACTTTTGACTGGTAGTGTATATTTTTGGCACCTGAGAATCCCAGATTGTATGAGGAACAGCCAATGGTGAATGTAATCCCGAGATTGCATTTATAACATAGGCAGACAGTTTGATCAGCATCAGGAATGACAAACTATTGGTGCATTTTGATGGTCCAGGAAGCTTGGAAGTTTTCCTTATGCAATTTGAGTGTGTGGATCAGCTCAATCGTTGGTCTGAGCTGGACCACAAAGGTAATTTGTTGGACGTAGGGACCAGCCACAGAAGTATTAAATGTAGTCCAAAAAGGTTTATTGACGAGCAACCAAATCTGTACAATGTTAATCACTAGTTTGACACAGTGGCATGGAGTGATTTCATCTGGGCTCAGCTCCAGCACTGAAAAATAGAATCTGTTGGGTTTCTGCACATTGACCTGCAGATTGAAGTTCTGGTTTCTGAGGACATTGACCAATCTATCAAGATCACGTATCTACCAGCAAAGGTTTCGGGAAGGCTGACTTTAGAGAAATTCCAGGAAGCTCTTGTTGATCAGGAGCTGAGGGTGCGAGTCGAACCCCAGTTCCTGGTGACAAGATGTGCCAAATGGCCTCCTCCTGCATCCAAGTTCCTTGCATATTATTATTAAAAGTACTGATAAGAAACTGATGAATGAGAAAAGTTTAGTCAGTGAATGACTTAAAAGAAATCACACCCTTGATTTACCTGCCGGTTCATGAAGTTTGGAAAGTCCTTCACCATGATTTGTTTCAGCATCTCGGGGTCACCAACGATAATGTGGGGTTGACGTCCAAAATAGAATCTGCCAGAATATGCATGCAGTCGTACGTCCTCTGCCATGACCAATAATGTATAAATTAAACATGCCAATTGCACTATCTTAACCAGAAAGAGCAATCAGAGATTGCAGATCCTCGCCGGGACTTGTTTTGTGTGGTGTTTGTGTCTAAATGTGTTCGTGTGGTATATAGACGATGCATCGATGAGGTACATTTATATTCATGCAGTGGACAAACAGACCTTTTCAGTTTTATTGTACTAGTACACCCGCACACTACGGGAGCAGAAAAAAGGGTCATTCCTCTTTGTGGTATATAGATTACAGTCGATCTATGGTCGGGTCTCAAGAACATTGGGTGTGTGTTCATTTACCAAGTTTCTTGTGGAGAGATCGCCAAGTGGTTTAAGCATTTGAGCAAGTGCTCCATTCAAAACCGTTAAGGAACGGCTGGATTGGTAAGCGCTAGATAGCTGCTTGGTAAAGGAGCACAACCCGAGCTTCTCCCTTTGAGTTTCGCATGAAATGGCAGGAGCAAGTTTCAAAAGTTCGCTACGATAGTGGCACGGTAGTGGCAGAAAGGGCCGTGTTTTTAACCCAACATTTGTGGGTTGTATAGAGTGCAGTGGATCTTCGTCAGTTTTGTAAGTAAACCTTACTTCACGGATGTCAGGATTCCTCCAAATTTCTTCATTTAGTGTTATAAAGAGCATTAGCGACTGTTTTAAAATCTAAGCATACGTGTTTGTGGTTTATAATATTTTTACTTCCTGTAGAAGTCGTTGCTCCCACGGAAACGCCATTATAACTATAAACTATTTATACACGTTATCACTGCAGGAAAAACGCCTTGGGGAAGTGGGACATTATTAGTATTAATATTGTTGTGTCATAAAATTAATAATATGCGATTATCATTAATTTTGTTATTAAAAGCATCTTTGGAAAAACGCTACGATAAAGCTAATTTAACATTGATATACACCTTAACACGCAACCCATTGACGGCAATGGTGGGGAAAACCCACTCGGGGGAGAAGCCCCCCTTGGGGAGGGGGGCAAATTAATGTGCTACAACCTTCATTATGTAACCCTTGGTAATCCTGTCAAGTTTGGTTGAGATTGGATTAGTAAGGACGGAATGTATTGGCGTCAAAAATTCATCAGACAGACGGACAGACACAAATGGCGTATTTTCATATGATAGATTTACATTCCAATAGCATGTATTCTATAGACTATGTAGACTATGATTTATTCTCGAGGGGCTTTCTTAAGTGCAAGTTTTACGCAACTCAACAAGCGAACATTTGAGACCTGATTCAAGCAGCTATTGGAGAAATTACGGTCGGGATGCATCAGAAAATGGTATTGGAGTATCGCGAAAGGATGTGTATTACCTTTTTGTAAGAAAGAGGTAAAACAAAATATTATAAATCACAAATGCGTATGATTAGCTTTTTAAAAAGTTGCTACTGCTGCTTAACACTTAACTGAAATGGAGGAAACCTGATGTTCTTGAAGTATTATATGCTTATCGCATCCCTCACAAACTAATGGAACCAAGCCTAGATCTGTAAACTATATACACCAGAGAGGATAATAACATGACCCTTCCTGCCACTCCCGTACGGAGTGGGTGAACTCGTAAAACAAATACAGGAAATGAATTATGTAAAGTAAAATCTATGCAGCCACATAGTACATCTAAAATCAATACGGTATAGCAATCATTCAAAATATCTAACCTCCCACCTCGCTTGTAAGGGCATTTCACTTACCCACAAACGTTGCCGTAGTTTCGCGCCAGTTCTTGATGGGCAGCAAAGAACCCCTTTTGAGAAATATATTAAGAGATTTTCTCAAATGTTGCACAAAAACAATGCAAACAAACAACCTAATTTGTATCTTGAAGGACAACATACACTGAATCTACAAATAGTCAAATCGACTTTAATATGAAAATGGGGACTCAGGCCTGATGTTTCAGTTCTGTGTGGCCTTTTACTCAAGAGTTAAAGACAGGCTGACGGGACAGCTTAGAGGTAGCGCACTCAGCTATGAGCCTGGGTTCAGTTTCTGGGCCAACTATAAACTGTCGTTGCGGTATTCTCCAGGCAGTTGCAACGACGAGTACCCAACTATGAGAGCAGATGTTAAACTGTTCTCAGGGAGTTGGTAGGCCTTTACATACATGTAATGATGTCAGAGATGCTCCATAGGTTTAATACAACACAAATCCTCAAACAATCTACCAAGATACAAACTTATAAACATATAAAGTATCTACTAGTCATCTGTGGAGGATTTCACATCTGACAACATACATGAAACTCTTGGGCAGCACTGACAGACCAAAAACAGTGCATTTGTAATTGTTCTTTTTTTTTTCAGACAGTCTAATTCCAAATTAGTTTAAGCTCAATACTTGGTTTTAGCAGGAATCTACTGTATTTTACAATGGGAAGGTCCATGAGTACTCAAAATTTTCACAACTTTAAAGGATTTAAACAAAGTATAGGCATAGCTGCATACTATTACGTTTGTGGGGGGTAGGCAATGCAATACCTTAGTCCAGGTAGAATTGTATAGGTAGTGTGTTCCTAATGTCGTGAAGAAGAAGAAACCCCATGTATTATAAGTAGGGTTCCGGTAGACTGTATGTCGTGTAAATGTATAAGTGTCCCCATGAGAGGGGTGGGGTTATGATAATTAGTTAGGGATTATGGGTAATGGATCCCCTGTATGTAACTGCCTCTGTTATTTTTCCTCTGTTCCTTATGACACCGCAGCACATACACATAAAGCCAGGCAATAGCACATTAAAAGACACTAAATAAAAGCTAACCGGAAACAGGACTTTGAGCACCAACAATGAGACCACCGATAGGTGATAACATCAAGCAGGCAGGTCCGGGAGGCCATGCCCCGGAGAGCAGTGATTGGTTAGGATTGTCGAGCAACAAAGAGAGGGACTGGCTGAAAGGAGCAGGCACAGGCTGCGTCGGATGACGCCAGAGCCTTCAGTACAAAGGATTTGGAGGGCCGACATTTACTCTCTCGGTTTCTGGATCTGGAGGTGAACGGTCACCGATCTCAACAAATGGTCAAAGTTTCCAAGCTCTTGGCTGTGGGGTTTGGTGGTGAATGGTCGTGTTCTGACATCATCATCATCGTGATCATGAGGGGGAGCGAACTGTGGACCGAGGCCTGCTGTCAGACTGAGGCCTGCGATTCCCGCGAGCGAACTGTGCATGGAGGCCTGCGCTGTTCCCGCCAAGGACATGTGGCTTTTGACGATTCCAGAGGGGGTTCAGAAGACGCTCAGAGCTAAGTACCTAAACACACACACACATTTATTTTCACATTTCTTGTTCCCTTTGTCTGTATACGAGTCTGTATGGGGAGTCCCATTTAGGAATCTTAGTTTTTGCTGGGTGTTATTTTGTTACCAGCATTTCTTCATTAAAGCTGGTATTTTTGTACATTTAAAATCCTGTGTCGGCTTGAATTAATCATCGCAGGTTCGAAGACGTCCGGTAGGACCCGTGAAGGTAAGTTCGTCATTCTCCTATCCCTCGCATGTAAAGAACACCATCATTTTTGAGTGAACGCCTTGGGGTGTAAGCTCGTTCGGCTATCTGTTTCCTTGGAGGATTTTAATCCCTAGTAACAGGACAATACGGATGCATTCGGCAATGAAGAGCTAAGAGGAGTGGGCAGGACCACGCCTGTCGATCAGCATATTGAGGCGGGCTCACGGCGACACAATTTGGTGAGAGCCAATCACACCTATATGGGTGTGGTTAAGGGTGGAATAGTATTTGCTGCTCATTATATTGTACGACTATTTAATACAAAGTGTTTTCGCACATAATCGACAACATATTAATTGTGAAATCATAATGAAATTCTCCAGCATGTAAATACATTAATAAAGTACAGAAACAAGTAATAAAAAACATCCCCACATCTTTCTTTGAATGACGTTGTTCCCTGTCCACCCCTGCATCCATTTGCAATGATAGTACATGTTTGTAATATAATAATAATAATTCATTTATTTTGTATAGCGCTTTTCCAGAAGCCCAAAGGCGCTTTGACAGAGTGGAAAACATAATGCATAACAATACATGAAAACAACAATTGCAAAAAGACAAGAATCAATAGGGAAATATTTAAAGCAAAAGGAGGGAGAAGGAGAAGAGATAGTCAGGGGTTAAATGCTGTGGGTTGAATGTTGAATGCAGTGTTGAACAGGTGGGTCTTTAGTGATGTTTTGAATGTGGTGAGTGAGGAGGAATCTCTGATGGTGTGAGGTAGTGAGTTCCAGAGGGTGGGAGCAGCGATGGAGAAGGCCCTGTCCCCCCAGGATCTGAATTTGGTCCGGATGGAGGGGGTCAGGAGGTTGGTACCAGCAGAGCGGAGGTTGCGGGTGGGAGTGTGTCTGGAGAGGAGGTCAGCCAGGTAGGATGGGGCCAGGTTATGGAGGGCTTTGTATGTCAAGAGGAGGATTTTGTACTGGATTCTCTGGGGGATGGGGAGCCAGTGAAGCTTGTAAAGGACGGGGGTGATGTGGTCACGGGTCCGGGAATGGGTGAGTAGACGGGCAGCGGAGTTCTGAATGTATTGGAGTTTATTGGTGATTTTTGAGGGTGAACCATAGAGGAGGCTATTGCAGTAGTCCAGACGGGAGGTGATGAAGGCGTGGATGAGGGTTTCTGCAGCCGTGGAGGAGAGGGATGAGCGGAGACGGGCAATGTTTTTCAGGTGAAAGAAGGCTGACTTTGTGATCTGTTTGGTGTATTTGTCGAAGGAAAGGGTTTGGTCAAAGATGACGCCAGGATTCCGGATGTGAGGGGAGGTGGATACTGGGATACCGTCGATGTTGAGGGCAAAGTTATGGGTTGATTTTGTGAGCGTTTTTGGGCCAATGATGATTATTTCAGATTTATCACAGTTAAGTTTGAGGAAGTTGATTTGAAGCCAGGATTTTATTTCAGTGATGCAGTTTGTCAGGATAGAGTGGGTGTCGGTGGAGACGGACTTGGTGGAGATGAAAAGCTGGATGTCATCGGCGAAGCAGTGGAATTGGAGACCATGACGGCGGATTAAATGACCGAGGGGGGACAGGTAAAGGATGAAGAGGAGGGGGCCAAGAACTGAACATTGGGGGACACCTTGGGGGAGGGGAGCAGTGGGGGATTTGCAGTTATTGATGGAGATGAACTGGCGTCTGTCAGAGAGGTATGATTTAATCCAAGAGTTGATACAACTAGGGCATGCCCGTACTATATATATATCTAAAATTATATCCCCCCCCTCTATTTACATGAAATGGTTTGGTCCATTCGCAAAGCCAAAGCGAACGGCTTGCGAGTACGGTAGAACCCCCCCCCCTCTATTTACATGAAATGGTTTGGTCCATTCGCAAAGCCAAAGCGAACGGCGAACGGCTAAATCGCCATAGCTCGGTACCTCGCTGCTCTCTGATTGGTCGAATCGTTTTTTGGACATAGCTCGGTAACTACTTGTCCGATTAATATGAAACCTTGAAAAGGCACATCCTCGGGTCCCCAGCAATATACCTGGCAAGTTTCAAGTATATCAGACCGGTAGTTGTCGAGAAACAGCGGTCGCATACACACAGAGATTACTGGAATTATAGATAGACGAGGGCATGCCCGTACTATATCTATATCTAAAATTATATCCCCCCCTCTATTTACATGAAATGGTTTGGTTCATGAAATGTTTTGGTTCATTCGCAACGCCAAAGCGAACGGCGAACGCTTTACATGAAATGGTTTGGTTCATGAAATGTTTTGGTCCATTCGCAACGCCAAAGCGAACGGCGAACGGCTTGCGAGTACAGTGACAATCCCCCCGGGGTTTTAATTAGTTTTAAAACATCGTTTAACGCCAACATAGCGCCAACATAGTTTGCCGACGGGAAATAAATGAATACGCTCTCAAATGTGCCATCCGAGGCAGAGTGTGTCCGCCACGTTCGGCACACGCGATAGCTCGCTGCTCTCTGATTGGTTGAATCGTTTTTTGGACATAGCTCGGTAAGTAATTGTCCGATTAATATGAAACCTTGAAAAGGCACATCCTCGGGTCCCCAGCAATATACCTGGCAAGTTTCAAGTATATCGGACCCGTGGTTGTCGAGAAACAGCGGTCACAGACAAACAAACGTACAAACGTACAAACAAACACACAGAGATTACTGGAATTATAGATAGATGATAGATTGTTTCCATGAAGGAATTTGACCACTCAGTGAAATATTAAACAGTTAAACACACACACACACACACACACACACACACACACACACACACACACACACACACGGAATTTCCATTCAAATATAATTTGGCCTAGATACGTGTGCCAAGTGCCAATCATTTCGCCATCACAGATCGGTCGATTATCTCTCTGTCTTCTACTGCCTCCTTTCTGGTCTCGCACCGTCAACTCTTCCCCTCCGCCCCCCTCTCTCCCTCCCCCCGTCCCCTCTCTGGTCTCTCCAGGGTGCACATGGCCCACCAGTCACCCCTTTCTGGTGAAACTCCAAAAATCCAGAATCAATGCTCACCTCCACTGATTTGTTTCCTCTTTTTTTTACGACTAGTGGAACCAACTTCCATATTCCCTTCAATCTCATTCTTCCCTCCAGGTCTTCATAGCTGCTGTTCACAACCATCTCAGATCATCCCCAACCTAAAACCATGATCTTTTCTACCCTCGTTAACTCCTCCCAATCCCCACCCCCACACCCAACCACAATACCTCCCCTTCCAAATTTCCAGTTTTCCCTCCTGAGAGTTCCCTTCTGTATCCATCTTGTCCACCCCATGCACCCCTTCCTGTCCCTCCTACACACTCCCATTCTTTGTCTGTCTCCATCGCCTTGGCCTTCAAAGCTGCTGTTGGTGTTTCCTCCCTCTGATCCTTTTGTCCTTTTGCATCCTGTTCCGTTCAGTGTACTGGTACTGGCTCTTCCATGAGCCTCGACTGTGTACCATATTAGAAAAAAATGTTCACTTCAACGCAATATTGAGTTACATCTCATATATGTGGTATACCTTTGAGCATCGAGCTTACCTTTTTATGAGATACCGTACGTTATCTTTTCAAATATGGTACTATGTATTTTTATTTTTGTCTCATGAATCATTAAAACCTCTACTCATGGTAAGCTTGTTTTGTTCCATCTCAGTCTTCACATTTAAGGCTGAATGACACATCACAGTCGGCATTTCTCCTTTTGAATAACTATTATGTGAGCGTTTGATGACCGAGATTGATTTACTGTATAATATGGAATTAAAGCGCGGCGTTACGCGCGCTGCTTGTGAGCAAGGAGGAAGCGGACAAGCGGTAACATATAAACGTCTTTATTGTAAGACTACACTGTAACACTGAAATGTTCCGGGCTGGTCGCCCGGTGTATATCATGAGGCCACGCCTACCCCTCGGGCGTGGCCACCGCCCACTTGGTGCGTGGAATGATGTCACCACGCCAGTGGGCTTTTGTGTCCGCCACACGCGCCCCCCCAGAATTCCCGCGCACCTGGAGGGCCAGTTTGCGGGGCAGACGAATGACCCGGCCGAAGCGCCCCCTGGCGATCGGCGGCGTCCGGGGTGCAGGGATGCCAGGTGGGATGCCCCTGGCTGCCCCTGGGATGGGTGCAGGACCGGGGGGCGGCGTGGCGGCGGGGCTGGGCGGTGCCGGGGGTCCGCCCGCAGGAGGGCGGCCCCGACGTGGGGGTCGGGCCACTGGCGGTGGATGGTCCACATCGAGGTGGGCCGGCTTGAGGCGGTCTACCGAAACACGGTCAGGAGTACCGCCGATGTCCAGGGTGAAGTGCTTCGCCCCGGTCTCCAGCACGTGGAAAGGCCCGTCGTACGGGGGCCGCAGTGGTGTCCGATGGGCATCGTGGCGGACGAAGACGTACTCCGCCGTGCGAAGCTCCGGGGCGACGTGCGTCGGTGGGTGCCCGTGGCATGCCGTTGGCACCGGGGCGAACCTCCGGGCGGTCTCTTGCAGAGCGGAGCGCTGCTGTGCCGCGGACCATGGTGCCGTGGAGTCGGGGAGGAACTCGCCCGGCACCCGCAGCGGTTGCCCGAAGACCAACTCCGCCGCGGATGCGCGCAGGTCCTCCTTGGGCGCCGTCCGGAGGCCCAGCAGTACCCAGGGGAGCCTGTCGACCCAGCCGCCGTCGCGGAGGGTGGCCCGGAGCGCGGCCTTCAATGAGCGGTGAAATCGCTCACACAGGCCGTTAGCCTGGGGGTGGTAGGCCGTGGTTCGGTGCAGCCGGACCCCGAGCCCCTGCGCAACCGCCCCCCAGAGCTCTGAGGTGAACTGGGGGCCGCGGTCGGATGAGATGTCTGAGGGGGCGCCGAACCGGGCGACCCAGGTGGCGATGAAAGCCTGCGCGACATCGGCCGCCGTTGTCCACGCCAAGGGCACGGCCTCCGGCCACCGGGTGGTGCGGTCCACCATGGTGAGGACGTAGGTGAAACCCCGCGAGGGGGGCAGAGGTCCCACCAGGTCCACGTGGACGTGGTCAAACCGGCGTTCCGGCACCGTGTACGGGGCCAACGGGGCCTGGGTGTGCCGGTGCACCTTGGCGCGCTGGCACGCGAGGCACGTCCTGGCCCAGCCGCGGACGGCCTTCCGGAGGCCATGCCAGACGAACTTGTCGGCGATCAGCCTTTGGGAGGCCCTCGCGCCCGGGTGGGACAGGCCGTGGATGGCGTCAAACACCTGGCGCTGCCAGCCCGCGGGCACAATGGGGCGAGGACGCCCGAGGGAGACGTCGCACAAGAGGGCCGTGCCCGCGCCGTCGAACGGCACCTCGGTGACACGTAGGCCCGTGACGGCGGTCCGCAAGGCCTGGACGTCGGGGTCAGCGGCCTGGTCCGCTGCCATCCGGGCATAGTCGATGCCGAGGTGGACTGCGTGGGCGACGGCCCGGGAAAGGCAATCCGCCACCGGGTTGTCCTTCCCCGCGACGTGCTGGATGTCCGTCGTGTACTCGGACACGGCCGAGAGGTGACGCTGCTGCCGGGCCGACCACGGCTCGGTGACCTTGCCCATCGCGAAGATCAGCGGCTTGTGGTCGACGAAGGCAGTGAACGCCCGGCCCTCGAGCAGATGGCGGAAGTGCCTGACCGCCAAGTGAAGTCCGAGCAACTCGCGGTCGAAGGTACTGTAACGGCGTTCGGGCGGGCGAAGCTGCCGGCTAAAGAACGCCAGCGGTTGCCAAGCTCCACGCACCCATTGCTCGTGCACCGCGCCCACCGCGTAGTCCGAGGCATCGGTGGTGAGGGCGATCGGTGCATCGGGCGCCGGGTGCGCGAGCATGGTGGCGTTAGCCAAGGCGAGCTTCGCGCCCGTGAACGCCGTGTCCATCTGTTCGGTCCAGGTAACGTCGCCTTTGCCCGGCTTACCTCGGAGAGCTTCGTGCAGGGGGCGCAGGAGCTGGGCGATACGGGGCAGGAACCGATGGTAAAAGTTCACCATGCCCAGGAACTCCTGCAGCCCTCTGATCGTGCGGGGGCGCGGAAACCCCTTCACCGCCTCCACCTTGGCCGGCAGGGGGACGGCTCCGTGCCTGGTGACACGGTGCCCCAGAAAATCGATTGTGGCGGCGCCGAACCGGCACTTTGCGGGGTTCACAATCAGGCCATGCTGGCCCAGGCGTTCGAAGAGCGTGCGGAGGTGGCGTAGGTGCTCTTCGCGGGACGCGCTGGCGACGAGGATATCGTCCAGGTAGACGTAGACAAAATCCAAGTCGCGCAGGACGCTGTCCATCAGTCGCTGGAACGCCTGAGCCGCATTCTTCAGACCGAAGGGCATGCGCAGGAACTCGAAGAGTCCGAATGGCGTGATGACCACCGTCTTCGGGACGTCCTCCGGCCTGACGGGGACCTGATGGTAGCCGCGTATGAGGTCCACCTTCGAGAAGAAGGACCTGCCCGCCAAACGGGCGGAAAAGTCCTGAATGTGGGGGACGGAGTAGCGGTCGGGAGTCGTGGCGTCATTGAGACGGCGATAGTCCCCGCACGGTTGCCATCCCCCGCCGGGCTTCGGCACGATGTGCAGCGGCGACGCCCAAGCGCTCTCTGAGCGCCGAACGATGCCGAGTCGCTCCAGGGTAGCGAACTCCGCTTTTGCCACCGCCAGCTTCGTCGGCTCGAGGCGGCGTGCCCGGGCGTAGACCGGTGGCCCGACGGTGGGGATGTGATGGGCCACCCCGTGCTTGAAGGCCCCCGCCGAGAAGGTGGGCCGCGTTAGGGCCGGGAAGCCGGCGAGGAGGCGGGTGAATGCGTCCGCTGCCGGAAGCGTACAGACCAACGTGGCCGGAACCGAATCGTTCGGCAAGCCGCTTGGCAAGCCGCTCGTTGAGCTGGGCAACGCACATGCGAGCGAGCTGAACGTCTCGGCCTGGACAAGCCGTCTGCGCTTGACGTCGACCAGGAGCCCATTAGCGCACAGGAAGTCCGCGCCAAGCAGTGCCATGGGCACGTCGGCGGTGACGAACGTCCATCGGAAAACCTGCCCTCCAAACCGCAGAGAGAGGCAGCGTTCTCCGTACGTACGGATGGGCGTCCCGTTCGCGGCAAGCAGCGCGGGGCCCCCACCCGCGGCGTGCTTGTCTGACGTGCCGGCGGGAATGACACTCACCTGTGCTCCCGTGTCGCACAGGTAACGGCGCCCGGAG
Source organism: Myxine glutinosa (assembly GCF_964187855.1). Lineage (NCBI taxonomy): Eukaryota > Metazoa > Chordata > Myxini > Myxiniformes > Myxinidae > Myxine > Myxine glutinosa. Next base: position 122,208,046 of record NC_136261.1, read on the forward strand.
AAGGTGTCCGTTATGAACAGCAGGCTGCTCGAACGGCCGGCGCTCATCGCCACAATTGAGCGCCGGCCCGGGCGTTTCCCGACCCGTTGAAGGAGCACGGCGGATGACACCGCCGAGCTTCGTGGCCGAACTTGGCGTGGAACCAGCACCAGGTGGTGGAGCTGGAGGAGCGCGGCTGGCTCCGCCAGGCCGGTGGAGTCGACGGGTTTCCCCGCGGTGGCGGTTTTCGCCGCGGCGGTGGGCGGGGCGTGGCGGCGTTCACGAGGTGCGTATCAGCATGCTGCTGAACATCAGCGTGCTGCTGAACATCAGCGCGCTGCTGAACATCAGCGCGCTGCTGAACATCAGCGTCGAATGCCGTGACGGCCACGCCGACGCTCGCCCGCGTGTCCGAAACGGCGAAGTACTTGTCCGCCTCGGCCGCCAATGCTCGGGGTTCCGTTAGCCCGGTCCCGGCCAACGCGAGGCGAACCTGCGCTGGAAGTTGGCGACGGAAAAGCGCCCGGAATAGCGAACCGGGGGCTTCGTCGCCCAACAGTGACAGCATATGGTCCATTCGGACCGACGGGCGCGTCTCACCGAGCTCGGGGAGATCCAGGAGGCGGTCGGCCCGTGCGTCGTCCGTGAGGCTGAACGTGGCTAGGAGTAGCCGCTTGAGTGCCTCGTACTTGTGGCCTTTCGGTGGGTGGCGAAGGACGGACACAACTCGAGCGGCCGTGCCGGGCCCGAGGGAGGCGACGACGTGGCAATAGCGCGTGTCATCGCCGGTGAGGTGCCGAAGCTGAAATTGGGCTTCGGCCTGGACGAACCAGACTTCGGCCTGAGCCTCCCAAAATTCCGGAAGTTTGACGAAGTCGGCCATGGCGATGGCGTCGCGTGTGGAAGGATCGCTCCGGCAGATCCAACGTCGAGGGTCACCAGTAAAGCGCGGCGTTACGCGCGCTGCTTGTGAGCAAGGAGGAAGCGGACAAGCGGTAACATATAAACGTCTTTATTGTAAGACTACACTGTAACACTGAAATGTTCCGGGCTGGTCGCCCGGTGTATATCATGAGGCCACGCCTACCCCTCGGGCGTGGCCACCGCCCACTTGGTGCGTGGAATGATGTCACCACGCCAGTGGGCTTTTGTGTCCGCCACAGAATGATGTATTTTCTTCATCTTTGCACTTGCAACTAATATTCTGCAAATCGAACAACTGCGGATGCACACAAAACTTCCCGTATTTAAATACCTGTTGCAATCACACTTATGAAAGTGTTTCAAAAGTTTTCAAAGAAAATCTAAAAGTAAGCACAGTAAGCTGTACATTAACTGAGATATGCATGAGCCCGATGAACGAACTACTATGGCTACTAATACTTTGTAATGGCCCCAATTCTTTTAATCTTCTTGTGGGGTTGGACTGGAAAAGGTTTTGGACAAAAAGTCTTCAATTAACTTGCTGACCAGGCATGATGTTTGACTGAAAATGTCAGGGATTTGGAAAGAGTTCAGGGTACCGGCGTGAACTCGCCTGCTCTTCCCAAAAGACACCGTGGGATGTTTAACACATACCAGCAGTTTAACTATCATCCTAAGGACGGCACATATTGAGCCCACATTAGACTGATCAAAGGTAAGTGCGCTACCTCTGCATCACCCTGTTGGAAGTGTTTCTGATGAACTAAATAACGATATTTGCAAATTACATTCCGATAGTCCAACAACATGTGCTTGGTATCACCTGTTTAAACCACAACATGTTACCAATAAACGGTAGCGGAGTGGGATGCTTTATTCCGATTTTCTTCAGCTGGGAGAATGCAGAGATGGAGTACCTGAAAACAATAATTGTATCATATTTACATTGTATTACGTCAAGGAGATCAACAGCTGAGAAGCAGGTTCCATTTGATGTGTATTACTTACATGCTCAGTAAAATCAAAGAGAGAGTAAACAATGCAACAGACAAGTTGATCCAGTTGGATGCGACCTCGATCAATGCAGTGATATCCATCATGATTGCAATGACAAGCAATAAAATTCTGTGGAAAACAAGTACAGTATTTCCAACGTTAATTATTTTGTACAAATTTCTAAAAAAACAATTAAAAAAACAAAAACAAAAACAACAGTGTGAAAAAAGTCAAGAGGTGTGAATACTTTCTGAAGACATTGTATGTATATACAGTATATACAGTATATATATATATATATATATATATATATAAACGGACGGCACATATTGTATATATATATATATATGGCTAATTCCATATTTATGTAGTCAAACAGTGAATTATGAAGTGACTGAAATTTGCATGATTTTCCTAATATCCCATATAATCTCACATGGGTTTCATATCATTATTCTGGTAGAGCAGCAATTGGGTGTTCCAATGTGTAAATGGAAAAGCATTATTAATACTAAGATTTTACCGTAATCTTAAAAGAAGTGTCGGTGTCCCCGTATTGTTTTCATTTTCTTTGTGACTTTCGGTATAAATATATTATTTTGAAATGCAACTTAACTGCTGTTCTTGAATTCATGTATTTTTCATTGTGAATAAAAACATCAACAATTAACAACAATTTTTGTATAGTTGTATAGTATCATGTGTTTATCATTTTGTGTGCCGTTGGTTTAACAATTATGACTCACAACGTAAATCTTCGTGTCCCCCAGTTTTACGTTTGAAACTGTCATTTCTATGAAGTGTAAATTCAAAATAAGTAGCCATGAAGGGGAAATGATAAATATATTCATGAGCTTATACATTCCACAAAATGATGATTAAGCATTTGTATAACATAGTGGCATGTTAAATAAAAATTACGAACACGCGTGAAGAGGTTGGAAATCGCGTCCCCCGACATTTTTACGTTGTGAATTTTCCCGTATAAAACTATCACATCAGATAAGCTCCGAGTCTCATGAAACTACCCCTTGTATAATTCCCGGATGTTGTTGTTTTCGAGCAGTGCAGACAACGGGGCAAAGCTGGAGGGCACGCGTGGGTTGCGAAATTTTCCTTCGTGTTGTCCCCCTTATACGTAGTGTGAGTGGGAATACCAATTTACACTGTGGTGGGCACTGTGGCTGTAACCATCGCACGCTACTCAGCCCAGGTTTTGGAAAGTTTAGCGAACCTACGTTCGTGATGACATGGCCGACTGAAATTTGAGTGCAAGTTCTCGATTTCATTAATTATTTGCCGAATTTTCATTAATATTGAAAGACTTTCAACGTGTACGCTGCACAGCAAAAACCAGAGGGAAGAGAAGATTGTCGTGTCCCGTATTTACAGTGAGTGTCTTGATAATCCAAAAGCCGGCCTTCCCGGCTAGGTTACAAATTGAAATTGATTCTTGAAAGACTAAGGGAAGTGGTTAATATGGTTATTATGATAAGTTAATATAGTTAATATATTAAGCCTGACCCATGACCATTCAAATGATTTTCTCCTCCTCAATATTGATTTCTCCTCAATTTCTCCTCAATATTGTGTGTGGAATAGTTTTTCAAATTTCTGAAAATATAAGTATTTTACTAAAACGAAATCACATGTTTATGCATATTTAATTAATTTGAAATTTCGGACCTAATGTCACATGTTGGACCCCACAAATATGGAATTAGCCATATATATATATATATATATATATATATATATATATATATATATATATATATATATATATATATATTGTTATAGATCGCGGTTAGATGTTATAGACCGAGCGGTGGTGTAAGACCGCGACCTAACAAAACTCACCCGATTCACCCAGACTTTGGCCGTATCGCACCCCAGCTGCTCAATGAGGGAAAAGACGAAAACGACGCAATGCAAAGAGGAAAACGAAGGCAAAGAAAGGTTTGGAAATACGAGTGAATTTATTGACTATTTACACACAAGCAAAAAGAAAGCAGTCACGTTTATTTACAAGCACATAAGACGCAGGTGACACAGTGCAAATTTAGCTTACCTACAGACTTAACTTATATCCCAGGACAGAACAAACAGAACGCTGACTCACGCGGGGAATGCCAGGGATGGCAGAAGGTGGATGGCTGGCGGGAGAGGAAAGGTCCAAGGGGGTCTTGCAGCTCAATCGTGCGTTTGGCAGCCGCCGTTCCTTTTTGTTGGCCCTGCTCTAAACCGCCGTTCAGGCCCCCTTTGGCGGTTGCCGGGTGTCGCTGCTGCGGCGGCCTCTGTCCGCTGCGTTCCCAGGACTTGTCTCACTGGTCTGGTCCCTCAACCCTCAACTCTTTCTTGCTTCTCTCACTTCTCACCACCGACTCCCCTCTCTGGCAACCGACTGTGACCAACTCCTTGCAACCAACTCCTCCTCTCTTCACAACCCTTCTTTTTCCAACCCAGAGTGCATCTCTCTTTCTTCTTCTTCTTCTCCACTTCCGGTTGCGCCCTTTTTATAGCGCCCCCAGCGATCACGCCCCCGGCGCTTTGGACACGCCCATCGGGGCGCTCACCTCGGCCCTGGCTGGTCGCACGACCCTCGGGCTCCGCCCCGGACGACGACGGGGGGGCGCGCCCCTCCCCTCCTCTGACGAGGTGGAGACACGCCTTTCTTCCCTGACTCGAGCCTCGTGGTCAATGGCGGTTATTGGAGGGGAGGTGATTTGGGCAATCGAGGCTCGCCAATGACGAGAGGGGGATGTAATATGAGGTCATTGGAGGTTTTGGAGGGGATGGAAAGGGAGATTTTTGGGGATGGGAAGGAAAGGGGGTCTATTCTCTTTCACTGGTGCAATGGAGTACTTTTAATTAATGGGAGACACAGCCTTATCCTAAAACACAGAATAAGAGATAACTATCAAAAGAAAAGATATATCGTGTCCTGCATGTATGTTTTTTATGGACTAACTACGGGAACGCCCTTTGACCTTTATACAACCACAACGGAGGGAGGAGGGGTGATATTTTACAACAACCTTTTACAACAACCTTTTACAACATTTTACCACCACCACAAAATAAAAAAAACATTCTCATATTCACAACAATATATATATATATATATATATCATGTGTTTATGATTTTGAGGGGTTAGACAACGGGATAAATATATATATATATATATATATATATATATATATATATATATATATATATATATATATATATATATATATATATATATATATATATATATTGTTGTGGATATGAGGATTGTGTTTTTTTTGATTGCTTTATTCTGGACCCTCCTGCCTCCAGTTGTGTATAAAGGTCAAAGGTCGTTCCGTAGTTATTTCATAAACAATCACGTTAGCCAATCATAGATTTCCCCCTTGTTGACAGTTATTTCCTTATTCTGTGTAGTAGGGTAAGGCCTTGTCTTCCATTAATTGACACTCCATTACACCGAATTCAAATAGATAGATCCCCTTTCATTCCCATTCCCAAAGCCGCAATTGCCAACTGTTCCCTCCGCGACTCCATTCGCCACGAGGTAGGCTCGGAGAAGAAGGGGGAGGAGCTGCCGAATCCTGGGCGTGCCCGCCCCTCGTCATCAAGGGTGGAGCCAGAGGGCCGTGCCGACCAATCAGGGCCAAGGCGAGCTCACCGATGGGCGTGTTCTAGAGGCCGGCGGCTTGATTTGCCCGCTGCGTTATAAAGAGCGCGCACGGAAGCCGTTGACAAGAAGTGCGCGAGGAGGGCGAAGCGAAGCGAAGAGAGCAAGAGAGAGAGAGGGAGAAAGAAGCAGAAAGAGGGAGTCAGGGCGAAGCAAGAGAGGAAGAGAGGGAGTCAGAGAGAACAAGTGCCAAGCCTGAGAACAAGTGCAACCACCGCAGCTTTAAACCACCACAGCTTTGAGCTTCGAAGGCAGTTTTCGTCCGTGGCTGCGAAGGAACGGCGGCTGCTAAACGTGCCGATCGACCAGGGGGGCGGCGGCTGCTCACTCCCGGCCTGACCATGCTCCGGTTCCAGTTTTCGTCCTCTCCCTCCAGCCATCCACCTCCTGCCATTCCTGTCATCATTCCCCGCGTGAGTCTGTCTTTGTTTGTTCTTTCCCTGGGTTAATTAAGCCTGTATAGATAAGCTAGCATTTCACTGTGTCACCTTTCCTCTTCTGTATTTTATTTTCTTATCCTTCCTTCTTCCTTGGTTTCTTTCAATTGTGTAAATAGTAAATAAATCATATTTGTATTTCTTACCCTTTGCCTTTCTTTCTTCTTTACATCCTTCGTCTTAGTCTTTTCCCCATTGAATATCTGTGGCGCGATTCGGCCAACGTTCAGGAATCGGGTTAGTCGGGGTACCTGTTCGGGCGCGGCGGCCATCCGCTCGGCAAACAACATCCTCGCCGCGGTCCCGTAACAATTGGTGTCGTTAGCGAGATTAGACCCGAAGCACGCTTAACGCGCTCAAAATTACGAGCGGCCGAAATTGTGTTTTGTTTTGTTTTAGAAAAATCCGAAATTTGAAATCGCGCCATGGCTAGTCAAGGCGAAGGGATGCCGGTGGGGGAACTAGAAGAGGGGTTAGGGGTAACCCAGGATCAGAAGGAGGAGAACAATGAGGAGGTGGTCGAAGGGGTATCAGGTGCACAAAATGGCTCCCTCGCGCACGTGGTTGTAGCGGCACCAAATTTAGCCGCGCCCATGGTCGCAGCAGCCGAGCCCGAGATGCCAGGGTACATGCGAGCCTTCATGGCCCAATTCATGGCAGAAGTACAGATAAAGAACGACAGTATGGACAGGTTGGAAGGCCAAATGGGGGCAATGAGGGACGAAGCGAGGGGCACCAGTGCCCAAATTGGGAAGATAGACAGCAAATTGGAGGGGTTAGACAATAAATTTGAGGGGTTAGACAATAAATTTGAGGGGTTAGACAATAAATTTGAGGGGTTAGACAACGGGATAAAAGAGGTGAAGAATGGGTTAACGGGGCTAGAAGATAAGATGGAAGGCAAATTGCGGGAGATAGGGGAGCAATCCGCCCAGGAAATCAAACAAATGGGGAACCAGATAGAGGAGGTGAAAATCAGGTTAGAAGGTAAATTGGATGCTCAGAGGGATGAATTGGGACAGATGAGGGCGGCATCTACTAAAGAGATGGAGGAGATGGGGGAGGAAATACGACGAGGTGTAAGCGAGGAGGTCTCTGGGGTACGCGAGGAGGTAAAGCGAGGTGAGAAGCGTATGGAGAAAGAGGTGAGAAATGGGACGGCAAAGTTACAAGGGGGCATAGAGGACCTGACGCAGGAGGTGGAACAGCTGACGGTGGGACAGACGGAATTAGTGGAGCAGGTACAAAAGAACACTGCGGTACTAGGGGGGTTAAAGGCGACACAAAAAGACATCAAGAACGAATTAATAGCGACAAAGAAGGAATGTCAGATGGTACATGAGGGGTTGACGAAGAGGTTGGAAGAGGTGACGAAGGCAATGGAGACAAAGGACCGAGAGGTGAGGACGCACATAGAAACGGTCAAGGTAGCGTTAGAGGAGGAAATCGAGGAGACGCACCGGGAAATAAAAGAGGTGAAGCAAAAGTTTGAGGAAGTGGAAGAGGGGGTGAGTGAAATTAAGAAGAGACGGAGGGAAACTAAGAGGGAAATAAAGGAGGAAGTAATGGAATATGTACAAGGTCGGTGCTCAAATCATGATGATGTGCTCACTAACCAAATAAAGAGTTTGCAGGTGGTGAAGGAGGTGCGGAGACGAGGTGCCAAGGTGAGTGGCGATATATTCGGAAATGTATATGATGTGAGGGGAGCTTCAGTCGGCTTGGGGGTTGGTGTGGACCCGGGTGTTCGTGAGAGGCCGCTGGTGAAGTGTGCGACAGGTACGGAGTGCGAAAGAGGAGGTGTGCGAGAATGTCCGACCATGGGGTGTGTGAGGAAAAAGTGCGCGCCGAGGAGTGAGTGTGCTGTCGAGAGTGAGTTGGTCGTAGCGCGTGTGCGAGGGGGCACATGGAAGCACGGGATGGGGTGTGTTACGGAGGATGTAACGAGAGAATGCACACCTGTGGTGAGTGTTACAGAGGGTGTAACGGGAGAGTGTGTGCAGGAGGATGCACGAGAAAGGTGTGTAACAGAGGAGTGTATGGGTACAGAGTGCGCTGTCAAGAGTAAGGGTGAATGCGCGACCGAGTGTGGAGGTGAGAGTAGTGAGAGTGACGTGGAGCGTGAGTTGGTTGTGGCAGGTGAGAGAGGATGTACACCTGGAATGGAAGGATGCACACCTGGAATGGTAGAGCGTGTGTGGGAATGCACACTGGAGTTGGTAGTGAGGCACGTGGTTGGGTGTGCAAGTGAGTGCACACCTGTGGTTGTCATAGAGGAGGTGACCGAGGAGGGAGCGCGAAGAGGTGTGTTGGTGAGGTGTGCGAACGACGAGTGTGTGCAAAGGTGTGCGGTGGTCAGGTGTGTGACCAAGCCTGTGAGCGGAATAAGTGTACCTGGGTGTGTAAGAGAAGGTGCAATGACTAGGAGCATGGGAACGGCTGGATGTATGAGCAAGGAATGGGCTGCGGGGTGTAAGCATGCGAGTGGAGCATCGACGCTAAACGGGATATCGGTGAGAGCGACGGATAGCCGAATCGGGCCCTCGGTGCATGCCGGGCAGCTTTGCGTGCCGCGGGGATCCGCGGGGATTGTGACCGCGGCGGTTTCGAAAGAACCGCCGTGCGGGATCCACGCCGGGCCGCGCTTTGAACGGCCGCGTCCGTGCTCCACTAAGCGGAGCGGGCGGCCCGGTAGAAAGGGTCGTCACGACAACCCTTTGTGGTTGAGGCGTTCCGGCAGGGCGAGATCGGGCCATTGGACGGCTCTGTGCCGAGATGGTGCGTGGGATCTCGGCCCGGGTAAACCTCCTTCCCTGCACCGAGTGCCGGACGGATCCAGCCGCCGGCACCAAGCAACCCACATTCATTGCTCGGCTTTACGAAGCCGAGCTTTAGAAATGAATTGGCGCCCCGAGAGGCTCAAGTGAGTAGACGTGTGATGAGGATAGTGTTTTGGACCCGAAATTAGAAAAAGCAAAATTTGATGATTGGCAAAGGATTGGCAGAGTGATGATTGGCAGATGTTTGGTAGTGTTTGGCAAATTTTTAATTAACTGGAATTTGGTGTGCAAAATTGGTAGTGAGAGATACCCGATGTGGTGGCATGGCAACTCTGCCATCTCTCACAACGGGGGCAAAGGAGCACTAGTTTTATGGGGATGGCACTGAAAACTAGCCCGGGAGGGTTAGGATAATGATAAGGATCTAGAGAAGATGACCTTAGGTAACGTTAAGGTTAGGTAGTGACAATGATACCTGTAGTGGGGATGCAGGTAGATTAGAGTGGATGATAATGACGTGGTACGTGCTTAGTTTAAAGGGAAGACAAGGAGCACTAAGTTAGCAGGGCAACAGGTAGTTCAGATGATGCCGTGTGTGAGGAACAGGTGTGATTGCACAGGTGTGCAACTGAACAGGTGTGTGGAGCAGTGTATGAGTGAGAGAAGGTGATTGTGCGTTGTGTTGACCAAATGGTCCAGGGACCAAGGAGGGTGCAGGTGGCACCAGGTGAGATTGCACAGGTGTGCAACTGCAGGTGTATGGAGAATGGTTGTGTGGAATATATGGAGTATGGAATATATGGAGTATGGGAATGGATGGACGTGGAGTGAGTATGATGGAAACTGTGGAGTGGAGTGGATGGTGCGGAGGTGTGAATGGGGGAAGAGTGGACCCCCATCACGAATACCCGGGGAGGGTAGTTTAAGTGTTAGGTAGAGGGTACAGGTAAATTGTGGTTGGATATTGGCATCTGTGGTGCGAGGTGAAAGAATGGTGTTTGGATGGGTGCATTAGTGTTGTGGAAATGGCTGGGCGTGTAGCCTGTTAGTGTGTATAGTTTGTTGGGCACTCCACCACTGTGAGGATGTCGGCCAGGTGGGGCCGCAGGTGGGCTCTGGGAGCCGGTAGAGTTGTGGATGGGGCCCGAGGATCTGGAGGACGGACCCGGGTAGCCCAGTGCCAGAGGGCACCGAGTGGGGAGAGCGCCAGAGGGCCTTCCCCAGGTAGATAGGTTAGGGTAAGGAGCAGGTAAGCTCGGAGGCAACTGCAGTGGTGGAGGTGTGCAGGTGGGTCGACCTGCTGGGAGAGCTACACGACCCAGTCCAGAAATTGTGCAAGGGCACAGGGAGTGGAATCGGGGGAGTGAGACCCCAAATTGAGAAGCACCACAGTTTGGTCAATGGGAATTTGGTTTTTAAAACCACATAGAGTAAGATTGCCAATGGTTTGGCAGGGAAAGACCCTGGGTAGTGTGAAGTGTGTTAAAGTCATTTAGAGGATAGTTAGGATTGAAGTCTCCTCGCACCATCTACATCCACTCACCTGAGGTGACGTAACTCCACACCATGCCATGTTTTATTATTTTTATTGTGCAGATGTTTGGAATGTGAGACGCATCATGACGTGGGTGTGACATTGTGCTGATGTTCCATCTCTTCCTCCTTATGAGGATTGATGATGAATTGGGTGATGGCAAATTTTGGTTAGAGGGATTGTGAAGACGAATTTGGTGTAGGAGAAATATGGGGAAGACGTGACAGTAGTGATGAATTTGTAATGTGTAGATTGTTGTAAATATGGGGTAAGAGCAAGCAAGGGTAGTGTAGGTGACGGGGGGGGGGGTGACGTACGGTAGGGACGAGCTTTTCTCCGCTCCGTCTCCATACGCACCTCACCTTGCATTGCCTTGTTTGATGTGTACCCTTGAGACCTTACCCCTCGCTCATCTGTCTTTCCCCCCCTTTTGTCTCCCACCGAGGACTGTGCGCCACTGGGCGCTGAGGGGAGCGTGCGGGAGTCCGCCATTGTGCGCCCAGAACTCCCAGAACCAGCTGTCTGCATCGATGCACCACATTATGGACCACATGTCTGTGGCTGAGCACCACTTATGGACCCCATGGGTTGGGGCATGGCCCCTCCGCTGGAACCGGCCATGAGGGCCCGAGATCTTGCTGGCAGACCTTGGTCACAGGGCACCTATGCCCCACAGGTGAACCATACATAGTCGGCCCTGTGGGCCATAAATAAATCAAAACAATGGACACGTTCTGTGCAGGTTTATTTCCACCAATAGGCCGCCAGTAAGAAAATGAAAGAAAGACAACATCTGGAAGAACAAATAGCCAGCAGAGGGAGCCAAAGAGCAAGAGACCACCAGCAGGGTTTGGGGTTGTTTAGTTATTTTATTCATGAACAGTGATGACTGTGCACCGATTGGTGCTTGATGGTGCTTTGGTGCATTTTTGGTGCTTTATGGTGCGTCGATGCAGGGCAGACTGTCTCCCCACCCCCCCCCCCCCCCCGAGAAAGAACAATCGTAGGTCCTGGGTTGCGTATTGTAAATAAAAGTAGCGTCAACTAAATAATACTCCCCCATCGTAAATGTATAGTTTGAAAACAATTCCGCAATTCGGTTAGCTGTGGGCGTGAATCTGTTAGGCAGGGTGCAATGGAGCAGCGGGACATATTTATCTATGTTTTAAAACTGTCACACTCAGGGTCAGGTTAAATGTAGAGGGAACTATACCTACGTGCCACACTAAAGGTAAAAGTTCATAGGCCCGGGACGTGCCTAAGAGGAGGAGGGTGCAGTGTTGTGGATATGAGGATTGTGTTTTTTTTGATTGCTTTATTCTGGACCCTCCTGCCTCCAGTTGTGTATAAAGGTCAAAGGTCGTTCCGTAGTTATTTCATAAACAATCACGTTAGCCAATCATAGATTTCCCCCTTGTTGACAGTTATTTCCTTATTCTGTGTAGTAGGGTAAGGCCTTGTCTTCCATTAATTGACACTCCATTGCACCGAATTCAAATAGATAGATCCCCTTTCATTCCCATTCCCAAAGCCGCAATTGCCAACTGTTCCCTCCGCGACTCCATTCGCCACGAGGTAGGCTCGGAGAAGAAGGGGGAGGAGCTGCCGAATCCTGGGCGTGCCGGCTTCTCGTCATCAAGGGTGGAGCCAGAGGGCCGTGCCGACCAATCAGGGCCGAGGCGAGCTCACCAATGGCGTGTTCTAGAGGCCGGCGGCTTGATTTGCCCGTGGCGTTATAAAGAGCGCGCGCGGAAGCCGTTGACAAGAAGTGCGCGAGGAGGGCGAAGCGAAGCAAAGAGAGCAAGAGAGAGAGAGGGAGAAAGAAGCAGAAAGAGGGAGTCAGGGCAAAGCAAGAGAGGAAGAGAGGGAGTCAGAGAGAACGAGTGCCAAGCCTGAGGACAAGCAACAAGTGCCAAGCCTGAGAACAAGTGCAACCACCGCAGCTTTAAACCACCACAGCTTTGAGCTTCGACGGCAGTTTTCGTCCGTGGCTGCGAAGGAACGGCGGCTGCTAAACGTGCCGATCGACCAGGGGGGCGGCGGCTGCTCACTCCCGGCCTGACCATGCTCCGGTTCCAGTTTTCGTCCTCTCCCTCCAGCCATCCACCTCCTGCCATTTCTGTCATCATTCCCCGCGTGAGTCTGTCTTTGTTTGTTCTGTCCCTGGGTTAATTAAGCCTGTATAGATAAGCTAGCATTTCACTGTGTCACCTTCCCTCTTCTGTATTTTATTTTCTTATCCTTCCTTCTTCCTTGGTTTCTTTCAATTGTGTAAATAGTAAATAAATCATATTTGTATTTCTTACCCTTTGCCTTTCTTTCTTCTTTACATCCTTCGTCTTAGTCTTTTCCCCATTGAATATCTGTGGCACGATTCGGCCAACGTTCAGGAATCGGGTTAGTTGGGGTAACTGTTTGGGCGCGGCGGCCATCCGCTCGGCAAACAACATCCTCGCCGCGGTCCCGTAACAATATATATATATATATATATATATATATATATATATATATATATATATATATATATATATATATATATATATATATATATATATATATATACACACACACACACATCTAACATATAAAGCTCTTACTAACCACTGACTCACTAACTGAATGATATTAATGTTTGGTACCTTCTGGGTGTCATAGAAAGCTGAAATTTGGTGTGCTGACGGACATCGAAGCCGATACACCGGAAAATATAATAGAACTGTCGGAAAGTGTCCATAAATGAATATTTACACTAAAAACGTAAATGCATCTCTAAAAAACCCTCATAGCATTTCGAAAATTGTAATTTCTATAACTGTAAACTGCGAAATGAACATGATAATAATGTCCGTAGAGGAAAAAAAGAAAAACTGTCCGTAAATGAAAGTTTACGTAAAAAACCCGTTAAAGCGTCCATTTGAATTATTTTTTTTAATGATATCTAGCAGGTCATTGATGTTTGCCTTTAATCATAAAGCTACTATTTATTATGTACCTACATACGATTGTGTGACTCCCCTCTGGTGAACACCGCAGGGTGACATGGAGGACCAAACAAGATTTACACTCCGCGGCGTTCAGTCAAAATATAGCAGAGAATACGTGTAGGGAGGGGGGGTGGGGAGGGGGGGGGGGGTAGGGCGAACAGCTTACCTTCACAGGTCCACCGGTGGTCTTCACACCTGTGATGATTAACTTAAACCGAGACAGAATTAAAATGTACAAATAAACAGGTGTAATGAAAGAAATTCCCGTGACAAGGAAAGCACGATAAAAATAAATTCCTAACTGGAGCGCTCCCATACAGACCCGTGTACAGACAAGGGATAAAATAACTGGAAAATAAATGCGTGTAGTTTGTTGCACTTAGCTCAAAAATCAGCTGGTATATCTCGTCAGGAATCGTCAAAGATAGTCTGAGGCCTTGGTGGGAAAATGCGTTCATTGGTGCAAACTAGGCCTCACTGCGTGTCCGCTCACTCCTGGCTTCGCCGAGAGTGCAGCGAGCAGGCAGCGCCCGCCCACTCGTCGTTCTTGCTTGGGAAACCGCAGTTTTCGGTCCGCAGTTACTCCTCACAATCACTATCAAGATGTTGGAACACGACCGTTCATGATGAATCTTCCTTGCATAAGAGCAAATAAGTGACCGTTCACTATGGGATCCAGAACGAGAGGAAACCAGAAGAAGAAAATGTCGGCACATGACCGTTCACCATCAGATCCAGAACCCAAGAGAGAAAATGTCTGCCACTCTAACTATTTTGTACTTGAGGCTCAGACGTCCAGAACGAGAGGAAAGCAAAAGGATGCAGAACGAGAGGAAACCAGAAGAAGAAAATGTCGGCACCCAATTGTTCACCATCAGATCCAGAACCCAAGAGAGAAAATGTCCGCCACTCCAACTATTTTGTACTTGAGGCTCAGACGTCATCCCACGATGTCTTCGTCTCCACTCCTCTCAGCGAGTCTCATCTTAGCAGTCTTTTTGTCAATCAAATCCCTGCTCTTTGAGGCGTGGCTTCACAGACCTTTTGTGCCTTTGCGCTCACCAAGTCGGTCTTATCAGCGATAGTGCTTGATACCTGGTTTCCGCTTGGTTTTTAATAAGTGTGGTTAATGGCCGATTTATTATTAGGTTGGTGTAGTGCGGTGTCATAAGGAACACAGGAAAAGATTACAGAGGCAATTACCCATAATCCCTCGTCAATGTGATATTTCAGTTTTTTCTTGTTAATAAATTTGCAAGACTTTCTAAAATCCTGTTTTCTCTTTGTCATTATGGGGTATTGAGTGTAGATTGATGAGGGAAAAAATGAATTTAAACGATTTCAGCATAAGGCTGCAACATAACAAAATGTGAAAAAAGTGAAGCGGTCTGAATACTTTCTGAATGCACTGTATGTCCAGCTGCTTTGTGCATGACTGTTAAAAGATGGGTTTTATAAATATGGTATGTCAAGCTAGCGGCTGCAGAAGCAGGTCAAGTTTGCGGCCCGTATATTTTTTTGCGTACGTATGTCCAGCTGCTTCATGCATGGTTGGTAAAAGATGGGTTTTATAAATGTGTCAAGTTAGCCGCTTTTTTTTTGCACCCCTAAAAAACCGCGAATTCGTGGAACACAGCCGCGAATAAATAAAAAAACTGCGAATAGAGAAACATGTTGCATTTTATCAACTGTGAATACGCGGATACCGCGAATAGCAGAACCGCGAATAGCGGGGTCTGACTGTATATTGATTTATAATTATTATTATTATTGTAACCTATTATTGTAATTATTGTAACTAGGGCATTGCCCGTACTATATCTATATCTAAAATTATATCCCCCCCCTCTATTTACATGAAATGGTTTGGTCCAAAGCGAACGGCTTGCGAGTACGGTGACAATCCCCCCCCTCTATTTACATGCAATGGTTTGGTCCAAAGCGAACGGCTTCCGGAGTTTGGTAAAGAAATCGCCATCGCGTGCACAAACGCGCAGGAAAGCGAATGAATCGCAAATTCGGTTTTATTAGTTTTAAAACATAGTTTAACGCCAACATAGTTTGCAAACGTGAAATAAATGAATACGCTGTCAAATGTGCCATCCGAGGCAGAGTGTGTCCTCCACGTTCGGCACACGCGATCGTTCGCTGCTCTCTGATTGGTTGAATCGTTTTTTGGACATAGCTCGGTAAGTAATTGTCCGATTAATATGAAACCTTGAAAAGGCACATCCTCGGGTCCCCAGCAATATACCTGGCAAGTTAAAAGTATATCGGACCCGTGGTTGTCGAGAAACAGCGGTCACAGACAAACAAACGTACAGACGTACAGACGTACAGAGATTACTGGAATTATAGATAGATGTCATTATTGTATCGATCTTTATTTTTAATACGTCATACATGCCTGCTTATGCACTTGTAATTTTTACGGTGTAGCCCATAGGGCAAAGCCGTCGAGGACAGTGTTTGTCCGTTTGTATGTATGTATGTATTAAAGGTGGGCGCGATTCGGAAAATTTTAAGTCCGCTTACCGCTTATCCGCTCCGCCAGCCCGTGTAGTCCGATTCGCTTATCCGCTTCAGCGGCCGAAAATCTTAGTCCGCTTACCGCTTATCCGCTTATCCGCTTCGATTCGATTTTTTAAAAGCGCTTCGACGTTTTTAAAGCGATTTTTGACGTTTCTAAAGGGAATTTAATGCTTTTTAAGCCTAAATAGCCATTTCTAACTACTACAAAGACAAACAAAGCTTTTAAGATCAAAAATATACATTTTTATTTAAATAAACTTTATTCAAAATTTATTGAAATAAAGTTTTCCACTCGACTCTACTCTACTCTACAGTTAATTTAAATATAATTTTAATATATGCAAGTTACATTAAAGAAAAATCAATTTGCCCGTCCTTTCTTTGACAAGAGAGTCTACTAGTCAACAGACTAGCAGTCTGTTGACTAGTCCTCGTCTTCCTCCTCCACCTCGTGGGCCTTCTTGAGGATTTGGAGGTTGCCCTTCATGAAGACGAGGGCCTCGAAGTTCGGTGCAGCCAGGGCCGACCTCTTAGGCCTGAGGATGTCCGACCCGTAGCTGAACATGCGCTCGACCGAGGCAGAGCTCGGGAGCGGCGTGTTATGCCTGAGAAATAGAGTTACCCAAGCATCACGGAACTCGCAAACTACTCGCAAAATACTGTTTTAAAACAAAGTTTATTTTCATTTTTCACTTACAGTTAATATTAAAAGTTTTAAAACTTAAAATGAATTGTTTTAGCAAAATATAATGTGTATTAGGTGACGTCAGAAATCTCAGATTTCTCTCCATCTCAGAAATCTCAGATCGCGAAGTATTAGTCAGAATTCTCTCCATCTTGACGTTATTGCCGCTCTAGCGTCCAATAAAATATTCAGTTTTCACTTATTATTCACTTAAATAAATATTCACAATTCTAGAGTAACGGCTCAGGCTAACAGCTGATTTGGCGAATCGCGATGCGCTTTAATTTTTCGGTAGTCCGCTTACGCTTATCCGCTTCGGTTTCCGGGGGTTGTTCCGATTCGCTTATCCGCTTCGAAAACGTTAGTCCGCTGCAGCGGATAAGCGGATAAGCGGACTTTCGAAGCGGACCGCCCACCTTTGGTATGTATGTATGTATGTATGTATGTATGCATGTATGTATGTATGTATGTATGTATGTATGTATGTATGTATGTGTGTATACCAATCAGAGCTGAGGATCTGGTCATGTATGTATGTATGTATGTATGTATGTATGCATGTATGTATGTATGTATGTATGTATGTATGTATGTGTGTGTGTATACCAATCAGAGCTGAGGATCTGGTCACATGACAGGGTGATTCGATTATCTCTGATGTCATTCATTTCACATCATTACACACACACACCGCCATTTTGATTTATATGCCGTTCAGGCCGAACAGATCGTCGAACCTGTCATATTCCACAATCACCATGCTCTACCTTTACGTTTTTCATTCAGTGTGAAACACAAACAAACCGATTGTTAAAATGACCATTAAATATCGAAAGCATAGACGTTACGGCTCTTCCAACAATACGGTACTGTACGTACAAGGCCTTAGGCCTTAGGCTTTATGCCTCACCTTTGGACCGCTTCGGACAAATTAAGCCCAGGTTTCTTAATGCAGTAGTCTATCGTTTCAGTAATATCGTTTTCCTAATAATAATAATATAGTAAATATAACCATAACACTTTAATCCTAATATAATGACTTGAATACAAAGTTAATGGATTGAAGCGGTGTATGGTTCATGATCAGTGATAAGTGGTGTTCGGCATGAATATTAATAACGTGGGAGTAAGGAATTCGCCTCGGTTTTTTTTTATAGTAATATCATTTTCGAAATAATGATAACGTAGCGTTAATATTATAGTAAATCTAATTGTAACACTAATCCCTTCGTAGTGACTGCAAATTTAATGGAAGTTAAAATATATCATCTTCTGCATATTAAAGTAGCGGCAGTTTTGTGTCCATTACGTCTATGATGTCATTACGTAGGCTGACTCCACCGATCGACATTTTAATTTACTCGTAGGCCTATACCCACTCACTACGGGACCTGCAGAAAGGGTCATTCCTCCTTGGGGTATATAGATTACAGTCAATCTATGGTCGGGTCTCAAGAACATTGGGTGTGTTCATTTACCAAGTTTATTGTGGAGAGATCGCCAAGTGGTTTAAGCATTCCAGCAAGCACTCCATTCAAAACCATTAAGGAACAGCTGGCTTGGCAAGCGCTGGCTAGCTGCTTGGTAAATGAGCACACCTCCAACCCCTGTGGGGTACATATATTACAGTAGGTCTTTGCTCAGTTCTGCAGGTAAAACTTACCTGACGGATGTCGGGATTCCTCCAAATTTCTTTGTTTAATGTTATATACTGCATTAGCCACTGTTTGAAAAACTAAACATATGTGTTTGTGGTTTATAATATTCTACAAGTCCGGCTACGCCGCCTAGACTTTTGGTCTTGTTTTAACTAAGTAGTACTTTTTAATTCATTTTATTTATTTGTAGATTTTTAACAGTCATTGCAATTTATTTTTTTCATTGTGTTGATTTTCATTTTATATTGTAAATCATTCACAATTAAGCTTCTGACTGTGATGATTTGATAACAAAACCATGCATTGAATTGTTTAACATGTAATCACAGAACACATGAATAAGAATTCACTTTTAATTATTCATAATTTCAACTACAAGCTTTTGGGGAAAAAAATGCACTAAAAGTTAAACTTGCGTTTCAGAGAGCAGTCAGCAGTATGTCTCCAGAGCCGTGGTTCTTAACCTGGGTTCGACCGAACCCCAGGGGTTCAGTGAGCCAGTCTCAGGGGTTCGGCGGAGGTCGTCCGAAATGCTTTGCAATTTGTTTTTTTGGTTTTTTAAAGTTTTGTATCAATTTTGAATCTATGTGTAATTACGCTTATTAATAATATTATTATTATTTTGCTATGTGTGGAACGAACGAATGGAAATGTTATTTGTAATTGTATTCCCATCCCATTCATGGTTTCTCTGGTCTGTGTTTAAGATAAGTTGTTTCACACTGACTGTAGTAAGTTGAATCAATGAGCAACTTGCTAATTATTCTGTTGATGGTGCTTACTTGCACCATTAGGTGGAGGTGATATCACTCCTTTGATCGCAATTCAAAACTAACAATTCACAGTTTTCTATGTAATATTATAATGGGATTTGAGGTGACATAGAGTTGAGTAAATAATAAATCCCGTCATCGTAACTATAAGTTGTGTTTTCTTCGTTAAAATTTCTCAGTTTTCAGAGGGGAACTGATTATATTTAAGCATGTTCCTTTTTTAATTTTTGTCATATAATTATTTGCCCGAACTCAATCATCGCATCAGCTTGTTACTTTTTTTTTTTTTTTGCAGTATGTCGAGCAAAAAAAGGAAGTGGTCGGAGGATTACGTGCGGTACGGGTTCACGTGTTTGACGGAACGAGATGGAAGTCAGTGTCCAAAATGCATGCTTTGCAATGTCAAGTTGAGCAACTCCAACCTAGCACAAGCAAAACTACGGGAACACTTCAAAAAATACTGCACGGCGAGGGGCAGCACAAAGACGCAACGCTGGATGAATTCAAATTGAAGAGAGGCCGTTTCAATGCAAGTGCTACCTTGCCCACTCTCGGCTTCGTTCCAATTGACAAACCGATCCTCACCGCATCGTATGAAGTTGCGTACCTGATCACAAAGCAGGGCAAACCGCACACCGTTGGCGAGACACTCATCAAACCGGCCGCGTTGAAGATGGCCAACATCATGCTGGGAAAAGCTGCTGAAAACAAGTTGTCTCTCGTTCCACTCTCAAATGACACCATCAGAATCAGAATCGACGACATGAGCGACGACATCCTTGGCCAGGTAGTTGCAGATTTAGTCACGAGCCCGACGAAATGCAGCCTTCAACTCGACGAGACCACCGATGTTTCGAATTTGAGCCAGCTCATCTTATTTGTGCGTTATGTCAAAGGAGACGAGATCAAGGAAGACTTTCTGTTCTGCAAGCCTCTCACAACAATGACGAAGGCACCTGACGTGAAGAAGCTTGTGGACGACTTCTTCAGAAGCAACGGCCTCTCGTGGAACATGGTGTCTGCAGTTTGCTCGGACGGAGCTCCAGCCATGCTGGGATGCAACTCCGGTTTTGGAGCGCTGGTGAAGGCCGATGCACCACACATCATCGTCACGCACTGCGTCCTGCACAGACACGCGCTGGCATAAAAAACCCTGCCTACAAAACTGGCCAATGTTCTGAAAATCGTCGTTGAAACTGTAAATTACGTGTGAAGCCGTGTTCTGAATCATCGCATCTTCAAAGAGCTGTGCAATGAAATCGGCTCTGAATTCGAAGTCCTTCTCTACCACTCTAACGTTCAATGGTTATCACGAGGGAAGGTAGTGAGCCGTGTTTTTGCCTTGCATGTAGAATTAGCCCTGTTTTTGCGAGAACGCCAGCATTGCCATGCAACGCACTTTCCAAGAGTCAGAGTTCATCCTTGCCTTGGCGTACTTGGCTGACATCTTCGACGTACTCAATCATCTCAATTGCCAGATGCAGGGCGGTGGAGTGAATATCATCGAATCTGAAGAAAAGCTGAGTGCTTTCCGAAAGAAGTTACCGTTGTGGAGGCGGCGGACAGAGAACGACAACTTCGCGAACTTTTCGCTACTGGACGAGTGTGTGAGCGGGATCGAAGATGAGTCTGAAGTTGGAGGCACTGCTGTACCGGGGGAGCTGAAGCAAGCGATTGCCACGCACTTGGATGAGCTGGGAAAGTCATTCAACGGCTACTACCCCGACCAAGAGCAATACCCTTACCCAGCACGGGTGCGGCAGCCGTTTACTTTCGACGTTGCAACGGCAGATGTCAACGACCAATACCTCGACGACCTCATCGAACTTCAGCAGAGCCAGACTCAACAACAACTCTTCGGCACAACAACGCTCTCAACGTTTTGGTGCCGCCAAATGGAAGGGTATCCTCACATCGCTAAAATTACCCTTGAGATCCTCAGGCCGTTCGTTACAACGTATCTCTGCGAGCATTCGTTTTCGAAACTGGTGGACATTAATACAAAGAAAAGGAGCAGGATTCCATGCGAAAATGATTTGAGGGTGGCCCTTGCCAAAACAAAACCACGCATTTCCCAGATCACTTCCCGAAAAGAAGAACAGAAAACGCATTAAGATGCAATTCTTCTTAATTTTTTTTGTCAAATTTGAGGGGTTCCGCGAGTGTTCGGTGGGTTTCGTTAGGGTTCGGCGCCTTTAAAAAGGTTAAGAACCACTGCTCTGGAGGAACAAGGTTGAGTTGGCATTGCTAAGAGGCGGTGACATTTATAGTGGTCCTCGATGCTTTCCCTTTTTGGTAAACACAGGTTGCCTTCTGGAGAGGAATTTCAAAGGGCACAGTTTTAACAAATCGAATGACCTTTCAAAAGATCCTGTTTGCACAGTTTTAGCAAATCGAATGACCTTTCAAGAGATCCTGTTTGTGACTTACGGAAGTGTTGGTGAAATGCCTTTAAAGATGATCGAAATATCAAGCAGGATGAGGTGTATAGATTTAAGTAAAGTTTGCGAACACAGATGAGATGGATTAGATGGTCTCGATTTTTAAACATTTTATGGGCTCATTTTAAAACATTTTTTCGCGCCCTCTCCTCTTAAATGCAATTCTACAGTGTCTGAATCTATTTTTATGCAGTTTGATATTTTAGAATAATGTCATTGAGGTTTGGTGAAAGGTCAGGCTCATCGTCAATCAATCCGAGTTAAAATTGTTTTCACTTTCATGACTTGAATAATATTCTAATTGTTTGTCCACATTTGAGTCCATTACTATCATAGCAATCTAATATGTTCTTCAGCACTTGACATGAGTTTTACACTGCAGATATGTCTCGCACAAATCCACAATTCTTAATCACAGATATTTTTTGTATAGATACGAGAAGAGTACAAGAAAAATAGGCTTACCAGGATAGGTCTAAATCCAAAATGAGGCCCTCCTAATTATTCTGTCCAACTTTTATGATGGTACAAGTACAACTGTGCCACAATGTACAAAACGAGCATAACTTAGTGGTCTCAAAGTCCCATGCTCAAAGTCCCCGCCCCCATGGTTATAAACCTCTCCATTGAACAAGTAGAGATGCTCACGGTGTTTGAACACCGACCTTAATCTTTTGCAAAACTTTATTTCTTCATTTCTTTATTTCATTCATTCTCACGGTCTTCTTTATTTTCTTCATTCTTTATTTTAATATATGTCATAGTTAAAACATGGTAAAATATGGTTATTGGTGTATGATTACCTGTTTGTAAGAGGTCAACATATATGCAAGCTGTCTATTGTCAATACTATACACAGCAGGAAGGTAGACTATGTAATACCATAACTAATCTCCATAATGATGACAGGAATCATACAAAACGGTCACTTCTCTGTAACCTTTAACACTGTTGTCCACTCTCATCCTAAACGGTTTGCAGAAATTCCCTAAACTTGGGAATCATGATCACCACGTGGCAAGACGGTGCAAGAGCAGTCTCATTTTTGGTCCCATCCCCTGGAACCATGGGGCAGGGTCAAAAGGTCAAATACTAAAAAATGCAATTCCAGGGACATTTTTTTTTGTATTTAGTGCAAAATGCATGTATTTTTATTATGTATTTAAAATGCATTTATTCAATGTATTTTTGTATTTGATGTTTTTCATGCACTAGGGAGTGGTCACAGGAGTCAAAACACAAGATTTTTTTTTTTTATCTCAAAAAACCTGGTGGAACCTTTTGCCATCTGTTAACTTTCCTTTAGGTGGGAAGTGTGGGGATTTGCGATGGCACACCATCAACATTGCTGTAGTTTAAAAAAAAATCTTTATTTGCACAGTTCCATCTCAATCTCCAAACAAGGAAGAGCAATCAGAGATTGCAGACCCTCGCCAAGACGTGTTTTAGTGGTTTTTAAGGCTTTTGTGTTGAAACAAATATGGCGGCCGAACCACATGACCGATGACGTCATCATTTTTTTCCTACACCAATTTATCCCGAGATGACACTCAATAAATTTCTTCTTGATTGGATGAAGTTCTGTACTTGTCGAATTATGACGTCATAATGGTGGCACCTATGACATCATCATTAACATATGTTACTCCCCATGGAGAGTTCTTTACAATGAGCCATGTCTCAATTTTTTTATGCAGCGCTTTCGCAGATATAGGGGTGCAAATTTTTTGTGGTTTTTCCAAGATGGCGCACGTAACATGTGACCTATGACGTCATAATTATCATTACAAAATTATAAAGGAGGAGGTGCATCTCTGGTGAAAATTTCCTGTCAATCGGACAAACGGTCGCAGAGAAAATCATATTTATTCTGTGTAGACAAACAGACAGACAGACAGACAGATGAAAAATCACTCATAGAGCGACACTTGGCAAAACAGAACAAAGTGGAATGGCACTTGAACAAAAAAGTGGAAACAGAAAAATACATTGAACAAAGAGCATCCTTTTAACCTCAAAAATAGTTGTTGGTTGAATTCAGTTAACTGATGTGTATATCCCATTCAAATTTCAAGTGAATCGTATGAAAATTGAGGATTTTAGAAATTTGAAATTGTTATTGACTTTTGGCCTATGTTGCTCTTTTGGCCTATGGTGATCTCAAAAATAGTTGGTGGTTGTATTCAGTTTGCTGAAATGAAAATGTTATTCAAATTCAAATCAATCGGATTAAAATTGAGGATTTTAGAAATTTGAAAAAAGTGGTTGACCTTTGGCCTATGTTGACCTTTTGGCCAACACTGATCTCAAAAATAGTTGGTGGTTGAATTCAGTAAGCCGATATGTAAATCCTATTCAAATTTCAAGTCAATCGGATGAAAATTGAGGATTTTAGAAATTTGAAAGAAGTGGTTGACCTTTGGCCTATGTTTACCTTTTGGCCTAAGCTAATCTCAAAAATAGTTGGTGGTTGAATTCAGTTAGCCGATATGTAAATCCTCTTCAAATTTCAAGTCAATCGGATGAAAATTGAGGATTTTAGAAATTAAGAAAAAGTGGTTGACCTTTGGCCTATGTTGACGTTTTGGCCCACGCTGATCTCAAAAATAGTTGGTGGTTGAATTCAGTAAGCCGATATGTAAATCCAATTCAAATTTCAAGTCAATAGGATGAAAATTGAGGATTTTAGAAATTTGAAATGGTTGTTGACCTTTGGCCTATGTTGACCTTTTGGCCTATGCTGACCTCAAAAATAGTTAGTGGTTGAATTCATTTAACTGATGTGTATATCCCATTCAAATCTCAAGTGAATCGGATGAAAATTGAGGATTTTAAAATTTGAAAAAAGCAGTTGACCTTTGGCCTATGTTGACCTTTTGGCTTAAGCTAATCTCAAAAATAGTTGGTGGTTGAATTCATTGAGCCGATATGTAAATCCTATTCGAATTGCAAGTCAATCGGATGAAAATTGAGGATTTTAGAAATTTGAAATGGTTGTTGACCTTTGGCCTATGTTGACCTTTTGGCCTATGCTAATCTCAAAAATAGTTGGTGGTTGAATTCAGTTTGCCGATATGTATATCCTCTTCAAATTTCAAGTCAATTGGATGAAAATTGAGGATTTTAGAAATTTGAAAAAAAGTGGTTGACCTTTGGCCTATGTTGACCTTTTGGCCTATGTTGATCTCAAAAATAGTTGGTGGTTGAATTCAGTTCGCCGATATGTATATCCTATTCAAATTTCAAGTCAATCGGATGAAAATTGAGGATTTTAGAAATTTGAAAAAAGTGGTTGACCTTTGGCCTATGTTTACCTTTTGACCTTTTGACCCAAAAAATATATAGGATTTTGTCGGACCACGAACTCTACCATTTGGTAAAGTTTCGTGAAGATCGGTTTAAAATTGTGACCTGTAGGCAAGTATAAGTGAGCAGACAAACACACACACAAACCAGAGTGATCAACATACTTGTTTTTTTGTTTTTTTTTTGCGAAGTAACAAACAAACAGACTCAAATGCAATACCTTCTCCTCTGGCGAGGGTAATAATCATTGTCTAACTTAATAACAAAACAATAAACAACTGTGATTACATTGCAGATGTTAATCAAATTCCAAAATTATACAGTAATAAAATAATTGTATTGAATAATCTGTATTATAAAAGGAGACGTGTCTGTCTGTCTGTCTGTCTGTTTGTCTGTTTGTCGTGTTGTAACTTGAGAAAGGATTAACGGATTTCAATAAATTCAACTACGGTGGATTCGGGTAACTCCCGGGAGTGTTTGTGATCCAAAACCTTTTTCTTTTTTTTATGGGTGATGGACACGCGTGTCAAAACTGCAAATGCCAACACTATACCTGCATTGGTTATACCTGCATGGTTGGTTGGTTATACCTGCATGGAGAGCAGGATCTCCCAGGAATCCTTTTTTTTCTTTCCCCATACATTAGCCATCACAACAAAGATTGGTATTCCCGTCAGTGAAGCGACGGGTCTTATCTATATCATTAAAACGCTTATTTCTGAAGTTTGTAATCGGAACTTCTCCCCAGATATTGCTTCTGTCGCCCCAAGATACGTGTGATACAATGTAGTTATGACTAACCCTTCCATATAAGCATACCTATGTCTCCAAATGTCTGTAAGTGTGGAATAAAAGCTGAAAATCAGTGAAAAGTTTTGAATAACCCGCGCCATTTTGTTTTACGCACAGTGAGACGCTGCACTTGATACCGAGGAGAAGAAGAAGACGTCCCGATGTGTGCCGGACGCGCAGCGACTCGAGAGGCATGCTACGCCTTTTAATACAAATATTAATGTGATCAGAAATGTAAAGGGGATACTTACCAGTAACCACACTATAAGAGACAATACTGCAGTTGAATACAAAGCGATATTCAGGAGATCCGCCAGAATGAATGTTGGTGCCAACTGTTGAACTGACACAATTATTTTGAAAGGAAGAGGAAGGGCAAATTAGTTTGTATGAACATAAACACTATTTATGCCGGTGATTTTCACTGGTTACCGCTAGTATTCTAATAATGCTTAAATAAAGGGTCTGACGACACTGAACCACATATTTTTTAAATTGACAAATGCAACAATCAAATTTGATTCTCATTTTCACGCCAGAATATGTGGTTCATGGATTGCATTTCAAGCTTTACAATGTTTTATCAACGTTATCTGAACCATGTCCCAGGGAATTTAAGCATGTAAATAAAACATTAACTTCACCCGCAATCCCTAGCGAGATCGCATGGTAATTAAATGGATAGATGCAGTTAATATATGATAGAGAGTCCATAGGACATGGAAGAACTTTAAGATAAAGTTTGAAATATGGCAAATCACCAAAAGAATGAAGCAGATAGGCAGAAAGGGGGCACAACGGCAAATGAGATGAAAATATGGCTTTAGGTATAGAGGGTTATAAGATCGCTCTATTCCCACACATGCAGAAATGTGCAATTTTCAAATACAGATATCACTATATAAAGAAATGTCATTGTGAGTTTGGAATTTTGAAAAGGTGAATGACCGTAATTTTGCTCAAAGGGTGAAATCAACAATGAGCATGCAGATCCAGAACTGGTGCCAATGACCCCTCCATGCAGACGCCCGAACAAATATTGAACTAGAAAAGCACTCGGTAGAGCGCATACCTCCGCCAGACTGAACTGTTTTTGTATCCCACTGACAGGCTGGAGTTTGTATCCCACGGATAGGCTGGATTAAACAAAATGTAATCGGCTTCTTCTTGTCACGTACACAACTTATCCACCTGGTTTAGTCACAAGTTGTGCACAACTTTTTGAAATATCATGCTTTTTATCGCTTTTGCCCCATCTCTCAATGGCGAAGAATCACTTAAAATTAAAGCATTCTTGTATCTGGATTCAAATATTCACCAAAACCGAATAAACTCTTCTTTGTCACACGTACAACCTGTCCAGTGTCCACCAAATTTTATCCGAATTCATTCTCAACTTTTTGAGATATCCTGCTCACAATCAAACAATGAAAATTGCAAATGACATCACTGTCACCTTGACCTTTGACATATATAGTCAAATAGCATTGATAGCCTCACTTTTTTTCCTTCGGAATCCTATGTATGGTAAAGTTTGAAGAAGATAGCTGAAAGCGTTCGCGAGTTATCGAATTCACAAACATACATAAAAACGAGACAGACCGACATATGATGAAAATTTTCAATTTTCGTCATACCAAGAAAGACGTTGTGCAGAGACGTGCAAAATCCCTAAAACAAATTTGACCTTAAAAATAATCGGTGGTTGAATTCAATGACCAAAGATGCAAATCCAGTTAAAATTTCAAGTCGATCGGATGAAAATTGAAGATTTTAGAATTTTCACCTAAGTTGTTGACCTTTGGCCTATGTTAACCTTTTGGCCTTTGCTGACCTCAAAATAAATAGTGGTTGAATTCAGTGACCTGATATGCAAATCCTCTTCAAATTTCAAGTCAATGTCAATCGGATGAAAATTGAAGATTTTAGAATTTTCACCGAAGTTGTTGACCTTTGGTCTATGTTGACCTTTTGGCCTATGTTGACCTCAAAATAAATAGTGGTTGGATTCAGTGACTTGATATGCAAATCCTCTTCAAATTTCAAGTCAATGTCAATCGGATGAAAATTGAGGATTTTAGAATTTTCACCTGAGTTGTTGACCTTTGGTCTATGTTGACCTTTTGACCTATGTTGATCTCAAAATAAATAGTAGTTGGATTCAGTGACTTGATATGCAAATCCTCTTCAAATTTCAAGTCAATGTCAATCGGATGAAAATTGAGGATTTTAGAAATCTGACAAAGTTGGTGACCTTTGGCCTATGTTGACCTTTACCTCCACTCTCTGCCGCTCCATTCCTCATCCCTCAGATCGGCAGTCTGCAGCCTCCTCACTCTCTGCAGACCTGGACAAAATCACAGACTGGGCAAACAAGTGGAACATGTCTTTCAATCCTGACAAATCTCACACTCTTACAATGTCTCTCCGAAAGGACCGACCGGACAACCCTCCCATCCACTTTCTCAACAATCCTCTCCAAGAAGTTCTGTCGCTCAAACTTTTGGGTCTCACTCTATCTGCCATGATTCTTCGTACCTGTTGTTTGTGTCCTTTATGTCGTCATTAAAAACAGTAAATTTCCTGTTCAGAATGATTTTCAATTTTGTTTGATTGCGAGGCAGGAAGACGCTCCCAGACAGAGTATTTTCTTTTCATCTCACTCCTCTCTACACCTGTGCGATCAGGACGAATTCAGAGTCAAAGTGCTGCGAAAACCACAGGTTTGTTTTCCGATTCGTGTTCAAAATATAACATTCAATCGAAATGTAGTTGTTCCTCGATGTATAAACCGACGTTTGTAGACGGCACAGACAGACTTGAACCAATTGCTTAACCCTTTTCACTTAAATGTGTGTGCGAGGTAATGAAGAAAAGGGATGATATATAAATCGTAAACATCCCTGCAATCAATGTTTATCCATACTTTGTCCCATTGTGTGATTATTTTATTACTTGCACACCGCTGCAAGCTCTGAAATCAGCACCATAAAGTCAGGCAAATGGTCTGCCATTTGTGAGTGTAAAAACAAGACGACGCGGTTTATTTTTGTCTTTCATGCAAACGTTACATGATTTTGTGTACATGGGTCTGGTCTGTTAGTGTGGGAGGTGCGGACAGAGTACGGCTGATACTTACCACCCTTACCACCCTTACCACCCTTACCACTGCACCGCATGGTGGTTGGCATTTTAATATGTAATACTTAAAACACTTTACTTAAATGTACGTTATTTCCATCCAGTCTTTCAATACAATCTTGGATGGAAAAATCAATTGTATCGAAGTAAATGTACACGACGCTGGGGAGAACGTATCGGGTGTTCTCGTGGAATAAAAGGTCAAACGTGAATGAGGATTCCTCAAATAATCGATACCATAAGAGAGCAGTTTGTCTGGTGTGTCGCCATGTTTCTCAGAGATGGCTGAACGGATCTTCGTCAAACTTTCAGGGGTTTGTCAGTGAGTGCCTGGGAGTGTTTTAGATACAAAGAAGGTTTAAAATATATATATTTGAAAAAAAAACTCGATTTTTTGAGGGATTAAAAAAAAAAGAAGCTCTATAGGGCCAAAACCTTTTTGATTAATGACAGTTATATACAAGTACACATACTCATAAATAAATACAAAACAATCACCAGACATTTGAACACAAATAAATCAAACAATTCCAGAAGTGTACGAGGTTGGTAGTAAGGCTTCTTCTTCTTCCTGATAGGCATCACACTTAACTCAGAAACGTGATGAACGGCACATTCAGCAGCAGATATTCAACGAAAAGGTTAAATGATGATTTGACATTTGCGATGGATTCTGATTTGGATATAATTGCTTTTCCATTATATTTGCCCGAATTCCAAATATGTTGTTTCTTTTTCGCTTGAGCAACACCGGGTACTCCAGCTATAAATGCTTATTTCCTTTAATCGGGGTACAAATACAAATACAACTTTGTCTGGGTGTAACATAGGTTATGTGGCCGCGGCCGCATGCTGGGGTGTGGGGAGCTGGGGGAGGGGCGTAAGTTCTCTATGTAATTGTGTACCGTGTAGCGCCACCTGGTGATGGTGGCAGAGGGTATTACAATTTTGCTTTTTTTACCTGGGCAACACTGAGGTTAAAGCACTCTTCACATGGATAAATCTTTCCTCCTTCCTTTCCCCCTCTCCCCAAAAACGGAGGGGCCTGTCAAAGCCCCCCCCTCCAAAAATATGTTTATATAGTATATCTTTCCCTTCCCTCCCCCTTCCCTCCCCCTTCCATTCCCCCTACTCCATAACTCCCCCCCCCCCAAAGATGTATATGTAGTATATCTTTCCCTTCCCTCTCCCCTTACCTTCCCCTCCCCTCCCCCTTCCCTCCCCCTTCCCTCCCCCTTCCCTCCCCCTTCCATTCCCCCTACTCCATAACTTCCCCCCCCACAAAGATGTATATGTAGTATATCTTTCCCTTCCCTCTCTCCTTACCTCTCCCATCCCTCCCCCTTCCTTCCCCCTTCCATTCCCCCTACTCCATAACTCCCCCACCCCCCCCCCCCCCCGCTCTGGCAATGCCAGGTACTTCAGCTAGTAATCTATAAACAAGAATGAGGGTCATTGAAGAGCAAGATAACCGACGGTGAAAAGGTAAGGAACTGATAGCAAGGCAGTAAGGCCACAGTTAGACACAACAAGCAAGTGAATGAACAAACAGGAAAAGAGGGGAGAGAGCAGAGAATGCAATAAGAGGGTTAAGTTAGGTTGGGGTGTTGTGGGAAGAAAGGGTAGCAGGTATAGACTATAGAGGTGAGGATGACAAAAGATGGTAGTGTACCACATGCTTGAAATCCTGGAGGGAATTGAGTGGGATTGAAGGGCAGATAGAGGGAGCTCATAACAATATCCAACATCCACCAGGGAGGGCACAGCAAATACATTGCAGGTGGGGGTTATGAAAAATCCTCTGTTGACACATATCTGACCTTTGTGAATATCTATGGCCAGGATGTAATAAAAATTGATGTTGGGAAGGCCCAGCAGACACTTTAAGAGCAAGTAGAATGGATGTGATCAAGGCCAGGAAGGAGTGCATTTAGACTTGTGACGTTGCTTGGTTACCAGTTGTCATTTTGAGCAGCAATGACGCATTCAAAATGCTATTCTGGGATGGCACCTGACCTTGCTTTCTGCAGACACTGCACGTACACAGCATTGGGCAGCCTTTGGATTTCTTCTGTTTATGGATTAGCTTGCATTTTCAAACGCCTTGGGACATCTGTTTATGAAGGCCAAAAGAGGGAAATCAACAACAGGCATGCAATACTGTCGGTCATTTGAGGAATAGATATTTCACAAATTGTTGTTTTGCTTCCAGAAGTATAAATGATAAATGCGGCGGTCGGATGGGTCAGTGGGAACGTGCTGTTCTGGTCTTGAGGATTCCATTCCTGGTGGAATCAAATCCGGCTAATATTGCCCTCTGCATAATCCTTCAAAGGAGACTTTCTGCCAGGCTGTCGCCTCTGCAATGTGGGAATTAAACATGGCATTCAATCGTTCGCATGATTATACTGTAATATCCGAGCTGGAGCAATAGTCAAATTCAAAATTCCCTGCTTGGCAAGAGTTGGAATAGATTGCCCCAATACTACATTAGGACCCCTTATGGGCTTTTTGCTACTCTCCGCAGTCCTCAAAATGGGGATCGGTTATACTAAAGGTCGAATTATCAAATGTAGCTTCAATCAGGGCTACAATTAGTTCTCGCTTTTACTCTTTACTGCTGTAGACGTGGTTTTTCAAAAGGATGACGTTTCAACCGCCTTTAGAGGCCATTTTCCCCCACAGAGCAGGGGTTGGCCTTTTTTGGTCCCCTTTTTGAGACAATGTTTTATGGCTGGGTGCCTTCCTGCTGCCAACCCTGTTAGTCGCATCTTGCGACACAGGGAATTACCAGCGAGCTGGTACTCAATTTGCCGACATCAGAAGGATGACAGGCTGAACCAACCTCCCTGGTGTTAATTCAGCGATCGACCAGGATTCGAACCCAGGATCCTAGAATCCCAAGCCGGCACCCGAACCGCTAAGCCAACACCAGGCTCGAAAAGTGTGACGTTTCTGCAGCAATTATCTATTGCAACAACACCTAGAACGCCAATGTCTGATGTTTCTCACTCAACTAGGAACATCTGTACATAACATTGGGCCAAAGAACATAATCAAAAGATATACAAGATCATAGTTACTGTATCCATTGTAACTATGGAATCAATTGTTTGGTTCTACAATGATGATGTCATTTGTTTGAACCACTGCAACGGAGCTCCGCCAGTTGGTGGTGAAACCTCAGATACACATGAGAGGGCGCTCTTCAACTAGCCCTCGGGAAGATGAAGTGAAGATTGTATGGGAGGCTGCGCAGACGCTGCCATCAGGCTGAATAATACGCATCTGCACCTCAATTTAGTATTCGTGCCATGGCATCGCCGGTTTCAGAGATGCCAAATTGCAGGACGTGACAATCACACAGAATTGGCCCGGGAGAGACGGTGCATGATTCGGATATTTTGGTGGATGCGGTGTCACACCCCGCACAGAAGATGCACCTGATTCAAAGGAGTCTGTTCCACTGGGTGTCCACATATAGTAGGTGAAGAACACAAACTGTTTGTTTTGCGCATCAATGTCTGTTGTGTGTACCTGCAGCTGGGTATGAATGTCAATCACATTATAACAAGGAGACTCTTTTACATCCAAGAGGTGGTGCTGCTCATATAAGGTTCAGCTTTCCCCAAGTAAGCAAATGGTTGCTAGTTCTGTTCTAGCTGGTAACCATGAGGTAGTGAGTTGGAATACCTCATCGGTGTGGGCTCCAAATCGTTTTTTTTTTTTTTTTTTTTTTTTTTTTTTAATACTGAATCGAGGCTCGTGAAAGTGCTAACATTTACTTCACAAACAAATCAACCAGACAAACAAAATATACAAAAAGAGGGAGCGGAAGACAAGATGGGGAGAGAAGGGGAAGCACACAAACACAACATCCGAGAGCAGGGAGATGTGTGGAAGGGAGAGGGCCCGGGGGGAGGAGGCATGGGAAGCGGGGGGTGGGGGGGGGAGGGAGAAGTATAAAGCACAAGGACACCAAGGACTTCCTGGACAGAAGTTGGTATTTCAAAAAAGTGGAATTGGGGTGAAATTAGCGGGGGTAGAAAAGATCAAGGTTTTGGATGGGGGAAGATAAGAGATGGTGGTGAACAGCTGTTTTAAAGACTTGATGAATTAGTCCTGATCATCACGCTTGTTTTTTTAGAGAATATAACAGGAAATGGCCGTTATTTTACAATTCTTGGAAACCTCTTTCAAAACCAGTAACCAGTTAGAGTAATAGACACCCAAAACCATAACTGTAAAGCACGTTTGGGCTGCTCTTTCCTTGCTGTTTTGTAAAAGCAAAGCCTTTAACACAATGGCATGGTGTGATGCTCTGAAAACCGAGTGGAGGAGCTCCTATTTAATATAAGCATCCAATTAACCTGCCCCTTGCCTTCAACCGACATTCGCCAATCGATGAGATTGGAAACATCAATGTGCTTCACTTGAATTACAAATGTATTAAAAGACGATGAACAAATCCATCTTGTACATGGAATTATGAACTTCAGACTCTTTCATGCCAATATTTACCTCTGCCACCGAAGGTGGATGGAGGTTATGTTTTCACGCCTGTCTGTTTGTTTGCGAACAGGATATCTCAAAATGTTGTGGACGGATTTTGGCGAAACTTGGTGGACAGGTTGTGTATGTGACAAGGACAAATCGATTCGATTTTGGTGAAGATCTGAATATGGATTCGGATACGAGAATTATTTAATTCTCAAGTGATTCTTCACCATTAGGAGATCGCGTGAAAAGCGATATATAACATGATATTTAAAAAGTTATGGACGAGTTATGACTAAACTTGGTGGACGAGTTGGTTAGGTGACAAGAACAAGCCGATTAGATTTTGGTTCAGGTCAGAATCCAGATCCGGCCTATCAGTGGGATACAAACAAACTGTTCAGCCTGGCGGAGGTATGCTCTCGACCGATTTATTGTTCTAGTTTGTTCCGGTATTATGTTTGTTAAATGTCTGCAAAACAACAACTAAAAAGAAAGAGCAATCAGAGATTACAGACTCTCGCCAGGACGTGTTTGTGGTGTATTTTGTGGGGTGTTTTTGTACATTCTTTTATTATTTTGTACAACCCCACTTTCATCAGACACATGTTACACTTGACGTCCTCTTTATAAAACTGAATTCAGTATTGTATTTTTTTTTTTTAACGTTTTTTGATGAGGCTGTCCTCAGGGTCTTTTGAGTCCCTGGGGTCTTTTTCATCCTTGGAGTCTTTTGGGTATTTTGGGTCATTGGGGTGTTTTGAGTCCTCGGGGTCTTTTGGGGTTTTTTGGGGTCTTCAGGGTTTTTTGGGTCCTCAGGGTCTTTTGGTTCCTCGAGGTCCTCTGGATCTTCATGGTATTTAAGGGTCTTTGGTGTATTTTGGAGTCCTAGTGGTTTTAAAGTTTCTTCAAAGGTCCAATGGGTCTCAGCAGTCCAAAGTGTTGAAAGGTACATTCCGATTGGACATAAATAATAGACGTACGTAATTAATAGACAGGATACGACTGACATCAAACAGTTCATTATTAATAGATATATTGAAAGCTCACATGGCTGGAGAAGATAATATTAAATAGTTTCTTCTTCTTCAAACAATAACAATTTCTGGCTGCCAGACTGTAAGACCAATCGTGTTGCAATTTTAAACACGTGTTCCACTTTACGACTACTACATTACTTTGAAGTTTCACATCGATCAATAAAGTGGTTTAAGAGATAGTTTAAAAAAAAGATTTTCATTCAATCAAATATGGCTGCCAAACCATGTGATTTATGAATTATTCAAGAACACCATGGTATCCCCAAGGCATGGGGAACATATGTGTGAAGTTTCCATTCGATCTGTTCAGCCATTCTGGAGGAGTAGCTTTCTCAAGGTTTATTTTTCAAAAAATCATAGCCACCAAACCATGTGACCTATGACGTCATGGTCGTTCGTCATGGGTATGTGATCATGCATGTGATGTTTCGCCTCGATCAGTTCAGCCGTTTTGGAGAAAAGGGTTTTTTAGAGATTTTGTGTTTTAAAAAAATGGCCGAACGACGTGACCGATGACGTCATTATTATTGCTTTTACTCCACCAATTTATCCATAGATGACACTCAAGAAATTTCATCCTGATTGGATGAAGTTTTGTACTTGTCGAATTGTGACATCATAATGGAGGCACCTATGACATCATCATTAACATATGTTATTCCCCAGGGAGAGTTCTTTATAATGAGCCATGTCTCCATTTTTTCTACGCAGCGCTTTCGGAGATATAGAGGTGCAAATGTTTTTCGGTTTTTCCAAGATAGCGCCCTTAACACATGACCTATGACGTCATACTTATCAATAAAATTATGCAGGAGGAGGCGCACCTATAGTGAACATTTCCTGTCAATTGGACCAACGGTTGCAGAGAAGAGCATACTTATTCTGTGCGGACAAACAGACAGATAGACAAACGGACCCAAATGCAATACCCTCTCCTCTGGCGAAGGTAACTAGAACAACAATCGGTAGAGCGTATACCTCTGCCATGTTGAATAAATAGTTTACGTTTTGTATCCCACTGATAGGCCGGATCTGGATTCAGACCTGAACCAAGGTCTAATCGGCTTGTTCTTGTCATCGAACCAACTCATCCACCTAGATTTGTCAGAACTCGTCCACAACTTTTTGAAATATCATGCTATACTGAATATCGTTTTTGGCCCTATCGCTCTATAGTGAAAAATCACTTAAAAATTAAATAATTCTCATCTCCAAATGCGGATCTGGATCTTCACCAAAATCAAACCAATTCGTCCTTGTGACACTCCCAACCTGTCCACCAAGTTTCGTCCGAACCCATCCACAACGTTTTGAGATATCCTGTTCAGAAACAGACAGACAGACAGACAGACAGGGGTGAAACCATAACCTCTGCCCACCTTTGGTGGCAGGAGTAAAAACACCAATAATGGTTAGGGTGACGGTCTTAGTAACACCAATAAAGTTTATTTTTTAATTCATTCATTTTGTAAACTCACACCGTTGCATCATGTGAATGAGTCAATCATAGCTCACTTAGAAGCTGCATGAGGATTCATAAAATAATCACATACAGCATTCATTCAATCGTTTTATTTCCTGGAACCTCAAAGTGTAAGCTACGGAATGGACACATTACATTATACAAGCAGGTCAGCCGGCTAAATTGTAACATACTCTTTAATGTTACGACGTGTTTTGCGTTTCTTATTACGAGGTAACGACTGTCACCATAATCAAAGTTGTCTGCTGAGGTTCATTTTCTAAGGTTACTTTGTATCAATGTAAATCGATAAGAGTATAATAACTTCCGTAATAAGCAAAGTAAAGATAACGTTTCGGGTGTTAACCTCTTTGTTAATGCAAGAGGTAACCCTACCGAGCAGGGAAATTGGAGGACAGGACTAGGAGACTACAAAATGTGTGGTATGCGTAGTAAAGAGAAAATAACAGGTGTGGCAATCTGGGTAAAAGACTATTGTATCGAGATGGAAAAGGGTGATATTAATGAAGGTAGAGGAGTCTGTGTGAATGGAGAATGAAGATGGTAAGAACAGTAAGGTACTCGTCGGATGCTTTTATCATGCCTGCGTTGGTGACGGAAGAGCAGCATTTTAAGGGTCCATGAGGAATTCAGAATGCCTTGTGGTAAGGGAAGAATATTGATTATGGAGGATTTTAATTTGCCAGGGATAGATTTGGTCCTTGAACATGGAAAGGGCAGGAGAGATGAGGATTTTTTTAGACGTAGTCAAGGATTGCGTTTTAAGTCGGTTTGTATGTAGATGGAGGCCCACGAGGGCCTCTTTTTAATCACAATATGGTGGAAAAGGTTGAGAAAGGGTAAATTTAGGTTGACAATAGCATAATGAGTGCAAGGATTTTGTTAAGAGTTAGCACTTGGAGTCATGGAATAAGGCTAGTAGATTTCAGGAAGGCAATCCTTCAGGGATTTAAGGAAGAGTTAGGTGCCATAAGATTGGCACAAGCGAACAGGAGGGCAATCGGCATCAGAGTAATGGGCAACCTTCAATGAGCAGATCCAGAACCGATGAGCCAAACTTGTAAAAATGCGATTTGAACTTGTCATTTTCAATGAACATGTACTCGGTCATGTGTGACAGCAATGATGCATGAAAGGCATCAATGGAAAGCTGAGGATCTCCTCATAATTGGTAAACCACATGTAAATTGTCAAACTAAATAACCTTTGCATATTAACCCCTTGAATTCGGATTATCTTTTTTTTAATACGCACTGTATATATATATATATATATTGTTGCGGTTCTGAGAATGTACATATATGATTCATAAAGGTTAAAGGTTTTGCCCCCATAGTTAGTCCACATGCAACACGTAGGTCACCTTAGAATGTTAGTTATTTCTTAGTATATGTGAGATAAGGCCATTTCCAATAGTGATACCTGCGTTGTGTAAAGAAATAAATAAGAGTAGGCCCCGTTCATTTTGCAGTCCGCCCTCCAAATCTACCTCGTTGGGCAGTATCCATCCCGCGCCCCGATTCGGCTAATGCACCTTGCTTGCCAGCAGCGTTCGCTGCTCTTGGGGTTTCGCTCAAACCAGCCCAGATGCCATGAGGTAAGGCCTGGAAAAGGGGCGGAGCGTGAGGTCGGGGGTGTGGCCACGTCAAGCAGACATTAAGGGCGGAGCCGGGAAGACCCCAACAACCAACCAGGGCTCAGTGGGCATGGCCTAATGGGCGTGGTCAGAGCGCGGCTGGGACATTCGAGAGGGTTCGCTGGGCAGCGTTATATAACGGCACACACAAAGCCCTTCCAGAGGACTTACCAGAGGACTCGCATGAACAGTACTTACCAGAGGACTCTCGTGATAAAGGCTGATGCGCACGGGAGGACTGAAGGAATCACGCTTGGCTTTGTAAGAGGATTTATGCGGTTTATGACCACTTGAGGATATATGCGCTTTACAAAGGACTTGCACGATTGCGCTTTGATCAAGAGGACTGTGATGTTGGCATTGATTGCAAGAACTCGTTGGGGATTCGGCTTTTGGGCTTGCTGGAAGTGCATATAAAGCATTAGTATTTCCATTACGTACGCGGCCGTGAGCCGTGAAGTAACCGCTAGCGCAGCCTACCGATCCCCACCATATAATTGTCCGATCAGCGCCAACGACACGCGGCGAGCTTGCCTGCTGTCTACCATCTTCGTCGTGGTACGAGTCGGGGACCGGATCGAGCTGTGGAGATCATCACTGGACCTTCAACCCCGACCATCTACATCCCCGTGTGAGTGTGTGTGTGTGTGTGTGTGTGTGTGTGGGCCCGTTTGTCTGGAGTAGTATAAGACTGTTATTAAAGCTGCCCTGTGTATTCTGTGCTTCTCCTTCTTCCTGTGTAAATAATTAATAAACCAATCTGTTCTTCCTTTCTTCTTAATTCGACCGTATCAGTCTTTTCTTCCATTGGGTAAGCGTGGCACGATCACAACCGCTCCAATCGGGTTAGTTCCTGTTAACGGCCCGATTCGCGGCTCGCTATCACTCGGCGTGTCCACTAAAACCATGGTTCGGGTGGGGTTATTTCCTTGCTTCCTGGGAGGCGTTGGTAATTAGGTAATAGGACTAATTCGACCTACCACCCTATTCACCGCTGACCGGAAGGAACGTAATAGCCCCGGATCGCGTTGGCTAGATAAAAGACAAGGGGATTAATCCCCCCTTGGTAAGGGGTAGGCCGACGTTTGGAGATCCGCAACAATTGGTGTCAGGAGTGGGATTTGGAACCTGGGACTAAATTTGTTGGACCAAATTTTGGACACCAATTTTGCACATTGGCCACAACAATTGGTGTCAAGAGTGGGATTGGACCCGAAGTGCGTCTAACGCACTCAAAAGTATGAGCGGCCGAAATTTGATTGAACAACCAAATTAAATCGTGCCATGGATAGCCAAGGCGGTCGGATGCCGGTGGGGGTAAATGAAGAAGATGAGGAGGTAGAATCGATCCAGGACCCCCGGGAAGAAGTAGAAGAAATGGAGGATGCAATTAATGAGGGTGCAGCAGTAGAGGTAGCAGGCGAAGAAAATGGCGGCGCCTCGCACGAGGCGGCGAGAGCCGCGCCCGCAGCACCAATGGATATGAACCTCTTTATGATACAACTCAGGGCGTATATGGGAGAACAATTGGATAAAATGAGGGATGAAGTAAGGGGTAGCAAGGGCGAGTTGACTAGAAAAATGGATATCCAAAGTGACAAATCCACCCGGGAAATAAATAATTTGGAAAGCAAAATGGGAGAGCAATTGGGAAATCAAATTGGGGGATTAGAAAGCAAATTGGGGGGATTAGAAAGCAAATTGGGGGGCCAATTGAAGGACGTGGGTTGGCCAAATGGGAGAAATAAATGAGGGGTTAGTGGGGTTGGAAAACAGGATGGGCACCCAAGAGAATCGAATGAAAGGGATGAAAGACGGGTTAAAAAGGTGTGGTAACCGAATAGGTGGCCAAATAAAAGAGATGGGGAAAGAAATAAAGCGCAGGTCAAGCGGGAAAGGCACAATGGTACGCGACGAGGTAGCGCGACTTAAGGAACACGGGGAAAGCGAGGTTGAGCCAAGCACAGCCGGGTGGACCGGGGTAGAAATAGCGACACGGGGTGTGGAAAAGCCTACGGCCGCCGAATTAGAAAATTTTATTTTATTAGCACCAGCGGTCGTTGAGGAAAAAGAAATTGAAATAAAAGAAATAGAGGAAATTGGGGCTGAAGAGACGACAGACTCAGAAAAATCAATCGCGGGAGGAAAAGATGGAATGTACCCAAAGTCTGCATTCACATTGTGATGTCGTGCTTTCTAACCCCAATGAGAGTTTGCATATGCGGTTAGAGGAGAAAAGAATCCCGAAGGTAAGCAGGATTGTGTATGGTGCGAAAAGGTTTGGCGCGAAAGTGTTTGGCGCGAAAGGATTTTTCACACGGCTGGGATCCCGACGTCACCCGGGCGCTTGTGGAAGGTCCGTTGTGCGCTGTGTGAAGGTGAATGGCGCGAGAGTGAGGAAAAAGTGTGCGCCGAAGCGCGAGTGTGAAACAGAGTGTGTTACTGAGAGTGAGAGTGAGTGCACAACAGAGTGTATGTGTGAAGAGTGTGATACAGAGTGTGCAATGGTTGTAGAGAGTGTGCAGGATTGCACACCAGAGTGCGTTGGAGAGGGTGTGCGGGGGTGCACACCAGAGCACGTGATTGGGTGTGCAATACAGTGCACACCCATGAGCGTTATGGAGTATGTAACAAAAGAGAGTGCGCCAGGAAGTGCGCGAGAGAAGTGTGTAATGGAGTGTGCGAGTGGCCTGAGTGCGCCTGAGTGGTGTGCCCCTGAGTGTGGAACGGAAAAGTGTGCACGAGAGCGTGCGGTGGCAGAATTAACGAAATGCATGGGATGTATGGGAGGTGCTGGAGCGCCGGGTTGTGTGAGTGTAGAATGGGTCGCGTGGTGTGAGAACGTGACTCGAGCATCGATGCAGAACGGGACAGCGTTTAGGCTGACGTACAGCCGACATGAGCTCTCAGGGAATGGTGTTCTTTGTGTGCTGCGGGAGCCGGCGGGGATCGTTGCCGCGGCAGCATGCACGAATCGGGCCGGGCTCCGCCCTGTGTGGTCAGTGCCGCGTCGTAAAAGCAAATGGCACGGTTTGAGGGGAGAAAGGCCAAGTCGGACCTACGCCCCCTGGCGGGCACGGTGCTCCAGCCGGGGGAGGTTGGGTCATCGCGCCGGAGACCGGAAGGCTCCGCGCCGAGATGGCGCCTGGAACCTCGGACCAAGTATGCCTCCTCCCCAGAATCTAAAATGCCGGACGGACCGAACCAACAGGAGACAGACCACCCATTTGCATTGCTCGGCTTTGCGAAGCCGAGCTGTGAAAATGTATTTCCACCCCGAGAGGCTCAAGAATAGTGGACATATGGCGATAGAAATAGTGATGGCGAATGGTAGTTTACCATTCACTAAATTGGGGCAAAGGAGCAGTAGTTTATGGGGTTTGGCAGTGTAAACTAGCAGAGGGCGGGCTAGGAGAATTGTTAGGGACTAAGAAGTGACTTTAGGAGACCAAGATTTAAGTAGTGACTTTTGTACCAGTAGAGGGGACGTAGTCAGATTAGGTGGATGATAATGACGAGGGATGTGCTTAGTGTAAAGGGAAGACGGGGAAAGCACAAGTATTAGAGGGAAGTAGTTAGCTAGATGATGCTGTGTGTGTGAGTATGAGGATGCGCTTGAGGCGCAAATGAGGAATTGAAAATGAGAATCTTTGTGGTGAGAGTGAGCAAATGAGGCAATGGTCTGGGATGACCGGAGAAAGTGTATGAATGGTGTATTGAAGACATATGTAATGGTGTTGAGTGAATGACTTGCATGGGGTGCAAGTGAATAAATGGTGTGGAATAAATGGTGTGGAGCGAGTGGTGTGGAGTGCATGGTGTGAAGGAGTGGATGGGGGAAGATGGACCCCTTCACGAATACCCGGGGAGGGTAGTTTAAAGTTAGGTAGATGGTTTTGGTAAATTGTTTGGATATTGATACCTGTGGTAGGTGTAGTAGCAATGTGGTGCTTTGAGCGGTGCA
Organism: Myxine glutinosa; assembly: GCF_964187855.1. NCBI lineage: Eukaryota > Metazoa > Chordata > Myxini > Myxiniformes > Myxinidae > Myxine > Myxine glutinosa. Next base: position 122,249,311 of record NC_136261.1, read on the forward strand.
TAAGTGAGTGGAATGGCTGGGCGTGTGGGCTTCATTAGTGAGTATGGTTAAATGGGCACTCCGCCACTGGTAGTCTGTCGGCCACGTGAGGCCGCAGGTAGGCTCTGGGAGCCAGGTAGTGTTCAGTTGTGTAGAGTTCAGCGGAGCCCGAGGATCCGAGGAGAAGGACCCGGGTAGCCCAATGCCAGAGAGGGCATCGCGGGGTGAGAGAGCCAGGAGGGCCTTCCCCAGGTTAGGGTAGTTGTGGAACTAGGCAAGCTCGGGTGGCGACTTCAGTTGCGGAGGTGCGCAGGTAAGTAGGACGTGCTGGTAGAGCCACACGACCCAGCCCTGAAATTGTGCGAGGGCACAGATAGAAAAATTGGGGGAGTGAGACCCCAAATTGGAAGAGCACCACAGGATGGTCAATGGGAATAGGTTTTTAGAACCACATAGTGTAAAGAGGCCAATTGGATTGGCAGGGCAAGACCCCGGGTAGTGTAAAGAGTTAATGTTATTAGAGTATAGTTAGGATGAAATCTCTTCGCACCATCCACATCCACTCACTGAGGTGACAGGACTCCACACCGGGTTTTTGCAAATGTTTGGAATGTGAGACGCATCATGACGTGGGTGAGACATTGTGTGGTATTCCATCCCTTCCTTCTTGGGAGGGATTGGGAACGAATTTGGAAAAGAGGGGGGGGATAGAACAGACAAGACGGTAGGGACGGAATTCGTAAATTGTAAATACGGGGAAGGGCAAGGGTAGAGTAGGTGACATGGGGGGGGGGGGGGTCACGTTCGGCTAGGGGCGAGCTTTCTCCGCTCGCTCTCCCGCGCCCCTCATGTTGCATTACCTTGTATTACGTGTACCCTTGCACCCTTTCCCCCGCTGACTCTCTCTGCTTTGTCTTTCCTCCCCACCCATGGACCCATTACCTTTTGTTGAGGGGAGTGTGCAGGTGCCCTGAGCTGTGCGGCTGCACTCTTGCACTGCACCCTGCTGCCTGTTGCCTGCACCGGTACACCATATGGACCACACGTTCTGTGGCCTGGCACCCTTGCTGGGGCAGACAATCGCGGCAAACGTTATCTTGCCCTGCGGACCACTGTGTTTTTAAGTGGCCTTGAAGCCAAGCAGATGGACCATAAGATGGCCCTGCAAATAACGAAATAAAAAGCGGACACGGTTTGTGCCTTTTTATTAATCTTTGGTGTGTCAGGACAAGAAGACTTTAAGCTTTGATGATGGCACACCGAACACGAAGCAGGAAGACGTCGCAGCCCAGCAGCCAGCCAAGCACAAGACATCAGTCATTGGTTTATGAAATGGTTTTTGTGCATTTTGATGATTGTGCATTTTGGTACCATTTTGTGCATTTTTTTAATTTTTGTGCATATGGGTGGATGGTGTATTGGTGCAGTGCATTGCATTCGGTGTTTCTCCTTTTCAAAATTCCTTTTCTTTTCCCACAAAAGAACAGGTCCTGGGTTCTGGTATTGTAAATAAGTAGTAGTCTTGCAAATAACATGCTCCCCAATGGGTTTATGTGTAGTTTGAGGATTCTTTCCGTAATTCGGTTAATTGTGGGTGTGAGTCTGATAGTTAGTACACAACGCAGTAGGTGGGACATATCTAGTGTTTAAAACTGTCGCACAGAGGGTGTTAGGTTAAAAGTAGAGGGAAACTACACCTAAGTGTCACACTAATTAAAAAGTAGTCCTGACCCTTGCATCAGAACCGGTCGGGCTCACTGGTGTGTGGGTCCGGCTTGGGGACGAGCCTGGCGAAGGAGGGGTGCAGTGTTGCGGTTCTGAAAATGTACATATATGATTAATAAAGGTTAAAGGTTTTTCCCCCATAGATAGTCCACATGCAACACGTAGGTCACCTTAGAACGTTAGTTATTTCTTAGTATATGTGAGATAAGGCCATTTCCAATAGTGATACCTGCGTTGTGTAAAGAAAGAAATAAGAGTAGGCCCCATTCATTTTACAGTCCGCCCTCCAAATCTACCTCGTTGGGCAGCATCCACCCCATGCCCTGATTCGGCTAATGCACCTTGCTTGCCAGCAGCGTTCGCTGCTCTTGGGTTTTTGCTCAAACCAGCCCAGATGCCACGAGGTAAGGCCTGGAAAAGGGGCTGAGCACGAGGTCGGGGGTGTGGCTACGTCAAGCAGACATCAAGGGCGGAGCCCGTAAGACCCCAACAAACAACCAGGGCTCAGTGGGCATGGCCTAAGGGGCGTGGTCAGAGCGCAGCTGGGACATTCGAGAGGGTTCGCAGGGCAGCGCTATATAACGGCGCACACAAAGCCCTTCCAGAGGACTTACCAGAGGACTCGCATGAACAGGACTTACCAGAGGACTCACGTGATAAGGGCTGATGCGCATGGGAGGACTGAAGGAATCGCGCTTGGCTTTGTAAGAGGACTTTTGCGGTTTATGAGCACTTGAGGATATATGCGCTTTACAAAGGACTTGCACGAATGCGCTTTGATCAAGAGGACTGTCACGTTGGCATTGATTGCAAGAACTTGTTGGGGATTCGGCTTTGGGCTTGCTGGAAGCGCATAGAACACGCTATTATTTCTATTACGTACGTGGCCGTGAGCCGCGAAGTATCCGCTGGCGCAGCCTACCGATCCCCCCCCACCCCCCCTCCATATAATTGTCCGATCCGCGCCAACGACACGCGGCGAGCTTGCCTGCCGTCTACCATCTTCGTCGTGGTACGAGTCGGGGACCGGAGCGCGCTGTGGACATCATCCCTGGACCTTCAACCCCGACCATCTACATCCCCGTGCGCGTGTGTGCGGGCCCGTTTGTCTGGGAATAAGTATAAGACTGTTTTTAAGGCTGCCCTGTGTAATCTGTGCTTCTCCTTCTTCCTGTGTAAATAATTAATAAACCAATCTGTTCTTACTTTCTTCTTAATTCGACCGTATCAGTCTTTTCTTCCATTGGGTAAGCTTGGCACGATCACAATCGCTCCAATCGGGTTAGTTCCTGTTAACGGCCAGGATCGTGGCTCGCTATCGCTCGGCGTGTCCACTAAAACCGTGGTTTGGGTGGGGTTATTTCCTTGCTTCCTGGGAGGCGCTGGTAATTAGGTAATAGGACTAATTCGACCTATCACCCTATTCAGCGCTGACCGGAAGGAACGTAATAGCCCCGGATCGCGTCGGCTAGATAAAAGCCAAGGGGATTAATCCCCCCTTGGTAAGGGGAAGGCCGGCGTTTGGAGAGCCGCAACAATATATATATGTACCATCCCCACGACCTCTTCCTGTTGCAATATATATATATTATATATATATTGCAACAGGAAGAGGTCGTGGGAATGGTACAGCACGGGAAGCATGGCTTGGGGTGGATGAAGTATGAGCGATGGGGAAAGGCATATGTGAAAGAGAGGAGGAAGATGGTTGAGAGGGAGGTGAGAAGAAAGGAGGAGGAGGGGAGATATGTAAAAGCAGTCAGACAGGCACAGCAAGGTGCTTGGACTAGGTGGGAAGGTGTGCGGGTGAGGACATTGAAGTGGCAAGAGATTTGGAGGATGGAGCCAATATTGTTGAGTTTCCTGTTGTGGGAAACATATGATGTGCTTCCGTCACCAGTAAACTTGAGATTGCGGGGGTGTTGCAGGAGGAGAGATGTTCTTTGTGTGGAGGTTTGGGAATGGTGCAGCATGCACTGAGTGCATGCTCTGTTGCATTGGCAGCAGGAAGATACAAGTGGTGGCACGATCAGGTGCTGGCGGTGGTAGTGCAGATGGTGCAACAAGAGGTGCTGAGATCGAGAGAGAGAGAGAAGAGTGGAGAAGGAGACCAATGGGGGAGAGTGTTGTTTGTCAAAGAGGGCCAAGTGGTAAGAGGTGGAAAGAGGAGGAGGTGGAAAGCAAGAGGGCTGTCAGATGCTTGTGATTGGCAGGTTGTGGCAGATCTAAATCCACAATTGGTATTCCAGAGGAGATCTGTGTGACAAGGTTGCGGCCTGACATTGTCATCTGGTCAGGTGCAACAACACAGGTCATCTTAAGGGAATTCTCTATACCTTGGTAAGAGAACATGGAGGAGGTGCGCGAGAGGAAGAGAGGAAAGTACAGTGAGCTGGAGGCAGAATTTCGGGAGAAGGGTTGGCGAGTTTCTTGTCAGCCATTTGAGGTGGGGTGTAGCGGGTATATTGGCAATTCCTTTTCTGTATTTCTTGCTCGGCTTGGAGTGTGTGGGACAGAAAGAAGGAGGATGTGTGACAAAGTGGCCCAGGTTGTCTTGAAAGGGTCACTTTGGATATGGAGGAAGTTTATGGAGGTACGTTGAACAGTGTAAGTTGAGGTTGTGGGTGGTAGTTCATTTCAGCCTAAAGGGGTAGTGGTACTGAGTGCGGAAGAGAGATGGAGATGAGTGAATGGTGTGTGTGTGTTTTGCAGGAGTGGAAGGGCTGATGACTGTGGTTTTGGAAGGGTGTGGAAGGGTGTGGTTTTGCATGAATGTGTTTTTGTTAGAGTGGCGCATGTTGTAAGGGTTGTGGTCGGTTTTTGTTTTTTTTGGTGTGTGAGTGAGTGGATGAGGGGCTGTGGATTATGGGAATGGGAGTGGTTTTGTTGTTGTAGTCTGTGTTCTCACTGGTTGGGGGTGGGGGTATGTACACATCCGGGTGTAGCTGCTGCATGTGGAGGTGTACGTGCCCCTGCTGGCCCACCTTAACTGACCGTATCGAGGTTGAAGGGCTGAAACGGGATGATGCTGAGCACCTCGACTGAGGACTCGGTCAGTGAAGAACACTTGTGACCAGGTGTGTTTTGAAATTATATATATCTATATATATATTTGTGCAGCATCTGTCCTGTCCTGTGTTGTGTTGTGTTGTCTTGTGTTGTCACTGAACTACTTTCTCAAACGTTTGTGAAGTCGTACCAAACTTCTGGTATGCACATATCTCTCCCGTCGGTATGTCCTAAGGGTATTTGTTTTTTTTAATTGCAAATTATTTTTATTTTTATTTGGAATTTTTTTGGGAACAATTTTTTTTTTCAACTTCAATTGTTTATAAAATGTGATATCACGTATATTACAAATACATTTGTGCAAAATAATTGTTTGAATTATGATTGGTTTAATTTAAACCATGACAAAACGGCAACTCCGGTGCAGTCATTTATCTATATATCGACACATCTGGGCAGTGTCTGTGTTGTCACTTAACGACTCCCACAAACTTTTGTTTCCGTGGTTGTGAAGTGTTTTTAATAACGTTGTGGTGGTTTTGAATCACGTGGTGGTGAGGTATTTTGAATTATGTGGTGGTGAGGTGTTTTTAAATGATGTGGTGGTGAGGTGTTTTAATATCACATGGTTGTGGGGTGTTTTTAAATCACATGGTGGTGAGGTGTTTTGAATTACGTGGTGGTGAGGTATTTCTAATTACGTGGTGGTGAGGTGTTTTTCATTAGGTGGTGGTGAGGTGTTTTGAATTAGTTGGTGATGAGGTGTTTTGAATTATGTGGTGGTGAGGTGTTTGTAAATGACGTGGTGGTGAGATGTTTTAATATCACATGGTGGTGAGGTGTTTTGAATTACGTAGTGGTGAGGTATTTATAATTACGTGGTGGTGAGGTGTTTTGAATTAGGTGGTGGTGAGGTGTTGTGAATTAGTTGGTGATGAGGTGTTTTGAATTATGTGGTGGTGAGGTGTTTTGAATTACTTGGTGGTGAGGTGTTTTTAAATGACATGGTGGTGAGGTGTTTTGAATTACGTGGTGGTGAGGTGTAATCGTCCCAAACCTCCAGTCTGCACCTACCCCTCCCCTATGTATGGGCTGAGGGGTTCTTTCTTGAAAAAAAAACATTCAACCTAAATCTTCAACCTAAATTGCCTATAAAAATGTAATATCACAAACACAACAAATACATTTGTGCAAAGCAATTGTTTGTATTATGATTGGTGTAAATCATGACAACACAGCAACTCAGGTATAGTCATTAGCCTCAGCTAAAATAAGCCCGTTCCTCAGTATCGACGCTCGGTGAGGCAAGCGCAGCGAGCCGAGCCAAGCTAGTATATATATATATATATATATATATATATATATATATATATATTGTTACTGTCCGCGGTTAAGGATGTTATATTTGCCGAGCGAAGGCACCGCGACCGAACAGTTGTTCCAGACTCACCCGATTCACCCAGACGTTGGCCGTATCGCGCCACAGATATTCAATGGGGAAAAGACTAAGACGACGAATGCAAAGAGGAAGAAGAAGACGAGAAAAGGGTTGAAAATACGACTAAATTTATTTACTATTTACAGGCTCAAAATAACCAAGGAGAAGGAAAGATAAGAAAATAATATACAGAAGCTTTTAGAGACACAGGGAAAATACTAGCTTATACAGACTTAATTACCTACCCAGGACAGAACAAACAAAGACGACTCACACGGGGAATGATAATAGGAATTGGCTGGAAGGAGAGGAAAGTCCAATTTGTTCGGCAGCACGAATCGGCGCGTTCGGCAGCCGCCGTCCCTTCGCGGCCCTGCTCCAAACTGCCGTCCAGGCCCCAAACGGCTGTCGAGTCTTGTTGCTGCTGTAGACGCTGCTGCTGGCGAGCAAGGTGACGAATAGCAGGCTTTGTGCTTCCCTGGATGATCTTCTGCTTTTGGACCTCACGACTCAGCCCTGCTCTGACGACCCAGCTCTTTCCTGTCCACCTCACCATGCAGCTCAGCTCAGCCTTTCAGCTCATCTCTTGGACTCATCTGCTTGTCTCCTTGGGGAGCGTCCCCACGGCGGGTTATATAGGCCCCGCCCTTCACCCTTTGCGAACCTCCCCCAAGCATTCTCTCTCCGCCCTCTCAAGCCAAACCCCTCGTTCTGAGTTGGATGAGTGGGGCCGACTTACTCCTCCCCTCTATGACGAGGTGGAGACCCGCCTTTCTTCCCCAACCCTGCCTCGTGGTCAATGGCGGCTTTGGAGGGGATGTAATTGCCAAATTGAGGCTTGGCCATTACGAAAGGGGAAATGGAGGTTTTTGGGAATGGGAATGAAGGGAATCTATCTCTTTTACTCGGTGCAATGGAGTGTCATTTTAATGGAAGACAAGGCTTTACTCTAAAACACATAATAAGATATAAGCTACTGAACAAGGGTTTTATCGGGTACTGCAATGTGGTGTTTCATGGAATAACTACCGAGACGCCCTTTTTATCTTTACACAACTCCGGAGGCAGGAGGCGCAGAATAAACAATAATAATAATAAAGCACACAATAAAAAAAATACAGTCCTCATATCCGCAACACTGCACCCTCCTCCTCTTAGGCACGTCCCGGGCCTACAACTCTTATTTAGTGTGACACGTAGGTGTAGTTCCCTCTACTTTTAACCTGACCCTGAGTGCGACAGTTTTAAAACATAAATAAATGTGTCCCGCTGCTCCATTGCACCCTGCCTAACAGACTCACGCCCACAGTTAACCGAATTGCGGAATGGTCTTCAAACTACACACTGACGGTGGGGAGCATTATTTACACTTGACACTACTTTTATTTACAAAACGCAACCCAGGACCTGTAATTGTTCTTTCTGGGGGGGAGACAGTCTGCTCTGCATCAATGCACCATGAAAGCACCCAAAAAACGCACCAAAGCACCCTCAAGCACCAATCGGTGCAGTCACCATTGTTCATGAAAATAAAAACAACAACCCATAACCCTGCAGGGGGTCTCTTGCTCTTCGGCTCCCTCTGCTGGCTATTATTATTTCTTCCAGTTGTTGGCTTTTTCCTTTGCTGGCGGCCTATTTGTAATAAAATGCACCCAACGTGTCCATTTTTATTTATTTTGTTTATGGCCCACAGGGCCGACTAGTGTGGTTCACCTGTGGGGCATCGGTGCCCTGTGATCGAGGTCCGCCAGCAAGATTTCGGGCCCTCATGGCCGGTTCCAGCAGAGGGGCCATGCCCCAACCCATGGGGTCCATCAGTGGTGCTCGGCCACAGACATGTGGTCCATAATGTGGTGCGTCGATGCAGACAGCTGGTTCTGGGAGTTTCGGGCGCACAATAGCCGACTCACGCACGCTCCCCTTGGCGCCCAATGGCGCACAGGTCATGTGGGAGACAAAAGGGGGAAGACAGATGAGCGAGGGGTAAGGTCACAAGGGTACACATCAATAAGGCAATGCTAGGTGAAATGCGTACGGAGGGCGAAGTGAGAAAGCTCATCCCTACCGTACGTCACCCCCCTGTAACCTACACTACCCTTGCCCTTACCCCATATGTACAAAATCTACACATTTACAAATTCGTCGCTACTGTCACATCTTCCCCATATTTCTTCAATACCAAATTCGTCTTCACTCCCTCTATCCAAAATTTGCCATCACCCAATTCATCATCAATCCTCATAAGGAGGAAGAGATGGAACATCAAGCACAATGTCACACCCACGTCATGATGCGTCTCACAATCCAAAACATTTGCACATAAAAATAATTAAACATGGCATGGTGTGGAGGTACGTCATCTCAGGTGAGTGGATGCAGATGGTGCGAGGAGACTTCAATCCTAACTATCCTCTAAATGACATTAACACACTTTACACTACCCGGGGTCTCTCCCTGCCAATCCATTGGCCAACTTACACTATGGGTTCTAAAAACCAATTCCCATTGACCAAACTGTGGTGCTTCTCAATTTGGGGTCTCACTCCCCCGATTCATCTCCCGGTGCCCTTGCACCATTTCTGGGCTGAGACGTGTAGCTCTCCCAGCAGGTCTACCCACCTGCACACCTCCACCACTGCAGTTGCCACCCGAGCTTACCTAGCTCCTCACCCTAACCTATCTAATTGGGTAAGGCCCCTCCTGGCTCTGTCACCCCTTGGTGCCCTCTGGCACTGGGCTACCCGGGTCCATCCTCCGGATCCTCGGGCCCCATCCACAACTACCGGCTCCCAGAGCCCACCTGCGGCCTCACCTGGCCGACATCCTCACAGTGGTGGAGTGCCCAAACCAACTACACACACTAACAGGCTACACGCCCAGCCATTTCCACAACACTAATGCACCCATCCATATTCCATTCTTTCACCCTCACCACAGATGCCAATATCCAACCACAATTTACCTGTACCCTCTACCTAACACTTACACTACTCGCCCCGGGTATTCGTGATGGGGTTCCATCCTTCCCCCATTCACACCTTCGCACCATCCACTCCACTCCACAATTTCCATCATACTCACTCCACGACCATCCATTCCAATTCTCCATATATTCCATACCTGTTGTTGCACACCTGTGCACTCACACCTGGTGCCACCTGCACCCGCCTCCTCTTCCTGGACCAGTTGGTCAACACAACACACCTCACCAGCACTCTCATCCATACACTGCTCCATCCACCTGTTCAGTTGCACACCTGTGCAATCACACCTGTTCAATCACACCTGTTCACCATACACTTCCAATCCTCAAACACACGGCATCATCTCATCTAACTACTCCCCTCTGAAACTTGCGCTTCCCAGTCGCCCCTTTAAACTATTGCGCTCCCACGTCATTATCATCCACTCTAATCTATCTGCGTCCCCACTACAGGTGTCATTGTCACTAACTAACCTTAACGTTACCTAATGTCAATCTCTAGATCCCTACACACGATATATCCTAACCCTCCTCGGCTAGTTTTCACTGCCATCAACCCCATAAGACTAGTGCTCCTTTGCCCCCCCTGTGAGGGATGGTGGATTGGCCATCCCATCACATGGGGCATGTTCCACTACAAATTTTGCTCACCAAATTCCAACGAATCAAAAAGTTGCCAATCACTACCAATCCTCTGCCAATCATCACTGCCAATCCTTTGCCAATCATCAAATTTTGCCTTTTTCTAATTTTGGGTCCAAAACACTAACCTCATCACCCGTCTACTTACTAGATCCTCTCGGTGCGCCAATTCACTTCTAAAGCTCGGCTTCGTACAGCCGAGCAATGAATGCGGGTTCTTTGTTGCCGGCGGCTGGATACGTCCGGCACTCGGTGCAGGGAAGGAGGTTTACCCGGGCCGAGATCCCACGCACCACCTCGGCACGGAGCCATCCCATGGCCCGATCTCGACCTGCCGGAACGCCTCAACAAAAAGGGGTCGCCATGACGACCCTTCCTATCAGGCTGCCCGTTCCGCCTAGCGGAGCACGGACGCGGCCGTTCCAAGCGCGGCCCAGCGTGGATCACGTACGGCGGTCCTTTCGAACCCGCCGTGGTTCGGATCCCCGCTGGGCCTCGCGGCACGCGAAGCTGCCCGACGCGCACCGAGGGCCCGATTCGGCTATAAGTCGCTCTAACCTCTAACCCGGTTACTGTCGATGCCTCACCTGCATGCTTACACCCCGCAGCCCGTTCCTTGCTCAGACATCCAGCTGTTCCCATGCTCCTCGTCATTGCACCTTCTCTTACACACCCAGGTACACTCAGTCCGCTCACAGACTTTGTCACACACCTGACCACCGAACACCTTGGCACACATTCGTTGTTCGCACACCTCACCAACACACCTCTTTGCGCCCCTCCTCGGTCACCTCCTCTGTGACAATCACAGGTGTGCTCTCACTCGCACACCCAACCACGTACCTCACTACCAACTCCAGCGTGCATTCCCATACGCGTTCTACCATTCCAGGTGTGCATCCTTCCATTCCAGGTGTACATCCTCTCTCACCTGTCACAACCAACTCATGCTTCGTGTCACTCTTACTACTCTCACCTCCACTCTTGACAGCGCACTCACCCTTACTCTCGACAGCGCACTCTTTCCTCATGCACCCGTCCGTTACACACCTTTCTCGCGCACACTCTTGCGCACACTCTCCCGTTACATCCTCTGTAACACTCACCACAGGTGTGCATTCTTCCTTACTTTTGACAGCGCACCCTTTCCCCATGCACCCGTCCGTTACACACCTTTCTCGCGCACCCTCTTGCGCACACTCTCCCGTTACTTCCTCCGTAACACTCACCACAGGTGTACACCCTCTCGTTACATCCTCTGTAACACTCACCACAGGTGTGCATTCTCCCTTACTCTTGACAGCGCACTCTTTCCCCATGCACTCGTCCGTTACACACCTTTCTCGCGCACCCTCTTGCGCACACTCTCCCGTTACTTCCTCCGTAACACTCCCCACTCCGCGCTTCCATGTGCCCCCTCGCACACGCGCAACAACCAACTCACTCTCGACAGCACCCTCACTCCTCGGCGCGCACTTTTTCTTCACACACCCCAGAGTCTGACATTTTCGCACACCTCCTCCTTCGCACACCATACCTGTCGCACACTTCACCAACGGCCTCTCACGAACACCCGGATCCAAATCAACCCCCAAGCCGACTGAAGCTTTCCTCACATCATATGCATTTCCGAATATATCGCCACTCACCTTGGCACCTCGTCTCCTCACCTCCTTCGCCACCTGCAAACTCTTTATTTGGTTAGTGAGCACACCATCACGATTTGAGCACCGACCTTGTACATATTCCATCACCTCCTCCTGTATTTCTCTTTTAGTTTCTGTCCGTCTCTTCTTAATTTCACTCACCTCTTCTTCCACTTCCTCTAATTTTTGCTTCACTTCTTTTATTTCCCGGTGCGTCTCCTCAATTTCGTCCTCTAAGGCTACCTTGACCGTTTCTATGTGCGTCCTCACCTGCCGGTCCTTCGTCTCCATTATCTCTGTCACCTCGTCCAACCTCATTGTCAGTCCCTCACGTACCATCTGACATTGCCTCTGTGTCGCTATTAAGTCGTCCTTGATGTCTCTTTGTGTCGCTTTTAACCCTCCTAGTACCGCAGTGTTCTTTTGTACCTGCTCCACTAACTCCGTCTGTCCCACCGTCAGCTGTTCCACCTCCTCTGTCAGGTCCTCTATGCCCCCTTGTAACTTTGCCGTCCCATTTCTCACCTCTTTCTCTATACGCTTTTCACCTCGCTTTACCCCCTCGCGTACCCCCGAGACCTCCTCACTTACACCTCGTCGTATCTCCTCCTTCATCTCTTCCCTCTCTTTTGTAGATGCCACCCTCATCTGTTCCAATTCATCCCTCTGAGCATCCAGTTTGGTTTCTACCCCGATTTTCACCTCCTCTATCTGCTCTCCCATTTGTTTAATTTCTCGGGCGGATTGCTCCCCTATCTCCCGCAATTTGTCTTCCATCCTATTTTCTAACCCCATTAACCCATTTTTCACCCCCTCTATCTGATTCTCCTGGGCAGCCATTCTATTTTCCACTCCCGTTAACCCATTCTTTACCTCTTTTATCCCATTGTCTAACCCCTCAAATTTCTTGTCTAACCCCTCACCGGTACCCCTTGCTTCGTCCCTCATTACCCCCAATTGCTCACCCTGAGCATCCATCCGGTTCCCCATTTCGCTCCCCAATCGCTCACTATCAGCCCTCAATCCCACAATTTGGTTTCCCAACCGCTCACCCATTTCTCTTCGCTCTCGGGGGGACTTATCATTTTGGGCATCTATTTTTGCCATCATTTGAATCATAAAGACTCGCATGTACTCTGGCATTTCTGGCTCGGCTGCCGCGACCACGTGCGCAGTGCAATTTGGTGCCGCTACGGTCACGGGCGCGGCAAAATTTGGTGCCGTTACAACCACGTGCGCGATGGCTCCATTTTATGCGCCTGATACCCCCTCAACCACCTCCTCCATATACATTACCCCGAGGTCCTGGGTTACTCCTAACCCCTCCTCTAGCTCACCCACCTGCATCCGATCGCCTTGACCAGCCATGGCGCGATTTCAAAATTCGGGTTTTGCTTTAAAACAACACAAATTTCCAGCAGCTCCAAATTTTGACCAATTTTTTTTTTTTCTAGCTGTTTTAAAAATTTGGTTCGGGCCTCGTATCTCACTCCCCGACACCAATTGTTACTGTCCGCGGTTAAGGATGTTATATTTGCCGAGCGAAGGCTCCTCGACCGAACAGTTGTTCCCGACTCACCCGATTCACCCAGACGTTGGCCGTATCGTGCCACAGATATTCAATGGGGAAAAGACTAAGACGACGAATGCAAAGAGGAAGAAGAAGACGAGAAAAGGGTTGAAAATACTACTAAATTTATTTACTATTTACAGGCTCAAAATAACCAAGGAGAAGGAAAGATAAGAAAATAATATACAGAAGCTTTTAGAGACACAGGGAAAATACTAGCTTATACAGACTTAATTACCTACCCAGGACAGAACAAACAAAGACGACTCACACGGGGAATGATGATAGGAATTGGCTGGAAGGAGAGGAAAGTCCAATTTGTTCGGCAGCACGAATCGGCGCGTTCAGCAGCCGCCGTCCCTTCGCGCCCCTGCTCCAAACTGCCGTCCAGGCCCCAAACGGCTGTCGAGTTTTGTTGCTGCTGTAGACGCTGCTGCTGGCGAGCAAGGTGACGAATAGCAGGCTTTGTGCTTCCCTGGATGATCTTCTGCTTTTGGACCTCACGACTCAGCCCTGCTCTGACGACCCAGCTCTTTCCTATCCACCTCACCACGCAGCTCAGCTCAGCCTTTCAGCTCATCTCTTGGACTCATCTGCTTGTCTCCTTGGGGAGCGTCCCCACGGCGGGTTATATAGGCCCCGCCCTTCACCCTTTGCGAACCTCCCCCAAGCATTCTCTCTCCGCCCTCTCAAGCCAAACCCCTCGTTCTGGGTTGGATGAGCGGGGCCGACTTACTCCTCCCCTCTATGACGAGGTGGAGACCCGCCTTTCTTCCCCAACCCTGCCTCGTGGTCAATGGCGGCATTGGAGGGGATGTAATTGCCAAATTGAGGCTTGGCCATTACGAAAGGGGAAATGGAGGTTTTTGGGAATGGGAATGAAGGGAATCTATCTCTTTTACTCGGTGCAATGGAGTGTCATTTTAATGGAAGACAAGGCCTTACTCTAAAACACATAATAAGATATAAGCTACTGAACAAGGGTTTTATCGGGTCCTGCAATGTGGTGTTTCATGGAATAACTACCGAGACGCCCTTTTTATCTTTACACAACTCCGGAGGCAGGAGGCGCAGAATAAACAATAATCTATCTATAATTCCAGCAATCTCTGTGTGTCTGTGTGTCTGTGTGTCTGTGTGTCTGTGTGTCTGTGTGTCTGTGTGTCTGTGTGTTTGTCTGTGACCGCTGTTTCTCGACAACCACGGGTCCGATATACTTGAAACTTGCCAGGTATATTGCTGGGGACCCGAGGATGTGCCTTTTCAAGGTTTTAAATTAATCGGAGAAGTACTTACCGAGCTATGTCCAAAAAACGCTTCAACCAATCAGAGAGCAGCGAGCTATCACGTGTGCCGAACGTGGCGATCAGACTCTGCCTCGGACGGCACATTTGACAGCGTATTCATTTATTTCACGTTGGAAAACTATGTTGCCGTTAAACTATGTTTTAAAACGAATTCAAACTGCGATTAAATTAAAACGATTCATCGTAACTGCGATTTGCGAACTTCCGGCAGCCAATCACAGAACGCTTTGTTGCGTAGGCGTGGCCGATGTGAGACGAGCGGAGCTGAGCGCGTTACGAGCTGACCGCCATTACGGTACGTAATTCGATTTCTTATGCGCATTATTTCTCCCAATTCAGTCAGAGCGAAGGGCGGAAGCGAAGAGCGTTGTTTTTTTTGTTTACGGGCGTACGGGCGGGGTAGAGCGTACGGGTAGCGTTTTTTTTTTTTTTTTGGCAAGGAACGGGCACCCACGTACGGGCAATGCCCTAGTAATAATAAAGCACACAATAAAAAAAATACAGTCCTCATATCCGCAACAATATATATATATATTGTAACGAATTTGGAAAGTGTAAAGAATGTGAGAACTGGTTTGCTGTGTTTTAACTGGCCCTCGTAGAGTAAATAAGATCGAAAGACGTCCCCCTAGTTAATTCCATGAACCTACAGACAGGCCACGATATATCTTTTGAAATAGCTTATTTCCTTATTCTATGTAGGCTAAATATGTGTTTCCCACTAGATTGACTCTGCATTGCATCAAACGAAATAAGCGTAGGCCCCTCCGATGATCCATGGCAGCTCAAGTGCCAGGGATTCCCCCACTTGAGCTTTGACAGCAACCGTTTATTGCAGTACAACTGCTGTGCAACGTGACGGCACATTACCTGCAACTGCTGACCGGTTTTCGGCATTTGCGGCCATTACGAACAAGGGGAGTGGCTAGAGAAGACGGGTCGCCCCCCTCGTCATAGGGGGGAGGAGTAAGTCGGCCCCGCTCATCCAACCCAGAACAAGGGGTTTGGCTAAGAGAGGGCGGAACGGGAACCCCCGAGAAAGTGCGCGAAGGTTCTGTGAGAAACCAATATAAACCGCCGCGGGACGCCCTCCGTCCTCTTACTCTCTTACTCTCTTGCTCTGACCCCGTCCTCTTGCTCTGACCCCGTCCTCTTGCTCTGACCCCGTCCTCTTGCTTGCTGTCGCTCGTTGTTGCTGGGGAGAAGGAAGACGCCTGAACGAGCAGGTGTGACCGAGCCTGCGAGCCATCGTGCGACCAGCTGCGCTGCAGCTAAAGGGATGCAGGCCACGAAAAGGGCGCGCCAGGCAGCAATCCACGCTGGACCCTCCATTGCCTCCCAAAACAACCATCCATCCTCAAGCCATACCTGCCTGCAATTTCCCCCGTGTAAGTGTGAACGTCGTCTGTCTTGAATGTTGTCCTGGGGTTTATAAGTAAACTGCATAGTATAAGCTAATGATTTCCCTGTGTCACCTGCTTCTTCCATCCATTGCTTGTAAATAACTTGATTGCTCCTTTTTGCTTGTGTGTGTATAATAAATCTGTTCTTCCTCTGTACTCTGTCTTCCTCCTCTCTTCCTTCTCTTTCGGTCGCTTTAGAGGTTTCCAAATTGAATACCTGTGGCGCGATTTGGTCAACGTTTGGGGGAGTCGGGCTAATCGGGGATCCTGTAACGGTCGTGGTTGACCATCCGCTCAGCCCAAAGTAACATCTTGTCCGCGACCCGTAACAATATATACATATATATATATATATATATATATATATATATATATATATATATATATACAGACTTGGCATTTAATATGGAATATTTTTTTTGTGGGGGTGAACTTACTTTCCAAGATGACTTAGAACCAAAAGTTCATTGGAATTATGTTGAAATTATTCTAGATTTTGTTAATGTGACCTTTAAAAGGAACAAAAACCACATTTGACATTTCGAAGCAAATAAATTGATCCTTGAAAGTGATGTAAACTGATATCGAACTCAATTCACGGACAGTACTGTGTTAAACTTGTGTACGTTTTCCAGAAGTATCTCTTTATTTTGCACATTAGCTAATTTTTTTTTCAACAAAAACAAAAGCTAAATTATGACTGGGATTACGGACAGTAAAATTACAGTTCAGTACTTCGTGTAACCTCCACGAGCATTCAGGAGAGCACGTACACGTCGAGGCATGCTGTTCACGAGATTTGCCAAGGTTTGGACAGGAATCGCTTGCCATGCAGTGACAATAGTCTGCTGCAATTCACGCACAGAGGTAGGCTGCTGGTCCAAGTTGTCGATTTGACGCGTTAATTCTGCCCACAAGTTCTCTATCGGATTCATATCCGGGGACATGGCAGGCCACTCCATATGCTCTACACCACGGTCAGCAAGAAAGTGTTGGATCATGCGAGCACGATGAGGCCATGCATTGTCATCTTGGAAGGCAAAGTTTCCTCGAAAGGCTGCACGAGCAAATGGAAGCAATGTTTCTTCCAGAATGACCCTGTACTTGAACTGGTTCAGGTTTCCATTCAGAACAACCAGGTCAGTTTTGCCCCCTGCATGAAAAGCAGCCCATACGGTCACCCCACCACCTCCAGCTTGGACTCTTGGCACTATACAATCTTCGTTGTGGGCTTCATGCACTTGTCTGCTCACTCAGACGCGGCCATCTTGACGATAGACCAGAAATCTAGACTCGTCACTGAAGCTCACGTGATTCCAGTGTCCTGGCTGCCATTGACTGTGCTCTCTCGCCCACTGCAATCGGCGCTGGCTGTGTTGTCTGGTCAGGCGTCGCTTTCTCAGGGGATGCCTGGCACGATAGCCTGCTTGAACCAGTCGTTGGTTGACTAGCCTTCTGGATACAGGCACATTTGTCAGTTGCTGCCACTCAGCCCTAAGCCGATTAGCTGACTTGGTACGGCCATTGCAGACTAACCGGTGCAGCTGGCGATCATCTCTCCTTGTGGTTCTGCATGGACGTCCTGGCCTCGGTATTGGAGTAGGGACACCCCTCTGAGCATTTCGTTTCAGGATCTTTGACACCTGACCTTGAGTGATGCCATACTGCCGAGCAATAGCACGCTGTTTCATGCCAGAATTTCGTAAAGCCACCACTCCATGACAAACAGCATTGTCAAGTTGACGGACCATCTCCAGAGGAAGCGGCAATAACTTTTGTAGATGCGCGGCAGTTGTTTTCCACTAATACAGAATGCAACAACCCTTATATACCCGATTGTGAAGCCAATTGTCAAATGTACCTGTCCTTACATTTTGTCACGCCACCTGTGATATAATCCTGTTATTGACTTATTGCTGCGAAAGACAATCAGTGACATGGTTCTTTCAACAAAGACATCACCGAAGCGTAAAAGAAGCTCACCAGATTGATATACTGAGTTCAGAAAGTAAACCCAAGTCAAGAAAAAAAAAATATTCCATATTAAATGCCAAGTCTGTATATATATATATATATATATATATATATATATATATATATATATATATATATATATATATATATATATATATATATATATATATATACTATATATATATATATATATATATATATATATATGCATATATATATATATATATATATATATATATATATATATATATATATATACTGCATATATATATATATATATATATATATATATATATATATATATATATATATATATATATATATATATATATATTGTTACGGACCGCGGATAAGATGTTAATTTGCCGAGCGGATGGCGCCACGGCCCGAACCGTTTTTGCAATGACTAGACCCGATTCTGAACGTTGGCCAAATTGTGCCACAGATATTCAATGAGGAAAAGACAAAGACGACGCTGATGTGAAGAAGAAGAAGACAAAAAGGGTTTGAAATATGAATATGATTTATTTCTATTTACAGGACCAAAGAAACCAAGGAAGAAGGAAAGATAATAAAATAAAGACAGAAGGAATCAAGGAGACACAGTGAAATGCTAGCTTATCTACACAAGCTTAATTAATAAACCCCAGGACAACGTGGAAGACGGACGAACATTCACACTTACACGGGAAATGCAGGCAGGAATGAATAGCTTGGAGATGGGTGGCTGGAGGGGGAGGAAGGCACGGAGCTGGCTGGAGCTTGATCCCGCACGGGACGTCGGGCTGGACCTCGACGGCCGCCGATGCCACCGATCCTGTGGTGTGCGCGGGTTAACGGGTCGGAGCTGCCTGGTGGAGCCAACGCTGCTGGTGGGGGGTCTGGCGTGACGGGTTCTCTCTCCCTCTCTCACAAACCCGCAGGACTCTCTTTAGGCTTGTCCGTGATCTGATCTCCTCCCTCCTCGACTCTCTCTGGGGGCGTCCCTCGTGGGTTATATAAGCCCCACCCTTGACCCTTTTGCGAACCTCCCCCAAACGTTATCTCTCCTCCCTCTAAAGCCAACCCCTCGTTCTGGGTTGGTCGGCAAGGGCTGGTTCACTCCTCCCCTCTATGACGAGGTGGAGACACGCCTTTCTTCCCTGACCTTACCTCGTGGCTAATGGTGGTTTTGGGGCGATTCGAGCTAGCCCCAGCCAAAGGGCAGCAATGGCGAATGAAGAAAACCGCCCAAATGCCGTTGGCAATTGCAGCAAACCTGGCAAACCTGGCACTTTGAAGATGCCATGTTGGAGGGATCTATCTTATTTAATGCAGTGCAATGGAGTGTCAAATTAATGGAAGACAAGGCCTTACCCTACTACACAGAATAAGGAAATAACTGTCAACAAGGAGGAAATCTATTATTGGCTACGTGGGTGTTTGTGAAATAACTACGGGCACGACCTTTGACCTTTATACAACAACAAATGGAGGAAGGAGGGTCCACAATAAAACAATTTTAAAAACACAATCCTCATATCCACAACACTGCACCCTCCTCCTCTTAGGCACGTCCCGGGCCTCTTACCTTTACTTTTAGTGTGGCACGTAGGTGTAGTTCCCTCTACATTTAACCTGACCCTGAGTGTGACAGTTTTAAAACATAAATAAATATGTCCCGCTGCCCCATTGCACCCTACCTAACGGACTCACGCCCACAGCTAACCGAATTGCGGAATTGTCTTCAAACTATACATTTACGGTGGGGGCGCATTATTTACAATGACTCTACTTTATTTACAAAACGCAACCCAGGACCTGTGATCATTCTTTTGGGGGGGGGCGAGGCAGTCTGCCCTGCATCGATGCACCATGAAAGCACCCACAACGCACCAATACACCCTCAAGCACCAATCGGTGCACAGTCACCACAGTTCAATAAAAATAAAAAACAACAAACCGTGGTGCTGGTCTTCCTCTTCGGCTCCCTCTGCTGGCCATGGTTCTCTTCCTGGTGTTGTCATCTTCTTTGCTGGCGGCCTAATTGCAATAATAAAAGTGCACAAAATGTGTCAATTGCTTTTATTTATTTATGGCCCACAGGGGGCCGACTAGGGGTGGTTCACCTGTGGGGCATAGGTGCCCTGTGGCCAAGGTCCGCCAGCAAGATCTCGGGCCTTCATGGCCGGTTCCAGCAGAGGGGCCATGCCCCAACCCATGCGGTCCATAAGTGGTGCTCAGCCACAGACATGTGGTCCATAAGGTGGTGCATCGATGCAGACAGCTGTGGTTGCGAGAGGTTTGGGCGCCCAATAGCGGACTCTCGCACACTCCCCTCGGCGCCCAGTGGCACACAGTCCTCATGTGGGAGACAAGGGGGGGCAAAAGACAGATGAGCGAGGGGTAAGGTCACAAGGGTACACATCAAACAAGGCAATGCAAGGCGAGGTGCGTATGGAGACGGAGCGGAGAAAAGCTGGTCCCTACCGTACATCACGCCCCCCCCCCCCCCCTGTCACCTACACTACCCTTGCCCTTACCCCATATGTACAAAATCTACACATTTACAAATTCGTCACTACTGTCACGTCTCCCCATGTCTCTCCTATACCAAATTCGTCACCACAATCCCTCTAACCAAAATTTGCCATCACCAAATTCATCATCAATCCTCATAAGGAGGAAGAGATGGAACATCAGCACAATGTCACACCCACGTCATGATGCGTCTCACAATCCAAACATTTGCACCAAAATAATATAAACCAACAAACCACGGCATGGTGTGGAGCTTTGTCACCTCAGGTGAGTGGATGCAGATGGTGCGAGATCTCCATCCTAACTATCCTCTAAATGACATTAACACACTTTACACTACCCGGGGTCTTCCCTGCCAATCCATTGGCCAACTTACACTATGGGTTCTAAAAACCAATTCCCATTGACCAAACTGTGGTGCTTATCAATTTGGGGTCTCACTCCCCCGATTCATCTCCCGGTGCCCTTGCACAATTTCTGGGCTGAGTCGTGTCGCTCTCCCAGTAGGTCTACCCACCTGCACACCTCCACCACTGTAGTTACCACCTGAGCTTACCTAGCTCCTCACCCTAACCTATCTAATTGGGGAAGGCCCCTCCTGGCTCTGTCACCCCTCGGTGCCCTCTGGCACTGGGCTACCCGTGTCCGTCCTCCGGATCCTTGGGCCCCATCCACAACAACTACCGGCTCCCAGAGCCCACCTGCGGCCTCACCTGGCCGACATCCTCACAGTGGTGGAGTGCCCAACCAACTACACACACTAACAGGCTACACGCCCAGCCATTTCCACAACACTAATGCACCCATTCAACCATCATTCTTCCACCATGCACCACAGATGCCAATATCCAACCACAATTTACCTGTACCCTCTACCTAACACTTACACTACCCTCCCTGGGTATTCGTGATGGGGGTCCATCCTCCTTTCCCCCATCCACACCTTCGCACCATCCACTCCACTCCACAGTTTCCCCCATACTCACTCCATGACCATCCATTCCATACTCCATCTATCCCACACAACCATTCTCCATTCACCTGTAGTTGCACACCTGTGCAATCACCTGGTGCCACCTGCACCCTCCCTCCTTCCTTCCTGGACCATTTGGTCAGCACAACTCACATCACTATCACTCACTCAAACACTGCTCCATACACCTGTCCAGTTGCACACCTGTGCAATCACACCTTTTAACCACACACACGGCATCATCTGAACCACCTGTTGCCCTGCTAACTTAGTGCTCCCCGTCTTCCCTTTAAACTAAGCACATACCACGTCATTATCATCCAAACTAAATCTACCTGCGTCCCCACTACAGGTATCATGGTCACTACCTAACCTTATCGTTACCTATTGTCAATTTCTAGGTCCCTACACACGATATCCTAACCCTCCCGGGCTAGTTTTCACTGCCATACCCCATAGCTAGTGCTCCTTTGCTCCCGCTGTGAGGGATGGCAGTGTTACCATCCCACCACATCGGGTATCTCTCACTACCAATTTTGCACACCAAATTCCAGCCAATTAAAAATTTGCCTATCACTACCCATCATCTGCCAATCATCAATCTGCCAATCCTTTGCCAATCATCAAATTTTGTTTTTCTAATTTCGGGTCCAAAACACTATCCTCGTCACACGTCTACTCACTTGAGCCTCTCGGTGCGCCAATTAACTTCTACAGCCCGGCTTCGCACAGCCGAGCAATGAATGCGGGTTGCTTGGTGCCGGCGGTTGGATGCGTCCGGCACTCGGTGCAGGGACGGGGGCTTACCCGTGCCGAGATCCCACGCACCACCTCGGCGCGGAGCCATCCAATTGCCCGATCTCGACCTGCCGGAACGTCTCAATAAAAAGTGGTCGCGATGACGACCCTTCCTACCGGGCTGCCCGCTCCGCTTAATGGAGCACGGACGCGGCCGTTCAGAGAGCGGCCCGGCGTGGATCCCGCACGCGGTTCTTTCGAAACCGCCGCGGTCACGATCCCCGTGGATCCCCGTGGCACGCAAAGCTGCCCTGCACGCACCGAGGGCCCGCTTTGGCTTTAAGTCGCTCTAACCGCTAACCCGGTTAGCGTCGATGCTCCTCTCGCATACTTACACCCCGCAGCCCGTTCCTTGCTCATACATCCAGCCGTTCCCATGCTCCTCGTCATTGCACCTTCTCTGACACACCCAGGTACTCTCATTCCGCTCACAGACTTTGTCACACACCTGACCACCGCACACCTTTGCACACACTCGTCGTTCGCACACCTCACCAACACACCTCTTTGCGCCCCCTCCTCGGTCACCTCCTCTGTGACAACCACAGGTGTGCATTCACTGGCACACCCAATCACGTGCCTCACTACTAACTCCAGTGTGCATTCCCATACACGCTCTACCATTCCAGGTGTGCATCCTTCCATTCCAGGTGTACATCCTCTCTCACCTGCCACAACCAACTCACACTCCATCTCACTCTTGCTACTCTTACCACCACTCTCGGTCGCGCATTCACCTTTACTCGCGACCGCGCACTCTATCCTCATGCACCCGTTTTGCACACACTCTCCTGTTACACACTCCGTAACATTCACCACAGGTGTGCCTGCTTCCGTTACATCCCCTGTAACACTTTCCACGATGCGCTTCCATGTCCCCCCCCCGCACACGAGCTACGACCAACTCACTCTCGACAGCACATTCACTCCTCGGCGTGCACTTTTTCCTCACACACCCCAGAGTCGGACATTCTCGCACACCTCCTCTTTCCATACACTCTGTACCTGTCGCACACTTCACCAGCGGCCTCTCACGAACACCCGGGTCCAAACCAACCCCCAAGCCAACTGAAGCTCCCCTCACATCATATACATTTCCGAATATATCGCCACTCACCTTGGAACCTCGTCTCCGCACCTCCTTCGCCACCTGCAAACTCTTTATTTGGTTAGCGAGCACATCATCACGATTTGAGCACCGACCTTGTACATATTCCATCACCTCCTCCTATATTTCCCTCTTAGTTTCCCTCCGTCTCTTCTTAATTTCACTCACCCCCTCTTCCACTTCCTCTAACTTTTGCTTCACCTCTTTTATTTCCCGGTGCGTCTCCTTAATTTCGTCCTCTAACGCCACCTTAACTGTTTCTATGTGCGTCCTCACCTCTCGGTCCTTTGTCTCCATTGCCTCCGTCACCTCGTCCAACCTCGTTGTCAGTCCCTCATGTGCCATCTGACATTCCCTCTTCGTCGCGATCAAGTCATTTTTGAGTTATTTTTGTGTTGCCTTTAACCCTCTAGTACCGCAGTGTTCTTTTGTACCTGCTCCACTAACTCCGTCTGTCCCACCGTCAGCTGTTCTACTCCCCTCGTCAGACCCTCTATGCCCCCCTGTAACCTAGCCGTATTATTCCTCACCTCTTTCTCCATACGCTTCTCACCTCGCTTTACCTCCTCACGTACCCCCGAGACCTCCTCGCTTACACCTCGTCTGATCTCCTCTCCCATTTCTCCCATCTCTTTAGTAGATGCCACCCTCATCTGTCCCAATTCATCCCTCTGAGCATCCAATTTCCCTTCCAACCCGATTTTCACCTCCTCTATCTGGTTCCCCATCTGTTTGATTTCCCGGGCGGATTGCTCCCCTATTTCCCGCAATTTGCCTTCCATCTTATTTTCTAGCCCCGTTAACCCATTCTTCACCTCTTTTATCCCGTTGTCTAACCCCTCAAATTTATTGTCTAAACCCCCAAATTTGTTGTCTAGCCCCCCGATTTTTCCATCGGGCCCCCCCGATTTGGCTTCCCATATCATTCCTCAATTTGTTTAACCCATCTTCCATCTGGCCACCCATTTCTCTTCGCTCTCGGGTGGATTTATCACTTTGGGCATCCATTTTTGCCATCATTTGAATCACAAAGACTCGCATGTACTCTGGCATCTCGGGCTCGGCTGCTGCGACCACGGGCACGGCTAAATTTGGTGCCGCTACAACCACATGCGCAAGGGCGCCATTTCGCGCACCTGATACCTCCTCAACCACATCACCATTGCTCTCCTCCATTTCTTCCCTCTGGTCCTGGGTTACCCCTAACCCCTCTTCTAATGCCCCCACCGGCATCCCGCCGCCTTGACTATCCATGGCACGATGGTCAATTTAAGATTTTATAAAACAAATTTCGGCCCACTCGTAATTTGAGCGCACTAAGCGCTTCAGGTCCGTATCCCAATCCTGGCACCAATTGTTACGGACCGCGGATAAGATGTTAATTTGCCGAGCGGATGGCGCCGCGGCCCGAACCGTTTTTACAATGACTAGACCCGATTCTGAACGTTGGCCAAATCGTGCCACAGATATTCAATGAGGAAAAGACAAAGACGACGCTGATGTGAAGAAGAAGAAGACAAAAAGGGTTTGAAATACGAATATGATTTATTTCTATTTACAGGACCAAAGAAACCAAGGAAGAAGGAAAGATAATAAAATAAAGACAGAAGGAATCAAGGAGACACAGTGAAATGCTAGCTTATCTACACAAGCTTAATTAATAAACCCCAGGACAACGTGGAAGACGGACAAACATTCACACTTACACGGGAAATGCAGGCAGGAATGAATGGCTTGGAGATGGGTGGCTGGAGGGGGAGGAAGGCACGGAGCTGGCTGGAGCTTGATCCCACACGGGACGTCGGGCTGGACCTCGACGGCCGCCGATGCCACCGATCCTGTGGTGTGCGCGGGGTAACGGGTCGGAGCTGCCTGGTGGAGCCAAAACTTGCTGGTGGGGGGTCTGGCGTGACGGGTTCTCTCTCCCTCTCTCACAAACTCGCAGGACTCTCTTTAGGCTTGTCCGTGATCTGATCTCCTCCCTCCTCGACTCTCTCTGGGGGCGTCCCTCGCGGGTTATATAAGCCCCACCCTTGACCCTTTTGCGAACCTCCCCCAAACGTTCTCTCTCCGCCCTCTAAAGCCAACCCCTCGTTCTGGGTTGGTCGGCAAGGGCTGGTTCACTCCTCCCCTCTATGACGAGGTGGAGACACGCCTTTCTTCCCCGACCTTACCTCGTGGCTAATGGTGGTTTTGGGGCGATTCGAGCTAGCCCCAGCCAAAGGGCAGCAATGGCGAATGAAGAAAACCGCCCAAATGCAGTTGGCAATTGCAGCAAACCTGGCAAACCTGGCACTTTGAAGATGCCATGTCGGAGGGATCTACCTTATTTAATGCAGTGCAATGGAGTGTCAAATTAATGGAAGACAAGGCCTTACCCTACTACACAGAATAAGGAAATAACTGTCAACAAGGAGGAAATCTATTATTGGCTACGTGGGTGCTTGTGAAATAACTACGGGCACGACCTTTGACCTTTATACAACAACAAATGGAGGAAGGAGGGTCCACAATAAAACAATTAAAAAAACACAATCCTCATATCCACAACAATATATATATATATATATATATATATATATATATATATATATATATATATATATATATATATATATATATATATATATATATATATATTGTTACTGATCGCGGTTTAGATGTTATGATGGGCCGAGCGGATGGTCCAACCGCGACCGAACAGTTATTCCCCGATTAGAACCCGATTCCACCCAATCGTTGGCCGGATCGCACCGCGGCTGCTCAATGAGGGAAAAGTCTAAAACGATGAATGCAAAGAGGAAAAGGAATATGACGAGAAGACGGACAGAAGAGTAATTGGATTTATTGTACACACACAAGCAAAAAGGAGCAATCAAGTTTATTTACAACACATAAGACGCAGGTGACACAGTGCAAATACTAGCTTATACAAGCTTAATTAATACCCAGGGACAAGACACACAGAACAAACTCACATACACAAGAAGGGTGGAAAGGCAGGAGGTGGATGGCTGGAGGGAGAGGAAGGTCCAAGGGGGTCCTGCAGCACGATCGGCGCGTTTAGCAGCCGCCGTTCCTTCACGGCCTTGCCCAAAACCGCCGTCCAGGCCCCAAGCTGCTGTTGTGGCTGCTGTGGACGTCGCGTGCTTTCCCAGGACTTGTCTGACTCGTTGGTGTCCAAACCCTCAACTCTTTCTTGGTCCACTCACTCCTCACCACCGACTCCTCACCGCAACCAATGCAACCACTGACCACCACCACCGACTCCTCACCGCAACCAACTGACCACCGACTCCACTGACTGACTCCCCACTGACGACCAACTCACTTGCTTCTTGCGTGCGCGCCTTTTATTGCGCCTCCAGCGATCAAGCCGCCGGCCTTCCTGACACGCCCATCGGTGTCCTCACCTCGGCCCTGGTTGGTCAGGCGACCCTCTCGCTCCGCCCTTGATGACGACGGGCGGGCACGCCCCTCTTCCCCTCTATGACGAGGTGGAGACACGCCTTTCTTCTCCGACCCTGCCTCGTGGTCAATGGCGGTTATTGGAGGGGAGGTAATTGGCAATCGAGGGTTGGCAATCACGAGAGGGGATGTAAAAGGGAATGGAGATTTTGGGGATGGGAATGAAAGGGGATCTATTCTCTTTCACTGGTGCAATGGAGTACTTCAATTAATGGGAGACACAGCCTTACTCTAAAACACAGAATAAGAGATAACTATCAAACAGGGGTATTCTATTATTGGCTGACGTGTATGCTTGTGGACTAATTATGGGATGCCCTTTCACCTTTACACAGCTCCGGAGGCAGGGGGCGCAGCATAAACAATAATAATAATAATAAAGCACACAATCAAAAAAATATACAGTTCTCATATCCGCAACACTGCACCCTCCTCCTCTTAGGTACGTCCCGGGCCTACAACTTTTATTTAGTGTGACACGTAGGTGTAGTTCCCTCTACTTTTAACCTGACCCTGAGTGCGACAGTTTTAAAACATAAATAAATGTGTCCCGCTGCTCCATTGCACCCTGCCTAACAGACTTACGCCCACAGTTAACCGAATTGCGGAATTGTCTTCAAACTATACACTGACGGTGGGGAGCATTATTTACAATGACGCTATTTTTATTTACAAAACTAACCCAGGACCTGTGATTGTTCTTTCTGGGGGGGAGACAGTCTGCTCTGCATCAATGCACCACTAAAGCACCCAAGCACCAATCGGTGCAGTCACCATTGTTCATCAATGTTCAACAATAAAAAATAAATCAACAACCCCTAACCCTGCAGGTGATCTCTTGCTCTTCGGCTCCCTCTGCTGGTTATTATTATTTGGTCTTCCAGATGTTGTCATTCTTTCATTTTCTTACTGGCGGCCTATTTGCAATAAAGTGTGCCCAATGTGTCCTTTTTATTTTCTTTATTTATGGCCCACAGGGCCGACTACGTGTGGTTCACCTGTGGGGCATCGGTGCCCTGTGGCCAAGGTCCGCCAGCAAGATTTCGGGCCCTCATGGCCAGTTCCAGCAGAGGGGCCATGCCCCAACCCATGGGGTCCATAAGTGGTGCTCGGCCACAGGCATGTGGTCCATAATGTGGTGCATCGATGCAGACAGCTGGTTCTGGGAATTTCGGGCACACAATGGCCGACCCACGCACGCTCCCCTCGGCGCCCCATGGCGCACAGGTCATGTGGGAGACAAAAAGAGACAATTGAGTGAGGGGTAAGGTCACAAGGGTACACATCAATAAGGCAATGCAAGGCGAAATGCGTACGGAGGGCGAAGTGAGAAAGCTCGTCCCTACCGTACGTCACCCCCCTGTCACCTACACTACCCTTGCCCTTACCCCATATTTACAAAATCTACCCATTTACAAATTCGTCACTACTGTCACGTCTTCCCCATATTTCTCCTATACCAAATTCGTCTCCACAATCCCTCTACTTCAAAATTTGCCACCACCAAATTCATCATCAATCCTCATAAGGAGGAAGAGATGGAACATCAAAGCACAATGTCACACGCACGTCATGATGCGTCTCACAATCCAAACATTTGCATCATAAAAAATAATCAAAACATGGCATGCTGTGGAGTACCTGTCACCTCAGGTGAGTGGATGCAGATGGTGCGAGGAGACTTCATCCTAACTACTTTCTAAATGACATTAACACACTTTACACTACCCGGGGTCTTTCCCTGCCAATCCATTGGCCAACTTACACTATGGGTTCTAAAAACCAATTCCCATTGACCAAACTGTGGTGCTTCTCAATTTGGGGTCTCACTCCCCCGATTCATCTCCCGGTGCCCTCGCACAATTTCTGGGCTGCGACGTGTAGCTCTCCCAGCAGGTCTACCCACCTGCACACCTCCACCACTGCAGTTGCCACCCGAGCTTACCTAGCTCCTCACCCTAACCTATCTACCTGGGGAAGGCCCTCTGGCGCTCTCCCCACTCGGTGCCCTCTCTGGCACTGGGCTACCCGGGTCCGTCCTCCGGATCCTCGGGCCCCATCCACAACTCTACCGGCTCCCAGAGCCCACCTGCGGCCTCACCTGGCCGACATCCTCACAGTGGTGGAGTGCCCAAACCAACTACACACACTAACAGGCTACACGCCCAGCCATTCCCACAACACTAATGCACCCATCCAAACATCATTCTTCCACTTGCACCACAGATGCCAATATCCAACCACAATTTACCTATACCCTCTACCTAACGCTTACACTACCCGTCCCCGGGTATTCGTGATGGGGGTCCATCCTTCCCCCATTCACACCTTCGCACCATCCACTCCACTCCATATTTTCCATCCTACTCACTCCACGACCATCCATTCCAATACTCCATATATTCCACACTCCATGTCTTCCACACAACCACTCTCCATACCTGTTGTTGCACACCTGTGCACTCATACCTGGTGCCACCTGCACCCTCCTTTCTTCCTGGACCATTTGGTCATCACAATACACAATCACCACTACTCCCTCATACACTGCTCCATACACCTGTTCAGTTGCACACCTGTGCAATCACACCTGTTCAATCACACCTGTTCAATCCTCAAACACACGGCATCATCTCAGCTAACTACTCCCCTCTAAAACTTGCGCTTCCCAGTCGTCCCTTTAAACTATTGCGCTCCCACGTCATTATCATCCACACTAAACTACCTGCGTCCCCACTACAGGTATCAGTCACTAACTAAACCTTAACGTTACCTAATGTCATCTTCGCTAGATCCCTACACATGATATATCCTAACCCTCCCGGGCTAGTTTTCACTGCCATCAACCCCATAAGCTAGTGCTCCTTTGCCCCCACCATCAATTTTGCACATCCAAATTCCACAAATCAAACATTTTCTATTTACTGCCAATTCTACCCAATATTATAAATTTCGTATCAAATCACTACCATCATCATCACAGTCCGCTATATCCTAGCCTCGGTGCGTCGTGACATCATTAAACTCGGTTCGTAAAGCCGAGCAATGAATTCGGGTGGTTTGGTTGCCCGCAGGTTGAATCCGTCCAGCTTTCGGTTCAAGGGAGGTGGTTTGGTTGGGCCGAGGTTCCACGCACCATCTCGGCGCGGCACCTTGCGGTCCCGGGCCCGATGGCTCAATCTCCCCCGGTCGGAACCCCGTCCCCACGAGGGGGCACCGTTCCGCCTCCTCCCACTCGCCCTTGAACCGGACCGGTCGCATGGCCCGACAAGGCCCGGACTTGACCGTGCGGGGCGGGGCCAAGCCCGAATCGGCAACGACGCTTCGAAGAGAAGCGACGCAGCATCGATCCGCGCCGGGCCTCGCACCCAACAAAGCACACCGTGCCCCGAGTGCTCGCATCGGTTATCCGTCGCCCTAACCGCTAATCCGGTTACCGTCGATGCTTCACTGGCATGCTCACACGCATACGCTACCCCTTTCACCCTCACAAAACCCGGCGTTCCAACGCCGTCCGCACATTCCACCAACGCTCTCCCTGTTACACACCACACCTCTCGCGCACACTCTTGCGCACACCTCTCCTCCGTTACGTCCTCCGTAACACTCACCATGGGCGTGCACTCTGGCATCCACCCACTAACGCGCTCACACGGGCTCTCCCACACTCGCGCTACCACCAACTCAGGTGTGCTTCCTCGCACACGTTCCACCACCACCTTACTCTCCGTGTCACACTTCGTACACCCCGACGTGCATTCTCGCTCGCACTCGGTTTCACACTCGCGCTCCGATGTGCCCTCTCGCACCTGCGCCATCACCAACTCACTATTCGTGTCACACTCCGTACACCCCGACGTGCATTCTCGCTCGCACTCGGTATCACACTCGCGCTTCGTAACACGCTCACCCCTTGATGCACACTTTTTTTCCACACGCGTGCCATTTCCACTCACACGGGACCCTTCACCAACGCCCGGATGCTTCCTCGATCCCAAGCGCGCGACAATTCTTTTGTCGCTAAACATCCTCTTACAAAATCTCCCAGCACAATACACAACAGCACGTCTCACCTGGGGGATCCTTTTCTCCACGCGAACCTGCAAACTTCCATTTGGGTTAAGCACAGCATCGTGATGTGAGCAGGGACTTTGTACATAATCCATTTCTCCCTGCAATTCCCGGGCTACCTCCGTCATCTCTTCAATTTTAATTCCCAGCACTGCTTTTTCTTTATTAACCTCGGTGACCACTGGCTTTAATAAAACACCCTCCTCTACCTCAGCGGTCGCCGGCTTTTCCAACCCCCGGGTCGCGATTTCTACCCCGGTCATTGTACCCGCGCTTTCCTCCGCTTCGCTCAACCAGCGCTTTTCGACTCGCGTTACCTCCTCGTGCACCCCTGGGACCCTTTCACCCAACTTGCGGTCTCTGTCCCTCTGCTCCCTTTTCTCCCTATCGGCCCTCATTCCTTTCGTTGTTGCTTCAATTTGCTCAGTCTGAGCCCTCCTTTCGTCCCTCATTCGCTCACTATGAGCATCCATTTTTGCCATCAATTGGTCCATAAAAAATCGCATGTACCCTGGTATCTCTGGCTCGGCTGCCGCGACCACGTGCGCAGCGCAATTTGGTGCCGCTACACCCACGTGCGCGAGGACGCCATCTTGTGCGTCTGATATTCCCTCAACCGCCTCCTCATTGCTCCCCTTCATTTGATCCTGGGTTACTCCTAACCCCTCCTCTAGCTCACCCACCGGCATCCCGTCGCCTTGACCAGCCATGGCGCGATTTCAAAATTCGGGTTTTTGTAAAACAACACAAATTTCCAGCAGCTTGTAATTTTGAGCGCGCTAAGCGCGCTTCGGGTCCGATCCCACTTCCCGACACCAATTGTTACTGATCGCGGTTTAGATGTTATGATGGGCCGAGCGGATGGTCCAACCGCGACCGAACAGTTATTCCCCGATTAGAACCCGATTCCACCCAAACGTTGGCCGGATCGAACCGCGGCTGCTCAATGAGGGAAAAGACTAAAACGACGAATGCAAAGAGGAAAAGGAATAAGACGAGAAGACGGACAGAAGAGTAATTGGATTTATTGTACACACACAAGCAAAAAGGAGCAATCAAGTTTATTTACAACACATAAGACGCAGGTGACACAGTGCAAATACTAGCTTATACAAGCTTAATTAATACCCAGGGACAAGACACACAGAACAAACTCACGTACACAAGAAGGGTGGAAAGGCAGGAGGTGGATGGCTGGAGGGAGTGGAAGGTCCAAGGGGGTCCTGCAGCACGATCGGCGCGTTTAGCAGCCGCAATTCCTTCACGGCCTTGCCCAAAACCGCCGTCCAGGCCCCAAGCTGCTGTTGTGGCTGCTGTGGACGTCGCGTGCTTTCCCAGGACTTGTCTGAATCGTTGGTGTCCAAACCCTCAACTCTTTCTTGGTCCACTCACTCCTCACCACCGACTCCTCACCGCAATCAACGCAACCACTGACCACCACCACCGACTCCTCCCCGCAAACAACTGACCACCGACTCCAATGACTGACTCCCCACTGACGACCAACTCACTTGCTTCTTGCGTGCGTGCCTTTTATAGCGCCTCCAGCGATCAAGCCGCCGGCCTTCCTGACACGCCCATCAGTGTCCTCACCTCGGCCCTGGTTGGTCACGCGACCCTCTCGCTCCGCCCTTGATGACGACGGGCGGGCACGCCCCTCTTCCCCTCTATGACGAGGTGGAGACACGCCTTTCTTCTCCGGCCCTGCCTCGTGGTCAATGGCGGTTATTGGAGGGGAGGTAATTGGCAATCGAGGGTTGGCAATCACGAGAGGGGATGTAAAAGGGAATGGAGATTTTGGGGATGGGAATGAAAGGGGATCTATTCTCTTTCACTGGTGCAATGGAGTACTTCAATTAATGGGAGACACAGCCTTACTCTAAAACACAGAATAAGAGATAACTATCAAACAGGGGTATTCTATTATTGGCTGACGTGTATGCTTGTGGACTAATTATGGGATGCCCTTTCACCTTTACACAGCTCCGGAGGCAGGGGGCGCAGCATAAACAATAATAATAATAATAAAGCACACAATCAAAAAAATATACAGTTCTCATATCCGCAACAATATATATATATATATATATATATATATATATATATATATATATATATAATTATATATACAGTAGAAAATATCTTGTATTAATCTAAAAATGTCACTTTCTTTGAATTATCTTGAAGCAAGGAATCTGACAGATTGCAAGTCAAATTTGGGTTCTCCAATAGGTACGCTAGCACACCGGCAGTGGCAAAAAAGTGACAGTGCCGAGGAATTACACAGCAGGACTCCACATAATTGAGCCATCCAATCTGCTACTATTATCGTTCAACTGACAATTTGAATTTTTTCTTTTTAACTCACCATTTTAGGCCTAATAAAGGTGATAAAATAAGTTTGCAGTACAATTTAACCCGACATTTTGGGTACACGAAGCAAACTGCAAGAACAAGCCAACAGAGATGAGAGAACACATCAGCCCACAACTGCCCCAGATAAATCTCTGTTGAAAAGTGTTGTTCGTGAAAAAGTTTAAACTTGGCGAGAAAGACATCGTAACAAAAGAGCAGAACAGAGAGACAATTTGACAAATGCAACTGTTTAACAATTAAGAGTCAATTTGGATTCATGGAGTTTTGTTGCTGTTCCCTTAATAAACAAATCTTTGAGTCTCGACATTTTTAACACAATGCTATGTTGTTGTATCCATGGCAATCTGAACTTTTTTCATTGTCAATTTTTCTCTTTTGTCTACCAGAAATTATTCTGACATTGGAGGACAGCTTGATGCTTGTGTGAGCATTTCGAAGTTGCTTGATCTGGGTTCAATTCCTGAAGAAATTGGATCGAAGATAAATTGCTATTTTGATGCTTTGCCGACAGAGTTAAACAGAACATTATGGAGATGTTAAGATGGATTTTTCGTCTCGTGGCATTCACTTGTCAACATCAACGATCCCTCGACATCATGTGAAAAGAGTAGGTCACTGTGTTACAGTGCTCTGTCCAAAATGTCAATATTGCATTCTGACTTTCTCACCAAAGTCTGAGTGACATCGCTGATCATAATTTTATTAGATGACAATCTTGTTTTAACCTGTACCCTCCGAATTAATGTCCATCAACATGGTAGGCTCATAAATCGTGGCATTGGTGTTACTGAAGCAGTTGTTATATTTACCCTGCGCTTGCTAAGCGAGATGCGGCGTTAAGTGATCCGTTGCGTACGAACGTACGTACGCCGTACATACATGTCTACATTTTATAAATTTCTTTTTTGGCATCCATTGATCCGATTGACATGAACTTTTCCCCATAGCATGCGTCTACACGTGTATATTTTTTAGTAATAATTATGACGTCATAGGTCACATGGTACAGGCGCCATATTGGAAAACCGAAAAGATTGGACCTCAAAATCTCCAAAATCACTCCATGGAAAAAATTTAAACATGGCTCATTGTAAAGAACTACGCATGGGAAATAAGTGTTGTTAACGATGATGTAATTGGTGCCTTCATGATGACACCATGATTCGACAAGTACAAAACTTCATCCGATCAAGATGAAATTTATTGAGCATCATCTAGGGATAAATTGGTGGATACCAAAAAATAATGACGTCATCGGTCACGTGGTTCGGCCGCCATATTTGTGTTAACATAAAAGCCTTAAAAACCATTAAAACACGTCCTGGCGAGGGTCTGCAATCTCTGATTGCTCTTTCTTGTTTCTATTTAAATTTATATTTTGAACAATGCGTAACATGAACGTGCAGTTTATCAGTACTGTACTTTGGGTCTGAATTTGCCAAATACAGTACAGGGGAAGTAAGGAAACTTGTCCCGAGTGCACACAGTGAACTAAAGTAATTGTTTTAGTTGGTCTGCCCGTCTGAAAATCGAACAAAATTGAAGATCATTCCAAACAGGAAATTTACTATTTTAAGGATGCCATAAAGGACACAAACAACAGGCACAAATAACTAGTTTAACGTGTTAAATAAAGGAGTGTAAAAGATGGTGCATCAACGGGAGTAAATTTCCCAAAAAACTTTTTCTACAACCTTTAAAGCTTATATTGTGGCGGACACAAAAGCCCACTGGCGTGGTGACATCATTCCACGCACCAAGTGGGCGGTGGCCACGCCCGAGGGGTAGGCGTGGCCTCATGATATACACCGGGCGACCAGTCCGGAGGAGTTCAGTGTTACAGTGTAGTCTTTCAATAAAGACGTTTATATGTTACCGCTTGTCCGCTTCCTCCTTGCTCACAAGCAGCGCGCGTAACGCCGCGCTTTACTGGTGACCCTCGACGTTGGATCTGCCGTAGCGATCCTTCCGAACACGACGCCATTGCAATGGCCAACGACAAGGCAATGGCGATTAAACTTCCCGAATTTTGGGAGGCCCAGGCCGAAGTCTGGTTCGTTCAAGCCGAAGCCCAATTTCAGCTTCGGCGCCTCACCAACGACGACCTGTGCTACTGCCATGTCGTCGCCTCCCTCGGGCCCGGCACGGCCGCTCGAGTTGTGTCCGTCCTTCACCACCCACCGGACGGCCACAAGTACGAGGCACTCAAGCGGCTACTCCTAGCCACGTTCGGCCTCACGGACGACGCACGGGCCGATCGCCTCCTGGATCTCCCCGAGCTCGGTGAGACGCGCCCGTCGGTCCGAATGGACCATATGCTGTCACTGTTGGGCGACGAAGCCCCCGGTTCGCTATTCCGGGCGCTTTTCCGTCGCCAACTTCCAGCGCAGGTTCGCCTCGCGTTGGCCGGGACCGGGCTAACGGAACCCCGAGCATTGGCGGCCGAGGCGGACAAGTACTTCGCCGCTTCGGACACGCGGGCGAGCGTTGGCGTGGCCGTCACGGCCTTCGACGCTGATGTTCCACAGCATCATCTTCTACAGCACGCTGATGTTCCACAGCATCATCTTCTACAGCACGCTGATGTTCCACAGCATCATCTTCTACAGCACGCTGATGTTCCACAGCATCATCTTCTACAGCACGCTGTGGTTCAGCAGCATGCTGATACGCACCTCGTGAACGCCGCCACGCCCCGCCCACCGCCGCGGCGAAAACCGCCACCGCGGGGAAACCCGTCGACTCCACTGGCCTGGCGGAGCCAGCCGCGCTCCTCCAGCTCCACCACCTGGTGCTGGTTCCACGCCAAGTTCGGCCACGAAGCTCGGCGGTGTCATCCGCCGTGCTCCTTCAACGGGTCGGGAAACGCCCGGGCCGGCGCTCAATTGTGGCGATGAGCGCCGGCAGTTCGAGCAGCCTGCTGTTCATAACGGACACCTTCTCCGGGCG
Organism: Myxine glutinosa; assembly: GCF_964187855.1. NCBI lineage: Eukaryota > Metazoa > Chordata > Myxini > Myxiniformes > Myxinidae > Myxine > Myxine glutinosa. The sequence continues at coordinate 122,285,253 of NC_136261.1, forward strand.
CCGTTACCTGTGCGACACGGGAGCACAGGTGAGTGTCATTCCCGCCGGCACGTCAGACAAGCACGCCGCGGGTGGGGGCCCCGCGCTGCTTGCCGCGAACGGGACGCCCATCCGTACGTACGGAAAACGCTGCCTCTCTCTGCGGTTTGGAGGGCAGGTTTTCCGATGGACGTTCGTCACCGCCGACGTGCCCATGGCACTGCTTGGCGCGGACTTCCTGTGCGCTAATGGGCTCCTGGTCGACGTCAAGCGCAGACGGCTTGTCCAGGCCGAGACGTTCAGCTCGCTCGCATGTGCGTTGCCCAGCTCAACGAGCGGCTTACCAAGCGGCTTGCCGAACGATTCGGTTCCGGCCACGTTGGTCTGTACGCTTCCGGCAGCGGACGCATTCACCCGCCTCCTCGCCGGCTTCCCGGCCCTCACGCGGCCCACCTTCTCGGCGGGGGCCGTCAAGCACGGGGTGGCCCATCACATCCCCACCGTCGGGCCACCGGTCTACGCCCGGGCACGCCGCCTCGAGCCGACGAAGCTGGCGGTGGCAAAAGCGGAGTTCGCTACCCTGGAGCGACTCGGCATCGTTCGGCGCTCAGAGAGCGCTTGGGCGTCGCCGCTGCACATCGTGCCGAAGCCCGGCGGGGGATGGCGACCGTGCGGGGACTATCGCCGTCTCAATGACGCCACGACTCCCGACCGCTACCCCGTCCCCCACATTCAGGACTTTTCCGCCCGTTTGGCGGGCAGGTCCTTCTTCTCGAAGGTGGACCTCATACGCGGCTACCATCAGGTCCCCGTCAGGCCGGAGGACGTCCCGAAGACGGCGGTCATCACGCCATTCGGACTCTTCGAGTTCCTGCGCATGCCCTTCGGTCTGAAGAATGCGGCTCAGGCGTTCCAGCGACTGATGGACAGCGTCCTGCACGACTTGGATTTTGTCTACGTCTACCTGGACGATATCCTCGTCGCCAGCGCGTCCCGCGAAGAGCACCTACGCCACCTCCGCACGCTCTTCGAACGCCTGGGCCAGCATGGCCTGATTGTGAACCCCGCAAAGTGCCGGTTCGGCGCCGCCACAATCGATTTTCTGGGGCACCGTGTCACCAGGCACGGAGCCGTCCCCCTGCCGGCCAAGGTGGAGGCGGTGAAGGGGTTTCCGCGCCCCCGCACGATCAGAGGGCTGCAGGAGTTCCTGGGCATGGTGAACTTTTACCATCGGTTCCTGCCCCGTATCGCCCAGCTCCTGCGCCCCCTGCACGAAGCTCTCCGAGGTAAGCCGGGCAAAGGCGACGTTACCTGGACCGAGCAGATGGACACGGCGTTCACGGGCGCGAAGCTCGCCTTGGCTAACGCCACCATGCTCGCGCACCCGGCGCCCGATGCACCGATCGCCCTCACCACCGATGCCTCGGACTACGCGGTGGGCACGGTGCACGAGCAATGGGTGCGTGGAGCTTGGCAACCGCTGGCGTTCTTTAGCCGGCAGCTTCGCCCGCCCGAACGCCGTTACAGTACCTTCGACCGCGAGTTGCTCGGACTTCACTTGGCGGTCAGGCACTTCCGCCATCTGCTCGAGGGCCGGGCGTTCACTGCCTTCGTCGACCACAAGCCGCTGATCTTCGCGATGGGCAAGGTCACCGAGCCGTGGTCGGCCCGGCAGCAGCGTCACCTCTCGGCCGTGTCCGAGTACACGACGGACATCCAGCACGTCGCGGGGAAGGACAACCCGGTTGCGGATTGCCTTTCCCGGGCCGTCGCCCACGCAGTCCACCTAGGCATCGACTATGCCCGGATGGCAGCGGACCAGGCCGCTGACCCCGACGTCCAGGCCTTGCGGACCGCCGTCACGGGCCTCCGCGTCACCGAGGTGCCGTTCGACGGCGCGGGCGCGGCCCTCTTGTGCGACGTCTCCCTCGGGCGTCCTCGCCCCATTGTGCCCGCGGGCTGGCAGCGCCAGGTGTTTGACGCCATCCACGGCCTGTCCCACCCGGGCGCGAGGGCCTCCCAAAGGCTGATCGCCGACAAGTTCGTCTGGCATGGCCTCCGGAAGGCCGTCCGCGGCTGGGCCAGGACATGCCTCGCGTGCCAGCGCGCCAAGGTGCACCGGCACACCCAGGCCCCGTTGGCCCCGTTCACGGTGCCGGAACGCCGGTTTGACCACGTCCACGTGGACCTGGTGGGACCTCTGCCCCCCTCGCGGGGTTTCACCCACGTCCTCACCATGGTGGACCGCACCACCCGGTGGCCGGAGGCCGTGCCCTTGGCGTCGACAACGGCGGCCGATGTCTCGCAGGCTTTCATCGCCACCTGGGTCGCCCGGTTCGGCGCCCCCTCAGACATCTCATCCGACCGCGGCCCCCAGTTCACCTCGGAGCTCTGGGGGGCGGTTGCGCAGGGGCTCGGGGTCCGGCTGCACCGAACCACGGCCTACCACCCCCAGGCTAACGGCCTGTGTGAGCGATTTCACCGCTCATTGAAGGCCGCGCTCCGGGCCACCCTCCGCGACGGCGGCTGGGTCGACAGGCTCCCCTGGGTCCTGCTGGGCCTCCGGACGGCGCCCAAGGAGGACCTGCGCGCATCCGCGGCGGAGTTGGTCTTCGGGCAACCGCTGCGGGTGCCGGGCGAGTTCCTCCCCGACTCCACGGCACCATGGTCCGCGGCACAGCAGCGCTCCGCTCTGCAAGAGACCGCCCAGAGGTTCGCCCCGGTGCCAACGGCATGCCACGGGCACCCACCGACGCACGTCGCCCCGGAGCTTCGCACGGCGGAGTACGTCTTCGTCCGCCACGATGCCCATCGGACACCACTGCGGCCCCCGTACGACGGGCCTTTCCGCGTGCTGGAGACCGGGGCGAAGCACTTCACCCTGGACATCGGCGGTACTCCTGACCGCGTTTCGGTAGACCGCCTCAAGCCGGCCCACCTCGATGTGGACCATCCACCGCCAGTGGCCCGACCCCCACGTCGGGGCCGCCCTCCTGCGGGCAGACCCCCGGCACCGCCCAGCCCCGCCGCCACGGCGCCCCCCGGTCCTGCACCCATCCCAGGGGCAGCCAGGGGCATCCCACCTGGTATCCCTGCACCCCGGACGCCGCCGATCGCCAGGGGGCGCTTCGGCCGGGTCATTCGACTGCCCCACAAACTGGCCCTCCAGGTGCGCGGGAATTCTGGGGGGGCGCGTGTGGCGGACACAAAAGCTCACTGGCGTGGTGACATCATTCCACGCACCAAGTGGGCGGTGGCCATGCCCGAGGGGTAGGCGTGGCCTCATGATATACACCGGGCGACCAGCACGGAGGAGTTCAGTGTTACAGTGTAGTCTTTCAATAAAGACGTTTATATGTTACCGCTTGTCCGCTTCCTCCTTGCTCACAAGCAGCGCGCGTAACGCCGCGCTTTAATATTTTATTTCATTTTAATGATGTACTTCAACACTGTAAAACACAAATCGTCTTGTTAGCACTTCCAAAAACCTCCAGCTTAGCAGTACTTGGACAAAATGTTACTCCATTTTACGCCATCTCGAAAAATGGAATTTGCTGCTCTCGGCGTTGGGTAATATCGAGATTCAGCCAAACTCATGGCTCATAGGAAATATAGATAATGCTTGGAAACACAAAGCAAGAGCAGAAAAGACCCTTCCCATTTGCCTTTTCTCCAGACTGCCCGGGGTAAGGTGTTCTATGAACTCTCCGGGTCTTTTTAAAATAAGGGAATTCTCTGTGTGTGTGCAGGCCTGATCATTATAGAATCGAAAACGGCTGTGCCAATTGGGGAGACAAGTTGCAATTATCGCCTGCACATGCGGAATTGTGCAAGTGGTTTAACCACTGATCTCTGCCAAAGGGAGGGGGGTATTGACACCACATTTCACTCCCGGAGAGAGCTGGTATTACTAGTTCAAACAAATGCAGAAACCCATTGTGCTGACGACATAAGCCTCGGTGGATGGATCCTCCGAACCTCCCAACCCTAATTAATAACCGACAGGGTTTCGATTTCATTCGAAGTACTGCAAAGCGTATTCTCCGCTCGGGTGCGTTTTGAGTTAAATTGCCTGAGGCACAGCCATCTTTGCAGAGAGATCGCCGCCGTGTTCGGTGACGTGGCGACCGTACATGCGACAATACTCTTGGGTTCCAAAAGAAGTGATATTAAATGAGCAAAATTTTTCTGGAAGGTGTCTGAAACGAAACCTTCCGTTTGAGCGATGTCTATGTGGGGTTTGATTCCTCGGACATTACACGGCGGGGACTCCATGGGAGTGCAATTTTGACGTCACATGATTATAAAAGTGATTTATTAACAGGAATGTTATAATTGTTTCCGTTTTAATAAAAAAAATTTTAAAAGTTTTTTTTTCGATGACATTATTTATTACCTCCGCCACCAAAGGTGGATGGAGGTTATGTTTTCACCCCTGTCTGTTTGTCTGTCTGTTTGTTTGTGAACAAAATATCTCAAAAAGCTGTGGACGGATTCGGACGAAATTTGGCAGAGATGTAACGTATGTGACAAAGACGAAATGATTCGATTTTGGTGAAGATTCGGATTTTGGATCCGGCTTCTAGAATTTCAAAAGTGAATCTTCACCATTGGGACATCGGGCTAAAAACTATACATTGCGGGATATCTCAAAAGGTTGTGGACGGATTTGGACGAAACTTGGTGGACCGGTTGGGAGTCTGACAAGGAAGAATCGATTCGACTTTGTTGAAGATCTGAACATGGATTGGGATATGAGAATTATTTAATTTTTTCAGTGATTCTTCACCATTGAGTGATATGGTCAACCAGGCGGAGGTGCCGTTCTAGTATTAATCTTGTTTCACAAAGTGTGAAAATGAACTTTTAAACCCCATGATGCCCACACCCCACAGTAGCAGGCTTCCATTGCTCACTTTGTGGCCTCACTGGATTCCTTACAACATGCACTTTTGTCATTCAGTATTGCTCAACTTTCCAATCTGGTTTTGTGCAGGTTTCCTCGATACAATTCATCGCCATTGGCAGGTAAACACCACTGCATTGGCAAACCAGGTAATTCCTCTTGCGTAGAAGATTGAACGTAGGCTACAACGTTACAGTTCATGTTATGCTGGGGGAAATAAATTTCTTGCAAAAAATGCTGGACAAATTTTTTCTCTCTGTTCCTTGACTCAAAAATGTGTTTGTAATGAGCAGGTAAATTGCCCCAGCAACCAATCAGATTACTTTATAGGTGGAGCCAAATTGCATTAATGGGAGATGATCCACACATATCCTGCCAGTTTATTTTATCTCAACATTTTATAAGGATAAGTGGAAACATTTGAATTGCAATGATTACTGTGCAACAGGAATATATTGGTGTTTGCATGTTTGATATGGCAATTTGATAATTCACATAGATGGACGATGCATTTTTCTCCTGAGGTTTGTGTACTTACAGGCTGCCCGTGCTTCACTGTTTCCTGCATGCTACTCCGGTCTCCAATTTATTACATGCTGCGCCTGTTTCATGCATACTGCTCCTGTCTCTGCATGATATAACATGGACTCCTTTTTCAGATTCATCTCCATTTCAGAATAATATCAATTTTAGAAAGACATCAGCTGCCATTCCGCTGCCACCCACCAAGTTATTGTCATTTCGCGTGGTTCGTTCGCATGCAGCATCGGTTATCGCAGCTGTTCCATTACGCATCACCGATGCAGTGCCTCCCTGTAGGTCAGAGCAAGAACTTAGCCAGCGTGCCGGCGATAACTCGCCAACTCTTTGCAAAGGACAACCTGGGGGTATTAATGTCCACCAACTAATTCTGGCAGACGGGACACGCAGCTCAGAGTCCATCTTTGGCAATGTGCCTGCAATCCGCCAATCTCACAGTTTATCATCGGTCACAAATCAGGGAGACCAGACAACTCAAAGGTAAGTGTGCTACCCAAATATACAAGTCGTTAACCACCAAACCAAAGAGTTTGATATGTATATTCAGTGTATCACACGAAAATGCACAATTTGGTGTCTGACGATTTTTGACTGCAATACATTCGGTCGTTATTTATCCAATCTCAACCAAACTTGACAGGAGGACGAAGGGGCATTTCCCACCCTTCCCCAAGGGGGATTTCTCCCACAAGGGGGCTTTCCCCACTAATGGGGATGCGTGTTGAGGTGTATATCCGTGTTAAGATAGCTTTATCATGGCGTTTTTCCAAGGCCGCTTCTAATAAAACTAATGATAATAGCATAATATTAATATTATTACAAAACAATATTAATACTAATAAAATCCCATCTCTCCAAGGGGTTTTTGCTCCTTGGCCAAACGCCATGTTAACGTGTATAAATACCTTATCGTGGTATTTTCATGGGAGCACCTCTTCCAAAAGTAAAAATATTATAAACCACAAACACATTCGATTACCTTTTTAAACATTTGCTAATGCTGTTTAACACAAAACTGAAATAAACTTGGAGGAATCCATACATCAGTCAATGTTTATCACGTCGATGAATGCACCTGATCGTAGATCTACTGTAGTCTATATACCCCACAAGAGATAATAACATGACCCTTCCTGACGCTTCCCTGGAGTTCCTTCAAGGCATTTTTCATGGCCTTTTTCCAAAGCCACTTCTCATTACAAAAGTAACTAGAAAGAGCAATGAGAGATTGCAGACCCTCACCAGGATGTATTTTCAGTGGTTTTTAAGGCCTTTGTGTTAAAACAAATATGGCGGCCGAACCACGTGACCGATGACGTCATCATTTTTTTTCTCTATCAATTTATCCCAAGATGATGCTGAAGAAATTTCATCTTGATCGGGTGAAGTTTTTTGCTTGTCGAATTATGACATCATAATGGAGGCACCTATGACATCATCATTAATATATGTTAGTTCACATGGAGAGTACTTTATAATGAGCCATGTCTCAATTTTTTCTATGCAGCACTTTTGGAGATATAGAGGTGCAAATGTTTTCGGTTTTTCCAAGATGGCGGCCGAACCACGTGAACGATGACGTCATCATTTTTTTTTTCTCCACCAATTTATCCCTAGATGACGCTCAAGACATTTCGGCTTGATCGGATGAAGTTTTGTATTTGTCGAATCACGGTGTCATCATGAAGGCACCAATTACATCATCGTTAACAACACTTATTTCCCATGCGTAGTTCTTTACAATGAGCCATGTTTAAATTTTTTCCATGGAGTGATTTTGGAGATTTTGAGGTCCAATCTTTTCGGTTTTCCAATATGGCGCCTGCACCATGTGACCTATGACGTCATAATTATTACTAAAAAATATACACGTGTAGACGCATGCTATGGGGAAAAGTTCATGTCAATCGGATCAATGGATGCCAAAAAAGAAATTTATAAAATGTAGACATGTATGTACGGCGTACGTACGTTCGTACGCAACGGATCACTTAACTCCGCATCTCGCTTAGCAAGCGCAGGGTAAATATAACAACTGCTTCAGTAACACCAATGCCACGATTTATGAGCCTACCATGTTGATGGACATTAATTCGGAGGGTACAGGTTAAAACAAGATTGTCATCTAATAAAATTATGATCAGCGATGTCACTCAGACTTTGGTGAGAAAGTCAGAATGCAATATTGACATTTTGGACAGAGCACTGTAACACAGTGACCTACTCTTTTCACATGATGTCGAGGGATCGTTGATGTTGACAAGTGAATGCCACGAGACGAAAAATCCATCTTAACATCTCCATAATGTTCTCTTTAACTCTGTCGGCAAAGCATCAAAATAGCAATTTATCTTCGATCCAATTTCTTCAGGAATCGAACCCAGATCAAGCAACTTCGAAATGCTCACACAAGCATCAAGCTGTCCTCCAATGTCAGAATAATTTCTGGTAGACAAAAGAGAAAAATTGACAATGAAAAAAGTTCAGATTGCCATGGATACAACAACATAGCATTGTGTTAAAAATGTAGAGACTCAAAGATTTGTTTATTAAGGGAACAGCAACAAAACTCCATGAATCCAAATTGACTCTTAATTGTTAAACAGTTGCATTTGTCAAATTGTCTCTCTGTTCTGCTCTTTTGTTACGATGTCTTTCTCGCCAAGTTTCAACTTTTTCACGAACAACACTTTTCAACAGAGATTTATCTGGGGCAGTTGTGGGCTGATGTGTTCTCTCATCTCTGTTGGCTTGTTCTTGCAGTTTGCTTCGTGTACCCAAAATGTCGGGTTAAATTGTACTGCAAACTTATTTTATCACCTTTATTAGGCCTAAAATGGTGAGTTAAAAAGAAAAAATTCAAATTGTCTGTTGAACGATAATAGTAGCAGATTGGATGGCTCAATTATGTGGAGTCCTGCTGTGTAATTCCTCGGCACTGTCACTTTTTTGCCAATGCCGGTGTGCTAGCGTACCTATTGGAGAACCCAAATTTGACTTGCAATCTGTCAGATTCCTTGCTTCAAGATTATTCAAAGAAAGTGACATTTTTAGATTGATACAAGATATTTTCTACTGTATATATAATTTTATATATATATATATATATAAATATATATATATATATATTGTTGTGGATATGAGGATTGTGTTTTTTTTATTGTTTTATTGTGGACCCTCCTTCCTCCATTTGTTGTTGTATAAAGGTCAAAGGTCGTGCCCGTAGTTATTTCACAAGCACCCACGTAGCCAATAATAGATTTCCTCCTTGTTGACAGTTATTTCCTTATTCTGTGTAGTAGGATAAGGCCTTGTCTTCCATTAATTTGACACTCCATTGCACTGCATTAAATAAGGTAGATCCCTCCGACATGGCATCTTCAAAGTGCCAGGTTTGCCAGGTTTGCTGCAATTGAAACTGCATTTGGGCGGTTTTCTTCATTCGCCATTGCTGCCCTTTGGCTGGGGCTAGCTCGAATCGCCCCAAAACCACCATTAGCCACGAGGTAAGGTCGGGGAAGAAAGGCGTGTCTCCACCTCGTCATAGAGGGGAGGAGTGAACCAGCCCTTGCCGACCAACCCAGAACGAGGGGTTGGCTTTAGAGGGCGGAGAGAGAACGTTTGGGGGAGGTTTGCAAAAGGGTCAAGGGTGGGGCTTATATAACCCGCGAGGGACGCCCCCAGAGAGAGTCGAGGAGGGAGGAGATCAGATCACGGACAAGCCTAAAGAGAGTCCTGCGAGTTTGTGAGAGAGGGAGAGAGAACCCGTCATGCCAGACCCCCCACCAGCAGCGTTGGCTCCACCAGGCAGCTCCGACCCGTTACCCCGCGCACACCACAGGATCGGTGGCATCGGCGGCCGTCGAGGTCCAGCCCGACGTCCCGTGTGGGATCAAGCTCCAGCCAGCTCCGTGCCTTCCTCCCCCTCCAGCCACCCATCTCCAAGCCATTCATTCCTGCCTGCATTTCCCGTGTAAGTGTGAATGTTTGTCCGTCTTCCACGTTGTCCTGGGGTTTATTAATTAAGCTTGTGTAGATAAGCTAGCATTTCACTGTGTCTCCTTGATTCCTTCTGTCTTTATTTTATTATCTTTCCTTCTTCCTTGGTTTCTTTGGTCCTGTAAATAGAAATAAATCATATTCGTATTTCAAACCCTTTTTGTCTTCTTCTTCTTCACAATTGCGTCGTCTTTGTCTCTTCCTCATTGAATATCTGTGGCACGATTTGGCCAACGTTCAGAATCGGGTCTAGTCATTGTAAAAACGGTTCGGGCCGCGGCGCCATCCGCTCGGCAAATTAACATCTTATCCACGGTCCGCAACAATTGGTGCCAGGATTGGGATACGGACCTGAAGCGCTTAGTGCGCTCAAATTCCGAGTGGGCCGAAATTTGTTTTATAAAATCTTAAATTGACCATCGTGCCATGGATAGTCAAGGCGGCGGGATGCTGGTGGGGGCATTAGAAGAGGGGTTAGGGGTAACCCAGGACCAGAGGGAAGAAATGGAGGAGAGCAATGGTGAGGTGGTTGAGGAGGTATCAGGTGCGCGAAATGGCACCCTTGCGCACGTGGTTGTAGCGGCACCAAAGTTAGCCGTGCCCGTGGTCGCAGCAGCCGAGCCCGAGATGCCAGAGTACATGCGAGTCTTTATGATTCAAATGATGGCAAAAATGGATGCCCAAAGTGATAAATCCACCCGAGAGCGAAGAGGAATGGGTGGCCAGATGGAAGATGGGTTAAACAAATTGAGGAATGATATGGGAAGCCAAATCAGGGGGGCTCGATGGAAAAATCGGGGGGCTAGACAACAAATTTGGGGGTTTAGACAATAAATTTGAGGGGTTAGACAACAGGATAAAAGAGGTGAAGAATGGGTTAACGGGGCTAGAAAATAAGATGGAAGGCAAATTGCGGGAAATAGGGGAGCAATCCGCCCGGGAAATCAAACAGATGGGGAACCAGATAGAGGAGGTGAAAATCGGGTTGGAAGGGAAATTGGATGCTCAGAGGGATGAATTGGGACAGATGAGGGTGGCATCTACTAAAGAGATGGGAGAAATGGGAGAGGAGATCAGACGAGGTGTAAGCGAGGAGGTCTCGGGGGTACGTGAGGAGGTAAAGCGAGGTGAGAAGCGTATGGAGAAGCTCCGTTCTCTCTCCGCCTACCATGTTTTCCAAAGCCACTTCTCATTACAAAAGTAACTAGAAAGAGCAATGAGAGATTGCAGACCCTCACCAGGACGTATTTTCAGTGGTTTTTAAGGCCTTTGTGTTAAAACAAATATGGCGGCCGAACCACGTGACCGATGACGTCATCATTTTTTTTCTCTATCAATTTATCCCAAGATGATGCTGAAGAAATTTCATCTTGATCGGGTGAAGTTTTTTGCTTGTCGAATTATGACATCATAATGGAGGCACCTATGACATCATCATTAATATATGTTATTTCACATGGAGAGTACTTTATAATGAGCCATGTCTCAATTTTTTCTATGCAGCACTTTTGGAGATATGGAGGTGCAAATGTTTTCGGTTTTTCCAAGATGGCGGCCGAACCACGTGAACGATGACGTCATCATTTTTTTTTCTCCACCAATTTATCCCTAGATGACGCTCAAGACATTTCGGCTTGATCGGATGAAGTTTTGTACTTGTCGAATCATGGTGTCATCATGAAGGCACCAATTACATCATCGTTAACAACACTTATTTCCCATGCGTAGTTCTTTACAATGAGCCATGTTTAAATTTTTTCCATGGAGTGATTTTGGAGATTTTGAGGTCCAATCTTTTCGGTTTTCCAATATGGCGCCTGCACCATGTGACCTATGACGTCATAATTATTACTAAAAAATATACACGTGTAGACGCATGCTATGGAGAAAAGTTCATGTCAATCGGATCAATGGATGCCAAAAAAGAAATTTATAAAATGTAGACATGTATGTACGGCGTACGTACGTTCGTACGCAACGGATCACTTAACTCCGCATCTCGCTTAGCAAGCGCAGGGTAAATATAACAACTGCTTCAGTAACACCAATGCCACGATTTATGAGCCTACCATGTTGATGGACATTAATTCGGAGGGTACAGGTTAAAACAAGATTGTCATCTAATAAAATTATGATCAGCGATGTCACTCAGACTTTGGTGAGAAAGTCAGAATGCAATATTGACATTTTGGACAGAGCACTGTAACACAGTGACCTACTCTTTTCACATGATGTCGAGGGATCGTTGATGTTGACAAGTGAATGCCACGAGACGAAAAATCCATCTTAACATCTCCATAATGTTCTCTTTAACTCTGTCGGCAAAGCATCAAAATAGCAATTTATCTTCGATCCAATTTCTTCAGGAATCGAACCCAGATCAAGCAACTTCGAAATGCTCACACAAGCATCAAGCTGTCCTCCAATGTCAGAATAATTTCTGGTAGACAAAAGAGAAAAATTGACAATGAAAAAAGTTCAGATTGCCATGGATACAACAACATAGCATTGTGTTAAAAATGTAGAGACTCAAAGATTTGTTTATTAAGGGAACAGCAACAAAACTCCATGAATCCAAATTGACTCTTAATTGTTAAACAGTTGCATTTGTCAAATTGTCTCTCTGTTCTGCTCTTTTGTTACGACGTCTTTCTCGCCAAGTTTAAACTTTTTCACGAACAACACTTTTCAACAGAGATTTATCTGGGGCAGTTGTGGGCTGATGTGTTCTCTCATCTCTGTTGGCTTGTTCTTGCAGTTTGCTTCGTGTACCCAAAATGTCAGGTTAAATTGTACTGCAAACTTATTTTATCACCTTTATTAGGCCTAAAATGGTGAGTTAAAAAGAAAAAATTCAAATTGTCTGTTGAACGATAATAGTAGCAGATTGGATGGCTCAATTATGTGGAGTCCTGCTGTGTAATCCCTCGGCACTGTCACTTTTTTGCCACTGCCGGTGTGCTAGCGTACCAATTGGAGAACCCAAATTTGACTTGCAATCTGTCAGATTCCTTGCTTCAAGATTATTCAAAGAAAGTGACATTTTAAGATTAATACAAGATATTTTCTACTGTATATATAATTATATATATATATATATATATATATATATATATATATATATATATATTGTTGTGGATATGAGGATTGTGTTTTTTAAATTGTTTTATTGTGGACCCTCCTTCCTCCATTTGTTGTTGTATAAAGGTCAAAGGTCGTGCCCGTAGTTATTTCACAAGCACCCACGTAGCCAATAATAGATTTCCTCCTTGTTGACAGTTATTTCCTTATTCTGTGTAGTAGGGTAAGGCCTTGTCTTCCATTAATTTGACACTCCATTGCACTGCATTAAATAAGGTAGATCCCTCCGACATGGCATCTTCAAAGTGCCAGGTTTGCCAGGTTTGCTGCAATTGCCAACTGCATTTGGGCGGTTTTCTTCATTCGCCATTGCTGCCCTTTGGCTGGGGCTAGCTCGAATCGCCCCAAAACCACCATTAGCCACGAGGTAAGGTCGGGGAAGAAAGGCGTGTCTCCACCTCGTCATAGAGGGGAGGAGTGAACCACCCCTTGCCGACCAACCCAGAACGAGGGGTTGGCTTTAGAGGGCGGAGAGAGAACGTTTGGGGGAGGTTCGCAAAAGGGTCAAGGGTGGGGCTTATATAACCCGCGAGGGACGCCCCCAGAGAGAGTCGAGGAGGGAGGAGATCAGATCACGGACAAGCCTAAAGAGAGTCCTGCGAGTTTGTGAGAGAGGGAGAGAGAACCCGTCACGCCAGACCCCCCACCAGCAGCGTTGGCTCCACCAGGCAGCTCCGACCCATTACCCCGCGCACACCACAGGATCGGTGGCATCGGCGGCCGTCGAGGTCCAGCCCGACGTCCAGTGTGGGATCAAGCTCCAGCCAGCTCCGTGCCTTCCTCCCCCTCCAGCCACCCATCTCCAAGCCATTCATTCCTGCCTGCATTTCCCGTGTAAGTGGGAATGTTTGTCCGTCTTCCACGTTGTCCTGGGGTTTATTAATTAAGCTTGTGTAGATAAGCTAGCATTTCACTGTGTCTCCTTGATTCCTTCTGTCTTTATTTTATTATCTTTCCTTCTTCCTTGGTTTCTTTGGTCCTGTAAATAGAAATAAATCATATTCGTATTTCAAACCCTTTTTGTCTTCTTCTTCTTCACATCAGCGTCGTCTTTGTCTTTTCCTCATTGAATATCTGTGGCACGATTTGGCCAACGTTCAGAATCGGGTCTAGTCATTGTAAAAACGGTTCGGGCCGCGGCGCCATCCGCTCGGCAAATTAACATCTTATCCGCGGTCCGTAACAATTGGTGCCAGGATTGGGATACGGACCTGAAGCGCTTAGTGCGCTCAAATTACGAGTGGGCCGAAATTTGTTTTATAAAATCTTAAATTGACCATCGTGCCATGGATAGTCAAGGCGGAGGGATGCCGGTGGGGGCATTAGAAGAGGGGTTAGGGGTAACCCAGGACCAGAGGGAAGAAATGGAGGAGAGCAATGGTGATGTGGTTGAGGAGGTATCAGGTGCGCGAAATGGCGACCTTGCGCACGTGGTTGTAGCGGCAACAAATTTAGCCGTGCCCGTGGTCGCAGCAGCCGAGCCCGAGATGCCAGAGTACATGCGAGTCTTTATGATTCAAATGATGGCAAAAATGGATGCCCAAAGTGATAAATCCACCCGAGAGCGAAGAGAAATGGGTGGCCAGATGGAAGATGGGTTAAACAAATTGAGGAATGATATGGGAAGCCAAATCGGGGGGGCTCGATGGAAAAATCGGGGGGCTAGACAACAAATTTGGGGGTTTAGACAATAAATTTGAGGGGTTAGACAACGGGATAAAAGAGGTGAAGAATGGGTTAACGGGGCTAGAAAATAAGATGGAAGGCAAATTGTGGGAAATAGGGGAGCAATCCGCCCGGGAAATCAAACAGATGGGGAACCAGATAGAGGAGGTGAAAATCGGGTTGGAAGGGAAATTGGATGCTCAGAGGGATGAATTGGGACAGATGAGGGTGGCATCTACTAAAGAGATGGGAGAAATGGGAGAGGAGATCAGACGAGGTGTAAGCGAGGAGGTCTCGGGGGTACGTGAGGAGGTAAAGCGAGGTGAGAAGCGTATGGAGAAAGAGGTGAGGAATAATACGGCTAGGTTACAGGGGGGCATAGAGGGTCTGACGAGGGGAGTAGAACAGCTGACGGTGGGACAGACGGAGTTAGTGGAGCAGGTACAAAAGAACACTGCGGTACTAGAGGGTTAAAGGCAACACAAAAATAACTCAAAAATGACTTGATAGCGACGAAGAGGGAATGTCAGATGGCACGTGAGGGACTGACAACGAGGTTGGACGAGGTGACGGAGGCAATGGAGACAAAGGACCGAGAGGTGAGGACGCACATAGAAACAGTTAAGGTGGCGTTAGAGGACGAAATTAAGGAGACGCACCGGGAAATAAAAGAGGTGAAGCAAAAGTTAGAGGAAGTGGAAGAGGGGGTGAGTGAAATTAAGAAGAGACGGAGGGAAACTAAGAGGGAGATAGAGGAGGAGGTGATGGAATATGTACAAGGTCGGTGCTCAAATCGTGATGATGTGCTCGCTAACCAAATAAAGAGTTTGCAGGTGGCGAAGGAGGTGCGGAGACGAGGTGCCAAGGTGAGTGGTGATATATTCGGAAATGTATATGATGTGAGGGGAGCTTCAGTCGGCTTGGGGGTTGGTTTGGACCCGGGTGTTCGTGAGAGGCCGCTGGTGAAGTGTGCGACAGGTACGGAGTGTATGGAAAGAGGAAGTGTGCGAGAATGTCCGACTCTGGGGTGTGTGAGGAAAAAGTGCACGCCGAGGAGTGAGTGTGCTGTCGAGAGTGAGTTGGTCGTAGCGCGTGTGCGGGGGGGGGGGGGGGGACATGGAAGCGCATCGTGGAAAGTGTTACAGGGGATGTAACGGAAGCAGGCACACCTGTGGTGAATGTTACGGAGTGTGTAACGGGAGAGTGTGCGTAAAACGGGTGCATGAGGATAGAGTGCGCGGTCGCGAGTAAAGGTGAATGCGCGACCGAGAGTGGTGGTAAGAGTAGCAAGAGTGAGACGGAGCGTGAGTTGGTTGTGGCAGGTGAGAGAGGATGTACACCTGGAATGGAAGGATGCACACCTGGAATGGTAGAGCGTGTATGGGAATGCACACTGGAGTTAGTAGTGAGGCACGTGATTGGGTGTGCCAGTGAGTGCACACCTGTGGTTGTCACAGAGGAGGTGACCGAGGAGGGGGCGCAAAGAGGTGTGTTGGTGAGGTGTGCGAACGACGAGTGTGTGCAAAGGTGTGCGGTGGTCAGGTGTGTGACAAAGTCTGTGAGCGGAATGAGATTACCTGGGTGTGTAAGAGAAGGTGCAATGACGAGGAGCATGGGAACGGCTGGATGTATGAGCAAGGAACGGGCTGCGGGGTGTAAGTATGCGAGAGGAGCATCGACGCTAACCGGGTTAGCGGTTAGAGCGACTTAAAGCCAAAGCGGGCCCTCGGTGCGTGCAGGGCAGCTTTGCGTGCCACGGGGATCCGCGGGGATTGTGACCGCGGCGGTTTCGAAAGAACCGCCGTGCGGGATCCACGCCGGGCCGCTCTCTGAACGGCCGCGTCCGTGCTCCATTAAGCGGAGCGGGCAGCCCGGTAGGAAGGGTCGTCATCGCGACCACTTTTTATTGAGACGTTCCGGCAGGTCGAGATCGGGCAATTGGATGGCTCCGCGCCGAGGTAGTGCGTGGGATCTCGGCACGGGTAAGCCCCCGTCCCTGCACCGAGTTCCGGACGCATCCAACCGCCGGCACCAAGCAACCCGCATTCATTGCTCGGCTGTGCGAAGCCGGGCTGTAGAAGTGAATTGGCGCACCGAGAGGCTCAAGTGAGTAGACGTGTGACGAGGATAGTGTTTTGGACCCGAAATTAGAAAAACAAAATTTGATGATTGGCAAAGGATTGGCAGATTGATGATTGGCAGATGATGGGTTGTGATAGGCAAATTTTTAATTGGCTGGAATTTGGTGTGCAAAATTGGTAGTGAGAGATACCCGATGTGGTGGGATGGCAACACTGCCATCCCTCACAGCGGGGGCAAAGGAGCACTAGCTATGGGGTATGGCAGTGAAAACTAGCCCGGGAGGGTTAGGATATCGTGTGTAGGGACCTAGAAATTGACAATAGGTAACGATAAGGTTAGGTAGTGACCATGATACCTGTAGTGGGGACGCAGGTAGATTTAGTTTGGATGATAATGACGTGGTATGTGCTTAGTTTAAAGGGAAGACGGGGAGCACTAAGTTAGCAGGGCAACAGGTGGTTCAGATGATGCCGTGTGTGTGGTTAAAAGGTGTGATTGCACAGGTGTGCAACTGGACAGGTGTATGGAGCAGTGTTTGAGTGAGTGATAGTGATGTGAGTTGTGCTGACCAAATGGTCCAGGAAGGAAGGAGGGTGCAGGTGGCACCAGGTGATTGCACAGGTGTGCAACTACAGGTGAATGGAGAATGGTTGTGTGGGATAGATGGAGTATGGAATGGATGGTCATGGAGTGAGTATGGGGGAAACTGTGGAGTGGAGTGGATGGTGCGAAGGTGTGGATGGGGGAAAGGAGGATGGACCCCCATCACGAATACCCAGGGAGGGTAGTGTAAGTGTTAGGTAGAGGGTACAGGTAAATTGTGGTTGGATATTGGCATCTGTGGTGCATGGTGGAAGAATGATGGTTGAATGGGTGCATTAGTGTTGTGGAAATGGCTGGGCGTGTAGCCTGTTAGTGTGTGTAGTTGGTTGGGCACTCCACCACTGTGAGGATGTCGGCCAGGTGAGGCCGCAGGTGGGCTCTGGGAGCCGGTAGTTGTTGTGGATGGGGCCCGAGGATCCGGAGGACGGACCCGGGTAGCCCAGTGCCAGAGGGCACCGAGGGGTGACAGAGCCAGGAGGGGCCTTCCCCAATTAGATAGGTTAGGGTGAGGAGCTAGGTAAGCTCAGGTGGTAACTACAGTGGTGGAGGTGTGCAGGTGGGTAGACCTACTGGGAGAGCGACACGACTCAGCCCAGAAATTGTGCAAGGGCACCGGGAGATGAATCGGGGGAGTGAGACCCCAAATTGATAAGCACCACAGTTTGGTCAATGGGAATTGGTTTTTAGAACCCATAGTGTAAGTTGGCCAATGGATTGGCGGGGAAGACCCCGGGTAGTGTAAAGTGTGTTAATGTCATTTAGAGGATAGTTAGGATGGAGATCTCGCACCATCTGCATCCACTCACCTGAGGTGACAAAGCTCCACACCATGCCGTGGTTTGTTGGTTTTTATTATTTTGGTGCAAATGTTTGGATTGTGAGACGCATCATGACGTGGGTGTGACATTGTGCTGATGTTCCATCTCTTCCTCCTTATGAGGATTGATGATGAATTTGGTGATGGCAAATTTTGGTTAGAGGGATTGTGGTGACGAATTTGGTATAGGAGAGACATGGGGAGACGTGACAGTAGTGACGAATTTGTAAATGTGTAGATTTTGTACATATGGGGTAAGGGCAAGGGTAGTGTAGGTGACAGGGGGGGGGGGTGACGTACGGTAGGGACGAGCTTTTCTCCGCTCCGTCTCCATACGCACCTCGCCTTGCATTGCCTTGTTTGATGTGTACCCTTGTGACCTTACCCCTCGCTCATCTGTCTTTCCCCCCCCCCCCTTGTCTCCCACACGAGGACTGTGCGCCACTGGGCGCCGAGGGGAGTGTGCGAGAGTCCGCTATTGGGCGCCCAAACCTCTCGCAACCACAGCTGTCTGCATCGATGCACCACCTTATGGACCACATGTCTGTGGCTGAGCACCACTTATGGACCCCATGGGTTGGGGCATGGCCCCTCTGCTGGAACCGGCCATGAAGGCCCGAGATCTTGCTGGCGGACCTTGGCCACAGGGCACCTATGCCCCACAGGTGAACCACCCCTAGTCGGCCCCCTGTGGGCCATAAATAAATAAAAGCAATTGACACATTTTGTGCACTTTTATTATTGCAATTAGGCCGCCAGCAAAGAAGATGACAACACCAGGAAGAGAACCATGGCCAGCAGAGGGAGCCGAAGAGGAAGACCAGCACCTCGGTTTGTTGTTTTTTATTTTTATTGAACTGTGGTGACTGTGCACCGATTGGTGCTTGAGGGTTTATTGGTGCATTGTGGGTGCTTTCATGGTGCATCGATGCAGGGCAGACTGCCTCCCCCCCCCCAAAAGAATGATCACAGGTCCTGGGTTGCGTTTTGTAAATAAAGTAGAGTCATTGTAAATAATGCGCCCCCACCGTAAATGTATAGTTTGAAGACAATTCCGCAATTCGGTTAGCTGTGGGCGTGGGTCCGTTAGGTAGGGTGCAATGGAGCAGCGGGACATATTTATTTCTGTTTTAAAACTGTCACACTCAGGGTCAGGTTAAATGTAGAGGGAACTACACCTACGTGCCACACTAAAAGTAAAGGTAAGAGGCCCGGGACGTGCCTAAGAGGAGGAGGGTGCAGTGTTGTGGATATGAGGATTGTGTTTTTTTAATTGTTTTATTGTGGACCCTCCTTCCTCCATTTGTTGTTGTATAAAGGTCAAAGGTCGTGCCTGTAGTTATTTCACAAGCACCCACGTAGCCAATAATAGATTTCCTCCTTGTTGACAGTTATTTCCTTATTCTGTGTAGTAGGGTAAGGCCTTGTCTTCCATTAATTTGACACTCCATTGCACTGCATTAAATAAGGTAGATCCCTCCGACATGGCATCTTCAAAGTGCCAGGTTTGCCAGGTTTGCTGCAATTGCCAACTGCATTTGGGCAGTTTTCTTCATTCGCCATTGCTGCCCTTTGGCTGGGGCTAGCTCGAATCGCCCCAAAACCACCATTAGCCACAAGGTAAGGTCGGGGAAGAAAGGCGTGTCTCCACCTCGTCATAGAGGGGAGGAGTGAACCAGCACTTGCCGACCAACCCAGAACGAGGGGTTGGCTTTAGAGGGCGGAGAGAGAACGTTTGGGGGAGGTTCGCAAAAGGGTCAAGGGTGGGGCTTATATAACCCACGAGGGACGCCCCCAGAGAAAGTCGAGGAGGGAGGAGATCAGATCACGGACAAGCCTAAAGAGAGTCCTGCGGGTTTGTGAGAGAGGGAGAGAGAACCCGTCACGCCAGACCCCCCACCAGCAGCGTTGGCTCCACCAGGCAGCTCCGACCCGTTACCCCGCGCACACCACAGGATCGGTTGCATCGGCGGCCATCGAGGTCCAGCCCGACGTCCCGTGCGGGATCAAGCTCCAGCCAGCTCCGTGCCTTCCTCCCCCTCCAGCCACCCATCTCCAAGCCATTCATTCCTGCCTGCATTTCCCGTGTAAGTGTGAATGTTCGTCCGTCTTCCACGTTGTCCTGGGGTTTATTAATTAAGCTTGTGTAGATAAGCTAGCATTTCACTGTGTCTCCTTGATTCCTGCTGTCTTTATTTTATTATCTTTCCTTCTTCCTTGGTTTCTTTGGTCCTGTAAATAGAAATAAATCATATTCATATTTCAAACCCTTTTTGTCTTCTTCTTCTTCACATCAGCGTCGTCTTTGTCTTTTCCTCATTGAATATCTGTGGCACAATTTGGCCAACGTTCAGAATCGGGTCTAGTCATTGCAAAAACGGTTCGGGCCGCGGCGCCATCCGTTCGGCAAATTAACATCTTATCCGCGGTCCGTAACAACATATATATATATATATATATATATATATATATATATATATATATATATATATATATATATATATATATATATAACTGTAAGAAATAGTAGAAACTCCAAAGTACGAGCAGGGCGTCTCATTTGTATTGAATATATAATCGTTAGATTAAATAAGACGCGGACGTAGCTTCAGGACGTCGATCTTTAATTGTCGACAAGCTTTCGACCAACAAAGGTCTTCTTCGGAGTCTACAAAAACAGCAGGCATGTATATCAGTCAAGTGTGTATGGTGATGTGTGTGAGATGTGTGATGTGAGTAAAAAATTGCATACAGAAGGAAGAGCCACGCCAAGGTTCACTCACCAGCCCCAAGTTCGACGGAAGTGACCGATTGCGTCACGGTCACTTCCGTTAGGGTGCGCGTGCATATACAAATATAGAGATATACATACATAAACACACAAGCATATATTCATATCCCATTTATATTCATATAATATATTTATATATTTATATAAATGACATATAAAGGTAGAATGAATGAATGAATGAATGATGAATGAATGAATGAATGAATGGGTTACCGTTAACAATTTGATTGGGTTGATGTGGGAACATGCTTTAGTCATCAAAATTTATGCCATGAGGGACTTTTGTCCGAAGTTTGTGTATCCAAAAGGACTCACGTTTCAGAATCGTGGTGTGTGATCGATTTGTGATTGATTCAATGGCAGAGATCTGAATGTCATTTATAGAGTGATCCGGTTGATTAAAGTGTATCGTGTAAGGTAGAGATTTGCCCTGACTGGTGTGGAAGTTATTGATTTCTGACCGGGTGTTATTAAATCGTGTGTAGAGTGTATTCTCAGTTTTTCCAACATATTGTTTGTTGCACTTTTGACAAGTGATTAGGTATATGACCCATGTAGATTTGCAGTTCATATAGGAGGTGATGGGGAATTTTTGTCCATTGCTAGAACTACAGAATTTGTTTCCTTCTAGTAAATGTTTGTGAATAATGCATTTGTTTGCTGTGCATTTATGGAAGCCAGGGATCCTAGTTTCTTTGTTGTGGGGCTGTGGGTGCTTTGCTTTTACCAAGAGGTCCCTGAGTGTCCGACCACGTCGAAATGATGTTAGTGGAGGTTGAGGAAATGTGGTGCCGAGTGTTTCTGATTGATGGAGGAGAGGAAGGGCCTTATTCAGAATACTTGGCAATTGGGATGAGGTAGCAGAGTAGGTGGTTACCAGTGGGACACGGTTAGTTGCAGGTTTGGGTTTGTAAGTCAGAAGGTCTGCTCTCGGTATGCGTTTTGCTCGGGTTATTGCTTCTTGCACAGAGTGAGGGTCATAGTTTCTTGCAATGAAGTGTGTTTCTAATTGGCAGAGAGAAGTTTCTTCTGCCATTTTGTTGAGCAAATGCGTCTTACTCTGAGTGCTTGACTGTATGGTATGCTTGCAATTGTATGTTTAGGATGAGATGAAGAAGGGAGAAGGTAAGAGTGAGTGTCTGTTGGTTTGGTGTATAGTTCTGTTTCGAGTCTGTTATTTTGAAGCGTGAGTGATGTGTCTAGAAAGTGAACTTCGGACTGTGAGCTGTCGAATGTGAACTTGATGGTCGGATGAATCAAATTTAATTCATTTTGGAATTGTGTGAGACTACGGGGGGATTTTGACCAGATGAACTGGATGTCATCAATATAACGTACCCAGGATTTTTCCAAGATTCCGTGATGAGGTTGTGCATTGATCTTGGCCTCTATCATTCCCATGAAGATGTTAGCGCACGATGGTGCAACAGGGGTACCCATAGCGGTACCTTGAGTTTGAATGTAATGTCGTCCGTTGAATTGGAAATTATTCAGTTTGAGTGTCAGTTCTAATAGGCGCATAAGGTCTTGAGTAGGTGGCATTGGGACTTGTCGTGTATCGAGGGCTTTGCGGCATGCAGACAGGCCTTCTGAATGTGGAATATTAGTGTAGAGGGATGTAACATCTGCTGTGACTAAAATGGTTTGGGAGTTGAAAGGTGAGTATATTCTGTTCAATCCTTGGATGTGGGTCAGAAAACTGGTTGTGTCCTTGAGGTATGAGGAGAGATTCAACACGAGAGGACGTAAATGACAGTCAACAAATTTTGATATGAGAACAGTTGGACATGTGCAGCCAGATACGATTGGTCTACCTGGATTGTTTACCTTGTGTATTTTAGGAAGAAAATAAAGGTTAGGGCAATGAGGATCTTTCGGAACCAAGCGAGATTTGATGGTTTTATCCACCCGAATAGAATCTACTACCTTTTTAACCTCTTCAAGATGTAGAAGGGTAGGGTCGGATGGGAGCTCTTTGTAAGTATCACTATGTAGTTGACGATTACCTTCTGCAACGTAATCGGTAGTCGACATAATGACAATGGCAGTACCTTTATCTGCTGGCTTTATGACTATCTTTTCATTATTTTGGAGATTGTGAAGTGCTCGTCGCTCTGCCTTTGTAAGATTGTCCTTATGTCTGGAACAATTATATTTTTGTGCCACCTTTTCAATTTCATTGCTCACTTGTTCCATATAGACATGTAGATATGGATTGTCAACACGTGGTGTCCAGGTGCTTTTTGGTTTAGGTAAAGTGAGTTGTGGTGTATTAGTATCGGTGTATGTGATTGTATGCGTGGTTGTTGGTGTTTTTTGTTGTGGCGTTGATGGCGCTGGGTGTACTTTAGCAAAGTGTGCCTTTAATGTCATTCGCCTACAGAAATCTTTTAAATCTTCTTTCAATTGTAATTGGTCTATTTGTGGAGCGATTGGGCAAAACTTTAAACCCTTAGAGAGCAGGTTTATTTCCGCCTCACTGAGGGAATGATTGGAAAGATTGATGATCCCGAGTTTAGGTAGATCTACAAGTTTGGTTGCAGTAGAAGTTCTATTGTTGTTGGTTTGACTATTTTCAACCTCAGCTGTGTTCATTTCCATGGAGGAACGGTTCTGCATGTAATGATGTCTGCGGTTTGTGTATTGTTTTTTACGATAATGTCGATTTTTGTGTTTATGCTTAAGTTGGTCAGAAGTGGTTTGAGAAGTGGTTGGAAGTGGTTGGAGTGGTTGGGGTGGTTGAAGATGGAGTGGTTGAATTGGTGGAGAAGTGGTTGGAAGTGGTTGTAGTGGTTGGTCAGAAGTGGTTGGAGAAAAGTGGTTGGGAGTGGTGGTTGGAGTTACCTGGTTATTGTTTGCAATGGGTGTATTCTCTTGAGATGGTTTTATATGCTTGCATAACATTTCATCACGTTTAAGTTTCCTTTCCTTAACTTTAACAATGTCGTGTTTAGCAGCCATTAGCTTATCATTGAATGAGCCATTATGTGGTGGTATTGTCCAGGATTCACATTCTTCCACATCTTCTCCTTCTTTTGGCTGATGTTCTCATTCAATTTGATTAATTTTATTTTTACTTGTGTTATTACAATCTCCAGTAGTTGTTGAGCAGTGTTCCATAGCAGTAGATTCCAACGTGCAGTGATGACGTCATCATTGGAGAAAAGCGACGGGCACTTCACAATCTCCAAAACAATGAAAAGATAGTCATAAAGCCAGCAGATAAAGGTACTGGCATTGTCATTACTAGGGCATGCCCGTACTATATATAAGCTAGGACGTGCCCGTACGTGGGTGCCCGTTCCTTGCCAAAAAAAAAAAAAAAAAAAATTTTGTGTAGGGGTGTGTGTGTGTAAACATCCTAGGGCGTGCCCGTACGTGGGTGCAAAAAAACATGCGTGCAAACAACAACAACAAAAAAAAACTTTGAAACCACGTGGCAGTAACGACCACAGAACCCCCCCCCCCCCTCTATTTACATGAATGGTTTGGTCCATTCGCAACGACCACAGAACCCCCCCCCCTCTATTTACATGCAATGGTTTGGTCCAAAGCGAACGGTTTGGTCCATTCGATGTGATTCGATGATTCGATGTGAATGGTTTGGTCCATTCGCAACGACCACAGAACCCCCCCCCCCCCTCTATTTACATGAATGGTTTGGTCCATTCGCAAAGCCAAAGCGAACGACCACAGAACCCCCCCCCCTCTATTTACATGAATGGTTTGGTCCATTCGCAAAGCCAAAGCGAACGACCACAGAACCCCCCCCCCCCCCTCTATTTACATGAATGGTTTGGTCCATTCGCAACGCCAAAGCGAACGGCGAACGGCTAAATCGCCATAGCTCGGTAAGTACTTGTCCGATTAATTTCAAACCTTGAAAAGGCACATCCTCGGGTCCCCAGCAATATACCTGGCAAGTTTCAAGTATATCGGACCGGTAGTTGTCGAGAAACAGCGGTCACAGACAAACGTACAGACGTACAAACGTACAGAGATTACTGGAATTATAGATAGATGTCGACTACCGATTACGTTGCAGAAGGTAATCGTCAACTACATAGTGATACTTACAAAGAGCTCCCATCCGACCCTACCCTTCTACATCTTGAAGAGGTTAAAAAGGTAGTAGATTCTATTCGGGTGGATAAAACCATCAAATCTCGCTTGGTTCCGAAAGATCCTCATTGCCCTAACCTTTATTTTCTTCCTAAAATACACAAGGTAAACAATCCAGGTAGACCAATCGTATCTGGCTGCACATGTCCAACTGTTCTCATATCAAAATTTGTTGACCGTCATTTACGTCCTCTCGTGTTGAATCTCTCCTCATACCTCAAGGACACAACCAGTTTTCGGACCCACATCCAAGGATTGAACAGAATATACTCACCTTTCAACTCCCAAACCATTTTAGTCACAGCAGATGTTACATCCCTCTACACTAATATTCCACATTCAGAAGGCCTGTCTGCATGCCGCAAAGCCCTCGATACACGACAAGTCCCAATGCCACCTACTCAAGACCTTATGCGCCTATTAGAACTGACACTCAAACTGAATAATTTCCAATTCAACGGACGACATTACATTCAAACTCAAGGTACCGCTATGGGTACCCCTGTTGCACCATCGTACGCTAACATCTTCATGGGAATGACAGAGGCCAAGATCAATGCACAACCTCATCACGGCATCTTGGAAAAATCCTGGGTACGTTATATTGATGACATCCAGTTCATCTGGTCAAAATCCCCCCGTAGTCTCACACAATTCCAAAATGAATTAAATTTGATTCATCCCCATCAAGTTCACATTCGACAGATCACAGTCCGAAGTTCACTTTCTAGACACATCACTCACGCTTCAAAATAACAGACTCGAAACAGAACTATACACCAAACCAACAGACACTCACTCTTACCTTCTCCCTTCTTCATCTCATCCTAAACATACAATTGCAAGCATACCATACAGTCAAGCACTCAGAGTAAGACGCATTTGCTCAACAAAAATGGCAGAAGAAACTTCTCTCTGCCAATTAGAAACACACTTCATTGCAAGAAACTATGACCCTCACTCTGTGCAAGAAGCAATAACCCGAGCAAAACACATACCGAGAGCAGACCTTCTGACTTACAAACCCAAACCTGCAACTAACCGTGTCCCACTGGTAACCACCTACTCTGCTACCTCATCCCAATTGCCAAGTATTCTGAATAAGGCCCTTCCTCTCCTCCATCAATCAGAAACACTCGGCACCACATTTCCTCAACCTCCACTAACATCATTTCGACGTGGTCGGACACTCAGGGACCTCTTGGTAAAAGCAAAGCACCCACAGCCCCACAACAAAGAAACTAGGATCCCTGGCTTCTATAAATGCACAGCAAACAAATGTATTATTCACAAACATTTACTAGAAGGAAACAAATTCTGTAGTTCTCGCACTGGACAAAAATTCCCCATCACCTCCTATATGAACTGCAAATCTACATGGGTCATATACCTAATCACTTGCCAAAAGTGCACCAAACAATATGTTGGAAAAATTGAAAATACACTTTACACACGATTTAATAACACCCGGTCAGAAATCAATAACTTCCACACCAGTCAGGGCAAATCTCTACCTTACACGATACACTTTAATCAACCGGATCACTCTATAAATGACATTCAGATCTCTGCCATTGAATCAATCACAAATCGATCACACACCACGATTCTGAAACGTGAGTCCTTTTGGATACACAAACTTCGGACAAAAGTCCCTCATGGCATAAATTTTGATGACTAAAGCATGTTCCTACATCAACCCAATCAAATTGTTAACCGGAACCCATTCATTCATTCATTCATTCATCATTCATTCATTCATTCATTCTACCTTTATATTGAAGGAGCCGGGGCTCCCACGTCGATCGGAAGAATGGACGCGACAAAAAGCTAGAATTCATCTGAGTTGCTTTAATGAAATCAAACACTCAGGCACTCTGAAAAACCGTTTATCAGTCAGCAATATATATCTATTCCGCCAGGGGGTTTGCCCAGGCCCGGCGCCAGGGGGCGTGGCCCAGCGTCCTGGCTGCGGCCTGGCAAGTTGAGGGCGAGCCTGGGCGTCCTGGACGAGCCGGGCATGGTGATCGCTCCGCGTCCTTGATAGGTGCAAGGCGATTGTGAAAACTCAGCGGCAGCCGCTACACACGTCCCCCCAGAATCGACTTGCACCGGCAGGGTCAATTTGAGGGGGGTCCTGATGACCCGGCCGAAGCGACCCCTGGCGGGTCGTGGGAGGGGGTCCGGTGAGGTGGTGGGCGGTCGAGTGGGGGGCACCGTGGACGGGGGACGGCCTCGCCGCGGCGGAAGGGCCACCCGTGGTGGGTGGTCGACGTCCACGTGCGCCGGCTTGAGGCGGTCCACAGCAATCCGGTCCGACCTGCCGCCGATGTCGATGACGAACGACTTGTCGTCCCGTCGCAGCACCCGGAAGGGCCCGTCGTACGGCGGCTGGAGTAGCCACCGATGTGCGTCGTGACGCACAAAAACATACTCCGCTGTGCGGAGTGCTGGGGGGACGTAGGACTGGGGGTCACCGTGGTGGGATGTTGGCACGGGGGCAAACCGTCGGGCGGCCTCCTGGAGGTCCGAGCGCTGGTGAGCTGCGGACCAGGGACTGGTAGCGTCGGGCACAAATTCGCCCGGGACGCGTAGCACCTGGCCATAGACAAGCTCGGCGGTGGATGCCTGGAGGTCTTCCTTGGGGGCCGTGCGAAGGCCCAAAAGGACCCACGGCAGCCGGTCGGCCCACCCGACGTCTTGAAGGCCGGCCATGAGCGCGGCCTTCATGGAGCGGTGGAATCGCTCGCACAACCCGTTTGCTTGGGGGTGGTAGGCCGTAGTACGGTGGAGCTTGATCCCCAGGTTGCGGGCGACCGCGCCCCACAGCTCGGAGGTGAACTGTGGACCGCGGTCTGACGAGATGTCCGCCGGTGCGCCGAAGCGGGCGACCCAGGTGGCGATGAAAGCCTGCGCCACGTCGGCGGTGGTGGTGGAGACGAGGGGAATGGCCTCCGGCCACCTGGTGGTCCTGTCCACCATGGTGAGCAGGTGTGTGAACCCCCGTGACGGGGGGAGGGGGCCCACCAGATCCACGTTGACGTGGTCGAAACGTCGTTCGGGCACGGTGAAAGGTGCCAGCGGGGCCTGGGTGTGTCGGTGGACCTTGGCCCGTTGGCAGGCCGTGCAGGCGCTGGTCCAATCGCG
Source organism: Myxine glutinosa (assembly GCF_964187855.1). Lineage (NCBI taxonomy): Eukaryota > Metazoa > Chordata > Myxini > Myxiniformes > Myxinidae > Myxine > Myxine glutinosa. The sequence goes on from NC_136261.1 coordinate 122,313,045, forward strand.
GACGTCCCAACGAAGGCCGTGCCAGACGAAACGCGCCGACACCAGCTTCTGGGAAGCTTTCCGGCCCGGGTGGGAAAGACCGTGGAGGGAGGCGAAGATGCGGCGTTGCCAGGCGACGGGCACGATGGGGCGAGGCTGGCCTTGGGAGACGTCGCAGAGCAGGACAGTGTCCGCGCAGGGGATGTCGGCCAGGCGGAGGCCCGTGTCCGCCGCCCGGAGGGCTTGCACCGTGGTGTCGGTGGTTTGGTCCGCCGCCATAAGCGCAAAATCCACGCCCAGGTGGACCGCGTTCGCGCTGGCCCGGGAAAGACAGTCGGCCACGGCGTTGTTTTTGCCGGCGACGTGCCGGATGTCCGTGGTAAACTCCGACACGGCGGAGAGGTGGCGCTGTTGGCGGGCCGACCATGGCTCCGTGACCTTGGCCATGGCGTAAACCAACGGCTTGTGGTCGACGAACGCCGTGAAAGGTCGGCCCTCCAGGAGGTGGCGGAAATGGCGGACGGCCAGGTGTAGACCGAGGAGCTCCCGGTCAAACGTGCTGTATTTGAGCTCGTTCGGCTGGAGCTGCCGGCTGAAAAAAGCGAGTGGCTGCCAAACCCCGTTCACCCATTGCTCATGTACGGCGCCCACCGCGTAGTCGGAGGCATCAGTGGTGAGGGCGATGGGAGCGTTGAGCACTGGGTGAGCGAGCAGTGTTGCATCGGCGAGGGCCCGCTTTGAGCCTTGGAAGGCCGCATCCATTGCTGCGGACCAGGCGATGTCGTGCTTGGCCGGCATGCCCCGGAGGGCTTCGTAGAGGGGCCGCATAAGCTGAGCAGCGCGGGGCACGAAGCGGTGATAAAAATTCACCATTCCCAGGAATTCCTGCAGGGCCTTTATGGTGCGGGGACGCGGGAACGTGGTGATGGCCTCGACCTTGGTTGGCAGCGGCACGGCCCCGTTCTTGGTGATGTGATGGCCCAAAAAATCAACGGCCGTCGTGCCGAAGTGGCATTTGGCCGGGTTGACGATGAGGCTGTGCTCGCTGAGGCGCTCGAACAGTGTCCGGAGGTGGAGGAGGTGCTCGGCCCGGGACGTGCTGGCGACGAGGATGTCGTCCAGGTAAACGAAAAGGAACGGCAGGTCACGCAGCACGCCGTCCATCAAGCGCTGGAACGCCTGAGCCGCGTTCTTGAGACCAAACGGCATCCGCAAGAATTCGAATAAGCCGAACGGCGTGATGACTGCCGTTTTAGGGACGTCGGCCGCCCTGACAGGTACCTGGTGATATCCCCGTATGAGGTCAATTTTCGAAAAAATGACCCGTCCCGCCAGACGGGCGGAGAAGTCTTGGATATGCGGGATCGGGTACCTGTCGGGGGTGGTAGCGTCATTGAGACGGCGGTAGTCGCCACACAGGCGCCATCCACCCCCCGGCTTTGGCACGATGTGCAGTGGCGAGGCCCACGCGCTATCGGAGCGCCGCACGATGCCGAGGTGCTCCAACGCGTCGAATTCGGCCTTCGCTACGGCGAGCTTGGCTGGGTCGAGGCGGCGGGCCCTGGCGTAGACCGGCGGGCCCGTGGTTGGTATGTGGTGCTCGATCCCATGCCGTACTGCGACGGCCGAAAACGTCGGCCGCGTGAGGGCCGGGAACTCCGTGAGCAGGCGAGCAAACTCGTTCGCCGCCGGGACGGCGCATGCCAGCTCGGTCGGCGCGGAGCTGCTCAATGTGCATACCAGGGAGCTGAAGGTTTCAGCGTTGATTAAACGACGCCGTTGGACGTCCACCAGCAGTCCGTGTGCGCAGAGGAAGTCGGCGCCTAGCAGAGCCACGGGCACGTTGGCGGTTACAAACGTCCAAGCAAAGCGTTGGCCGCCGAAGCAGAGGGTGACGTTGCGCGGGCCGAAGGTGCGGATAGTCGATCCGTTGGCCGCAACTAAGGAGGGGCCGCAAACCGCGGATTGCCTGTCCTGGTCAGAGGCGGGTATGACGCTCAGTTGGGCGCCGGTGTCGCACAGGAAGCGCCGTCCGGACGCTTTATCCGTGATGAACAGTAAGTTGCCCGTGTGGCCGGCGCTCATGGCTGGTAATGAACGCCGGCCCGGCCGTTTCCCGGCCTGCCGAAGGTGCACGGGGGTCGGCATGTCCGGGCCTTCTGTCCGAACCTGGCATGATAGTAACACCACGCTTGGTCAGGTGGAGGCCTCGGTCGTCGTGCCGGAGGTGGTCGGCTCGGTAGAGCGGCCGCCAATGGCGTCGGCAGTTCGGCCGTCGACCGTGCCGGGTGCTCGGGCGCCCTGGGTGTTGCGTCGGACGGCGGTGGGTCCCATGTCGCCGCTACGATGCGCTGTCCTGCGGCGGAGATCTTGTCGGCTTCTCTGGCAAGGGCCCGGGGATCTGTGATCGTCGTGCTTGCCAGGGCGAGGCGTACCGGGTTAGGCAGCTGACGGAAGAACAGCTCCCGGAACAGGAATGCCGGAGAGTGCTCGCCGAGCAGTGAAAGCATGTAGTCCATGCGCTCGGAAGGGCGCGTGTCGCCGAGCTCAGGCAGATCGAGCAGGCGCCGTGCGCGTTCCGCCGATGGGAGGGCGAAAGCATCGAGGAGCAGCTTCTTAATCGCGCCGTATTTGTCAGCGGCTGGCGGGCTTTCGAGGAGGCTCAGGGCGCGGGCCGCGGTAACCGACCCGAGCGCAGCTACCACATGGTGGAAGCGGGTGTCGTCGGCCGTGATGCCTCGCAGGGCGAACAGGGACTCCGCCTGTGCGAACCAAACCGCCGCGTGAGCCTCCCAGAAGGTAGGCAGTTTAAGGGCGACTGCCGTGTCCATGTCGATAGGTCACCAATGAAGGAGCCGGGGCTCCCACGTCGATCGGAAGAATGGACGCGACAAAAAGCTAGAATTCATCTGAGTTGCTTTAATGAAATCAAACACTCAGGCACTCTGAAAAACCGTTTATCAGTCAGCAATATATATCTATTCCGCCAGGGGGTTTGCCCAGGCCCGGCGCCAGGGGGCGTGGCCCAGCGTCCTGGCTGCGGCCTGGCAAGTTGAGGGCGAGCCTGGGCGTCCTGGACGAGCCCGGCATGGTGATCGCTCCGCGTCCTTGATAGGTGCAAGGCGATTGTGAAAACTCAGCGGCAGCCGCTACAATATGTCATTTATATAAATATATAAATATATTATATGAATATAAATGGGATATGAATATATGCTTGTGTGTTTATGTATGTATATCTCTATATTTGTATATGCACGCGCACCCTAACGGAAGTGACCGTGACGCAATCGGTCACTTCCGTCGAACTTGGGGCTGGTGAGTGAACCTTGGCGTGGCTCTTCCTTCTGTATGCAATTTTTTACTCTCTTCACATATCTCACACACATCACCATACACACTTGACTGATATACATGCCTGCTGTTTTTGTAGACTCCGAAGAAGACCTTTGTTGGTCGAAAGCTTGTCGACAATTAAAGATCGACGTCCTGAAGCTACGTCCGCGTCTTATTTAATCTAACGATTATATATATATATATATATATATATATATATATATATATATATATATATATATATATATATATATATATATATATGCAGTATATATATATGCAGTATATATATATGCAGTATATATATATGCAGTATATATATATGCAGTATATATATATGCAGTATATATATATATATATATATATATATATATATATATATATATATATATATATATATATATATATATATATACAGTATATATATATATATATATATATAGTATATATATATATATATATATATATATATATATATATATATATATATATATATATATATATATATATAGATATATATATATATATATATATATATATATATACAGACTTGGCATGGCATTTAATATGGAATATTTTTTTTTTCTTGACTTGGGTTTACTTTCTGAACTCAGTATATCAATCTGGTGAGCTTCTTTTGCGCTTCGGTGATGTCTTTGTTGAAAGAACCATGTCACTGATTGTCTTTCGCAGCAATAAGTCAATAACAGGATTATATCACAGGTGGCGTGACAAAATGTAAGGACAGGTACATTTGACAATTGGCTTCACAATCGGGTATATAAGGGTTGTTGCATTCTGTATAGTGGAAAACAACTGCCGCGCATCTACAAAAGTTATTGCCGCTCTGGAGATGGTCCGTCAACTTGACAATGTTTGTCATGGAGTGGTGGCTTTACGAAATTCTGGCATGAAACAGCGTGCTATTGCTCGGCAGTATGGCATCACTCAAGGTCAGGTGTCAAAGATCCTGAAACGAAATGCTCAGAGGGGTGTCCCTTCTCCAATACCGAGGCCAGGACGTCCATGCAGAACCACAAGGAGAGATGATCGCCAGCTGCACCGGTTAGTCTGCAATGGCCGTACCAAGTCAGCTAATCGGCTTAGGGCTGAGTGGCAGCAACTGACAAATGTGCCTGTATCCAGAAGGCTAGTCAACCAACGACTGGTTCAAGCAGGCTATCGTGCCAGGCGTCCCCTGAGAAAGCGACGCCTGACCAGCCAACACAGCCAGCGCCGATTGCAGTGGGCGAGAGAGCACCGTCAATGGCATCCAGGACACTGGAATCACGTGAGCTTCAGTGGCGAGTCTAGATTTCTGGTCTATCGTCAAGATGGCCGCGTCCGAGTGAGCAGACAAGTGCATGAAGCCCACTACGAAGATTGTATAGTGCCAAGAGTCCAAGCTGGAGGTGGTGGGGTGACTGTATGGGCTGCTTTTCATGCAGGGGGCAAAACTGACCTGGTTGTTCTGAATGGAAACCTGAACCAGTTCAAGTACAGGGTCATTCTGGAAGAAACATTGCTTCCATTTGCTCGTGCAGCCTTTCGAGGAAACTTTGTCTTCCAAGATGACAATGCATGGCCTCATCGCGCTCGCATGATCCAACACTTTCTTGCTGACCGTGGTGTAGAGCATATGGAGTGGCCTGCCATGTCCCCGGATATGAATCCGATAGAGAACTTGTGGGCAGAATTAACGCGTCAAATCGACAACTTGGACCAGCAGCCTACCTCTGTGCGTGAATTGCAGCAGACTATTGTCACTGCATGGCAAGCTATTCCTGTCCAAACCTTGGCAAATCTCGTGAACAGCATGCCTCGACGTGTACGTGCTCTCCTGAATGCTCGTGGAGGTTACACGAAGTACTGAACTGTAATTTTACTGTCCGTAATCCCAGTCATAATTTAGCTTTTGTTTTTGTTGAAAAAAAAATTGGCTAATGTGCAAAATAAAGAGATACTTCTGGAAAACGTACACAAGTTTAACACAGTACTGTCCGTGAATTGAGTTCGATATCAGTTTACATCACTTTCAAGGATCAATTTATTTGCTTCGAAATGTCAAATGTGGTTTTTGTTCCTTTTAAAGGTCACATTAACAAAATCTAGAATAATTTAAACATAATTCCAATGAACTTTTGGTTCTAAGTCATCTTGGAAAGTAAGTTCACCCCCACAAAAAAAATATTCCATATTAAATGCCAAGTCTGTATATATATATATATATATATATATATATATATATATATATATATTGTTACAGATACGACTTTGATGGTATGGTGGGCCGAGCGGGATGGCCGCCGTATCCGTACAAGTTACCCCGATTGCACCCGGGGTTGACTAATCGCGCTATGCTGGCTCAATAAGAAAAAGAAGACACCCGGCTGGATTACAATCACACAATACGACACCAGGGATACGGTTCTCAAAGGTTGTTATTACAATTGCGGAAGGTTTAGATTACAGGGACAAGAGGGAAACATAGGAAGGTGGGCACTTAAACACACTTATATTATCCCCGGACAGACGACAGGTAAACGCGGGACAAGGCTCACTCACACGGGGTTTGATGGCCAGGAAAGCGGGTAGCGATCGCTCCAGGTGCACCTGTGCTCAGGGCAGGATCACGTACGGTGGTGTCCAGAGATGCGTGAAGGTATCACAGCGCTTGTGGGTCGCGACTTTGGTCTCAAGCTGGGGAGGTCGCTCAGCGCTCGGGAGGGTGGCGTCTTTTCCTTCCAAGCTCGGGGCGCATCTCCCGTCACGTCCGGCGCGGGGCCGCGTATATCCGGCGGGGAGTCACGCCCTCGCTCGTTAGCTCCGCCCCATATGGCATCGGCCCATGGCTTCTCATTGGGTGCGGGGGTTACCGGCTCCGCCCTTGACGAGGGGCCGACAGGGAGCCCCCTTCTGGGTAACCCCGTCGAGCACATGTTCAATGGCGGCCAACCGAGCCGGAGTGAGGACGCATAGCCGCTGTTGTTGTGGTTGTTGTTGGAGCTTGAGATGATGGGAAGAGATGCGGGGAGGTATGGGAAGGTCCTAAACTCCTACTGGTGCCATATCATCACATTCTGGTGCAACGAAGAGTCATAATTAATGGAAACAAGTCCTTAACTGACATAGATTAAGAATAACTAGCAAGATGTCCTATAATTGTCTACGTGTGGTGCGGGGGACCTGGGCACGACATGTAATGGGGGAATGAAGGGGAAGATCGGCTCTAATGGGTGTTGTTTACAGACAATGGGACTAGGGAATGGGGTAAGGGGAGAGTTGGGGGGTATCGGAGAAGATAGGGGAATATTTACAAGCGGATATGGAGGTCAAATTCCATATTCGCAACATTGCACCCTTCTCTACCCTCGGGGCGTCCCGACCCGATAAATTTTTACCTACTTTAGTGTGGCACGCAATGTAGTTCCCTCTACTATTAACTCTACCCTGAGTGCGACAGTTTTACAGATATTCACAAATGAGTAAATATGTCCCCCTGCGACGTTGCACCCTTCTCCTCACAGAAACACACCCACAGGATAACCGAATCCGGAAAGAATTCTCAAACTAAACATACAGCCGGTAGGGAGCATTATTTACAAGACTACGCTGATATTTACACTACGATCCAGGACCTGTCTTTGGAGGAACACATGCAGATGTTATGCATAGAGAGAGCGCGCTTGCCAACATCGATACACCAACCCACGAGTGCTCTGTGGCCGACGGCCTTTAATAACGTGCAGAGCACCCTTTCCGAGCATCAACAGCACCACCCCACCACCAATCGGTGCAGTCACCATTGTTCAATGAAATAAAAATAAATTCGACAACCCCTAACCCTGCAGGTGTCTCTTGCTCTTCTTGTGGTGCACTTGGTGGTGTTACTTAAAAGTGGTTCACCTGTATGGCATAGGTGCCACGTTGACCCATAGGTCCATCCCCGGGTGGTGCTTGGCCGCAAACGAACTGCGGTCCATTGTGGGTGGCCACAAACATTGCGGTCCATATGGTGTATCGATCCAGGCAGCCAACAGCGAAAGTGCAGGCCCACAACTGCGCAGCCAGCACCTCTCTTTCCTCTCTCTCTACCCCAAAGCCAGATCCTCGGAGGTGGGAGACAAAAGAAGCAGACAAGTGAGTAAGGTGGTAAGGGCGCAAAAGTGCACGCAATATAAGGTAATGCACACTGGGGGCACATGGGAACCAGGTGAGACAGGTACGTTCCTATCGTACGCCCCCCCCCCCACCAGGTAACCTACATGGCCCCTCCCTTACCCCTTACTGCATCCACACAACACAACACTACCCATAAACATCTACTTTACAAATCAACAAACATCCCTACTGTCTTCCCCGTTCCTCCCATATACCAAATTCGTCTTCTCTCCCTCCTAACCAATCAAATTTGCCATTTTCAACTCTCATCAAAATTTGCCATCTCCAACTCAACATCATAATTTGCCATTACCAATTCATCATCAGTCCCTCCTAGGGAGGGAGAGATGGAATCACCCCAATGTCTCATCCACGTCGTGATGCGTCTCACAAATCCAACAGCAATTCTCATTTCCTGCACAAAACAAAGAAAACACAGGTGTGGAGTCATCATCATCACCACAGGTAAGTGGCTGCGTATGGTGCGACAGGTTCATCAATCCTAACTATTTCCTAAATGACTTTAACAACTTTACACTACCCGGGGGCTTTCTCCGGCCAAACCATTGGCCCTCTTACACTATGGGTTCTAAAAACCAATTCCCATTGGCCAAACTGTGGTGCTCTTCAATTTGGGGTCTCACTCCCCCGATTCATCTCCCGGTGCCCTCGCACAATTTCTGGGCTGCGGCGTGTACCTCTCCCAGTGGGTCTACCCACCTGCACACCTCCACCACTGCAGTTGCCTCCGAGCTTACCTGCTCCTCACCCTAACCTAACTACCTGGGGAAGGCCCTCTGGCTCTCTCCCCACTCCGTGCCCTCTCTGGCACTGGGCTGCCCGATCCACACCCGGGACCCTCAGGCACCCACTCACAACTACCGGCTCCCAGAGCCCACCTGCGGCCTCACCTGGCCGACATCCTCACAGTGGTGGAGTGCCCAACCAACTACACACACTAACAGGCTACACGCCCAGCCATTTCCACAACACTAATGCACCCATTCACAACACCATTCTGCAACCGCACCACAAATGCCAATATCCAACCACAATTTACCTGTACCCTCTACCTAACACTTACACTACCCGCCCCGGGTATCCGTGATGGGGGTCCACTCTTCCCCCATCCACACCTTCGCACCATGCACACCACTCCGTACCACTTACTCCAACTCTCTCCACACACCTGTACCTGCACACCTGTGCTCTCACACCTGGTGCCACCGGCACCCTTCTCTCCCCAAGCGCATTCGCGCTGATCCACAAACTCACTACTCATACACGGCTCCACACACCTGTCCAGTTGCACACCTGTGCAATCACACCTGTTCAATTCTCACAAACACGGCATCATCTCAGCTAACTACTCCCTTCTGAAACTTGCGCTTCCCAGTCGTCCCTTTAAACTATTGCGCTCCCTCGTCATTATCATCCACACTAATCTACCTGCGTCCCCACTACAGGTATCAGTCACTAACTAACCTTAACGTTACCTAAGGTCATCTTCTCTAGATCCCTACACACCATATCCTAACCCACCCGGGCTAGTTTTCACTGCCATACACCCCATAAGCTATTGCTCCTTTGCCCCCCTACATGGGAAGGATGGTGGATTTGCCATCCCACCACATCGGGGGTCTCTCACTATCAATTTTGCACGTCAAATTTCAACAAATTAAAAATTTGCCAATCATCTGCCAATCACTGTACCATTACCAATCATCACTCTGCCAATCCTTTGCCAATCATCAAATTTTGTTTTTCTCTAATTTTGGGTCAAAAACACTAACCTCATCACCCAGTCGACTCACTACTGCCTCTCGGTGCGCCAATCCCTGTCCAAAGCCCGGCTTCGTAAAGCCAAGCAATGGATGCTGGTTGTTTTGTGCCAGCGGCTGGATGCGTCCGGCACTCGGTGCAGGGACGGGGGCTTACCCGGGCCGAGATCCCACGCATCACCTCGGCGTGGAGCCATCCAATGTCCCGATCTCGACCTGCCGGCACGTCTCAACAAAACGTGGTCGCCATAACGACCCTTTCTATCGGGCTGCCAGCTCCGCCTAGTGGAGCCTGGACGCGGCCGTTCAAAGCGAGGCCCGGCACGCACCGAGGGCCTGCTTCGGCTAAAAGTCGCTCTAACCTCTAACCCGTGTAACGTCGATGCTTCACCTGGACGCTTACACCCCGCAGCCCGTTCCTTGCTCACACATCCAGCCGTGCCCATGCTCCTCGTACCTTTCCTTACACACCCAGGTACACCCATTCCACTCACAGCCTTGGTCACACACCTGACCACCGAACACTTTGGCACACATTCGTTGGTCGCACACCTCACCAAAACACCTCTTCGCGCCCCCTCCTCTGTGACAATCACAGGTGTGCCCTCATTCGCACACCCCACCACGTGCCTCACCACCAACTCCAGCGTGCATTCCCACTCACGCTCTACCATTCCAGGTGTGCATCCTTCCATCCCAGGTGTACATCCTCGCTCACCTGTCACAACTAACTCACGCTCCATGTCACTCTCACTACTTTCACCTCCATTCTTGACAGCGCACTCACCCTTACTCTTGACAGCGCAGTCTTTCCCCATGCACCTGTCCGTCACACACCTTTCTCGCGCACACTCTCCCGTTACACCCTCTGTAACACTCACCACAGGTGGACACTCTTCCTTACTTCTGACAGCGCACTCTTTCCTCATGCACCTGTCCGTCACACACCTTCCTCGCGCACACTCTCCCGTTACACCCTCTGTAACACTCACCACAGGTGGCCACTCTTCCTTACTTCTGACAGCGCACTCTTTCCTCATGCACCTGTCCGTCACACACCTTTCTCGCGCACACTCTTGCGCACACTCTCCCGTCACACCCTCTGTAACACTCACCACCCCGCGCTTCCATGTGCTCCCTCGCACACACGCTACGACCGACTCACTCTCGCCAGCACCCTCACTCCTTGGCACGCACTTTTTCCTCACACACCCCAGAGTCGGACTTTCTCGCACACCTCCTCTTTCGCACACCAGACCTGTCGCACACTTCACCAACGGCCTCTCACGAACACCCGGGTCCATCTCGACCCCCAAGCTCCTTAAATCCCCTGGCGCATCATACGCACGACCATATTGGTCACCACTTACACCGGGTCCTCTTCCTCTTCGCTTCTCCTCCATCACCTGCGAATCCCTCATCCGGTTAATGAGCACATCATCACGATCCAAACACAGACTTTGGACCAATTCTTTTATCTCCTCTTTTATCTCTTTCTTATCCCCTCTCCGTCGCTTCTTAATTTCGCTCATCCCTTCTTCCACTTCTTCTAATTTGTGCTTCACCTCTTTTATTCCCCGGTACGTCTCCTCAAGCTCATCCTCTAAGGCTACCTTGACCGTTTCCATGTGCGTCCTCACCTGCCGGTCCTTCGTCTCCATAACCTCTATCACCTCGTCCAGCCTCGTTGTCAGTCCCTCACGTACCATCTGACATTCCCTCTTCGTCGCTATCAAGTCGTTTTTTATGTCGTTTTGTGTCGCTTTTAAACCTCCTAATACCGCAGTGTTCCTTTGAACCTGCTCCACTAACTCCGTTTGTCCCACCGTCAGCTGCTCCACCTCCTGCGTCAGGTCCTCTATGCCCCCTTGCAATTTTACAGTCCCCTTTCTCACCTCCTTTTCCATGTGCTCCTCACAGTGCCTCACCTCCTCGCGCACTCCTCCGACCTCCTCACTCACTCCTCTTCTGATCTGCTCTCCCATCACTTGCATCTCCTGCCCAGATGCCACCCTCATCTGCTCCATTTCCTCCCTGTGAGCATCCAGTTTGGTTTCTACCCCCATTCTGACCCCCTCTATCTGCTGCTCCATTTGTTTAACTTCCCTTTCCGCTTGGTCCCTCATGTCCCTCAATTTGCCTTCCATACTGTTTTCTAACCCCTCTAACCCTTTTTGCATCCCTTCCATTTGATTCTCTTGAGCGGCCATTCTGTTTTCTACCCCCGTTAACCCATTCTTTACTTCTTTTATCCCGTTGTCTAACTCCTCAAAATTATTGTCTAACTTCGCAATTTTCTTGTCTAACTCCTCAAAATTATTGTCTAACTTCTCAATTTTCTTGTCTAACTCCTCAAAATTATTGTCTAACTTCTCACTGGTACCCCTCGCTTCGTCCCTCATTACCCCCATTTGGCCCTCCATTCGCCCACTATCAACCCTCATTTGCTCACTCTGAGCATCCATCCGGTTCCCCAATTGGTTACTCTGCAGTTTGAGGGACGCCTGCATTTGCGCCATAAATTGCTCCATGAGGACCTGCATCTGGGCCATCCCTCCCACTTGTGCAGCGGGTGCGGCCGCCGTAGCTATGTGCGAGGCGCAATTTCGCGCGTCTGCTACCCCCGCTGTTTCGCTCTCCTCATGTCCCTCATGTCCCTCAATTTGGTCCTGGACCGACCCTGCTTCACTCTCCCCTACCGGACCCCAGCCGTCTTGATCCGCCATAGCGCGACTTTCAAAACTCGGTTTTTATTTTTTTTATTTTCGTAAAACAAATTGAAATTTCGCCGTTATAATTTCGCGCGGGAAACGCGCTCCGAATCGATTTTCCCTCCCAAAATTTGGGCCTAACTAATTTAGTCCCGGGTTCGAATTCCACTCCTCGACACCAATTGTTACAGATACGACTTTGATGGTATGGTGGGCCGAGCGGGATGGCCGCCGTATCCGTACAAGTTACCCCGATTGCACCCGGGGTTGACTAATCGCGCTATGCTGGCTCAATAAGAAAAAGAAGACACCCGGCTGGATTACAATCACACAATACGACACCAGGGATACGGTTCTCAAAGGTTGTTATTACAATTGCGGAAGGTTTAGATTACAGGGACAAGAGGGAAACATAGGAAGGTGGGCACTTAAACACACTTATATTATCCCCGGACAGACGACAGGTAAACGCGGGACAAGGCTCACTCACACGGGGTTTGATGGCCAGGAAAGCGGGTAGCGATCGCTCCAGGTGCACCTGTGCTCAGGGCAGGATCACGTACGGTGGTGTCCAGAGATGCGTGAAGGTATCACAGCGCTTGTGGGTCGCGACTTTGGTCTCAAGCTGGGGAGGTCGCTCAGCGCTCGGGAGGGTGGCGTCTTTTCCTTCCAAGCTCGGGGCGCATCTCCCGTCACGTCCGGCGCGGGGCCGCGTATATCCGGCGGGGAGTCACGCCCTCGCTCGTTAGCTCCGCCCCATATGGCATCGGCCCATGGCTTCTCATTGGGTGCGGGGGTTACCGGCTCCGCCCTTGACGAGGGGCCGACAGGGAGCCCCCTTCTGGGTAACCCCGTCGAGCACATGTTCAATGGCGGCCAACCGAGCCGGAGTGAGGACGCATAGCCGCTGTTGTTGTGGTTGTTGTTGGAGCTTGAGATGATGGGAAGAGATGCGGGGAGGTATGGGAAGGTCCTAAACTCCTACTGGTGCCATATCATCACATTCTGGTGCAACGAAGAGTCATAATTAATGGAAACAAGTCCTTAACTGACATAGATTAAGAATAACTAGCAAGATGTCCTATAATTGTCTACGTGTGGTGCGGGGGACCTGGGCACGACATGTAATGGGGGAATGAAGGGGAAGATCGGCTCTAATGGGTGTTGTTTACAGACAATGGGACTAGGGAATGGGGTAAGGGGAGAGTTGGGGGGTATCGGAGAAGATAGGGGAATATTTACAAGCGGATATGGAGGTCAAATTCCATATTCGCAACAATATATATATATATATATATATATACAGTGAAACCTTGACTTACGAGTGCACCAACTTACGAGTTTTCTGAGATACGAGCCGTCGCTCGGGCGGTTTATTGCTTTGAGATGCGAGCCGAGATCTGAGTTACGAGCTTACGCCACCCGCCACCAGGTGGGTTCCGGTCACGTGGTTATCTTGCCGTGCAAGCATATCTGCCGTATATCGCTGCTGTTTTGTTTTCGCATGTTGGTTATTTTGGAGCTTACGCCAGCCGCCACCAGGTGCGTTCCGGTCACGTGGTTATCTTGCCGTGCAAGCATATCTGCCGTATATCGCTGCTGTTTTGTTTTCGCATGTTGGTTATTTTGGAGCTTACGCCAGCCGCCACCAGGTGGGTTCCGGTCACGTGGTTATCTTGCCGTGCAAGCATATCTGCCGTATATCGCTGCTGTTTTGTTTTCGCATGTTGGTTATTTTGGAGCTTACGCCAGCCGCCACCAGGTGGGTTCCGGTCACGTGGTTATCTTGCCGTGCAAGCATATCTGCCGTATATCGCTGCTGTTTTGTTTTCGCATGTTGGTTATTTTGGAAAATTTCTTAGTTTTAACCATGGGTCCTAAGTAATTGAGTGCCAAGGGCAGTACTGAGAAGAAGAAGAGGATGATGTGCTTGGATATAAAACACGCAATCGTCGAAAAACATGAGCGAGGTGTGCGTGTTGTCGACTTGGCGAGGCGGATGTGAAGGCAGCTGAAGATTTTATTATAACTTTTGCCGAACTGATAGAAGGCGAACGATACATCCCCCAGCAAATCTTCAACTGTGACGAGACAGGGCTCTTCTGGAAAAAGATGCCGAGGAGGACGTATATAACGGCAGAGGAGAAGAGCATGCCAGGCCACAACTTGTTCAGAGTGCCGGCGATAGCTCGCCTTCTCTTTGTGGAAGACACGGTGAGATCCTTAACATCCCACAACTAATCGGACGCAAACGGGGCGCCCAGTTTAGCGGTACACACATTGATGAATCACCCTGCCTGTGAAACACCGACATGACAGGTTATAGCTGGGTCGGGATTCAAACCCAGGCTGGACAGTTTAGAGTCAAGTGTGCGTACCTCCAGTCCAGGCCATCCTGCCAACTTGTATGCTGCATACAGGTGAAATATAAAGCGCGAGATATTTTTATATATACTGCATATTTAAAAAAAAATTGGTGTGGTTTTTGGCGGGCTGGAACGGATTAATAGCATTTCAATGCATTTTAATGGGGAAATTTAATTTGAGAAACGAGCAAATTGAGTTACGAGCTCGGTCACAGAACGAATTAAACTCGTAAGTCAAGGTTTCACTGTATATATCTATATATATATATGTATATATTGTTACGGGTCGCGGACAAGATGTTACTTTGGGCTGAGCGGATGGTCAACCGCGACCGTTACAGGATCCCCGATTAGCCCGACTCCCCCAAACGTTGACCAAATCGCGCCACAGGTATTCAATTTGGAAACCTCTAAAGCGACCGAAAGAGAAGGAAGAGAGGAGGAAGACAGAGTACAGAGGAAGAACAGATTTATTATACACACACAAGCAAAAAGGAGCAATCAAGTTATTTACAAGCAATGGATGGAAGAAGCAGGTGACACAGGGAAATCATTAGCTTATACTATGCAGTTTACTTATAAACCCCAGGACAACATTCAAGACAGACGACGTTCACACTTACACGGGGGAAATTGCAGGCAGGTATGGCTTGAGGATGGATGGTTGTTTTGGGAGGCAATGGAGGGTCCAGCGTGGATTGCTGCCTGGCGCGCCCTTTTCGTGGCCTGCGTCCCCTTAGCTGCAGCGCGTTATATATATATCGTCGCGTATATATATCGTATATATATATATCGTATATATATCGTATATATACATATCGTATATATATCGTATATATATCGCGTATATATATCGTTATATATATATCGTCGTTATATATATATCGTTATATATATATCGTTATATATATATCGTCGCACGATGGCTCGCAGGCTCGGTCACACCTGCTCGTTCAGGCGTCTTCCTTCTCCCCAGCAACAACGAGCGACAGCAAGCAAGAGGACAGGGTAAGAGCAAGAGGACGGGGTCAGAGCAAGAGGACGGGGTCAGAGCAAGAGGACGGGGTCAGAGCAAGAGGACGGGGTCAGAGCAAGAGGACGGGGTCAGAGCAAGAGGACGGGGTCAGAGCAAGAGGACGGGGTCAGAGCAAGAGAGTAAGAGAGTAAGAGGACGGAGGGTGTCCCGCGGCGGTTTATATTGGTTTCTCACCGAACCTTCGCGCACTTTCTCGGGGGTTCCCGCTCCGCCCTCTCTTAGCCAAACCCCTTGTTCTGGGTTGGATGAGCGGGGCCGACTTACTCCTCCCCCCTATGACGAGGGGGGCGACCCGTCTTCTCTAGCCACTCCCCTTGTTCGTAATGGCCGCAAATGCCGAAAACCGGTCAGCAGCTGCAGGTAATGTGCCGTCACGTTGCACAGCAGTTGTACTGCAATAAACGGTTGCTGTCAAAGCTCAAGTGGGGGAATCCCTGGCACTTGAGCTGCCATGGATCATCGGAGGGGCCTACGCTTATTTCGTTTGATGCAATGCAGAGTCAATCTAGTGGGAAACACATATTTAGCCTACATAGAATAAGGAAATAACCTATTTAAAAAGATATATCGTGGCCTGTCTGTAGGTTCATGGAATTAACTAGGGCGACGTCTTTCGATCTTATTTACTCTACGAGGGCCAGTTAAAACACAGCAAACCAGTTCTCACATTCTTTACACTTTCCAAATTCGTTACAATATATATATATATATATATATATATATATATATATATATATATATATATATATATATATATATATTGTTGCGGATATGAGGACTGTATTTTTTTTATTGTGTGCTTTATTATTATTATTGTTTATTCTGCGCCTCCTGCCTCCGGAGTTGTGTAAAGATAAAAAGGGCGTCTCGGTAGTTATTCCATGAAACACCACATTGCAGGACCCGATAAAACCCTTGTTCAGTAGCTTATATCTTATTATGTGTTTTAGAGTAAGGCCTTGTCTTCCATTAAAATGACACTCCATTGCACCGAGTAAAAGAGATAGATTCCCTTCATTCCCATTCCCAAAAACCTCCATTTCCCCTTTCGTAATGGCCAAGCCTCAATTTGGCAATTACATCCCCTCCAATGCCGCCATTGACCACGAGGCAGGGTTGGGGAAGAAAGGCGGGTCTCCACCTCGTCATAGAGGGGAGGAGTAAGTCGGCCCCGCTCATCCAACCCAGAACGAGGGGTTTGGCTTGAGAGGGCGGAGAGAGAATGCTTGGGGGAGGTTCGCAAAGGGTGAAGGGCGGGGCCTATATAACCCGCCGTGGGGACGCTCCCCAAGGAGACAAGTAGATGAGTCCAAGAGATGAGCTGAAAGGCTGAGCTGAGCTGCGTGGTGAGGTGGACAGGAAAGAGCTGGGTCGTCAGAGCAGGGCTGAGTCGTGAGGTCCAAAAGCAGAAGATCATCCAGGGAAGCAGAAAGCCTGCTATTCGTCACCTTGCTCGCCAGCAGCAGCGTCTACAGCAGCAACAAAACTCGACAGCCGTTTGGGGCCTGGACAGCAGTTTGGAGCAGGGCCGCGAAGGGACGGCGGCTGCTGAACGCGCCGATTCGTGCTGCCGAACAAATTGGACTTTCCTCTCCTTCCAGCCAATTCCTATCATCATTCCCCGTGTGAGTTGTCTTTGTTTGTTCTGTCCTGGGTAGGTAATTAAGTCTGTATAAGCTAGTATTTTCCCTGTGTCTCTAAAAGCTTCTGTATATTATTTTCTTATCTTTCCTTCTCCTTGGTTATTTTGAGCCTGTAAATAGTAAATAAATTTAGTAGTATTTTCAACCCTTTTCTCGTCTTCTTCTTCCTCTTTGCATTCGTCGTCTTAGTCTTTTCCACATTGAATATCTGTGGCGCGATTCGGCCAACGTCTGGGTGAATCGGGTGAGTCGGGAACAACTGTTCGGTCGCGGAGCCTTCGCTCGGCAAATATAACATCCTTAACCACGGACAGTAACAATTGGTGCCGGGGAGTGAGATACGAGGCCCGAACCAAATTTTTAAAACAGCTAGAAAAAAAAAAATTGGTCAAAATTTGGAGCTGCTGGAAATTTGTGTTGTTTTAAAGCAAAACCCGAATTTTGAAATCACGCCATGGCTGGTCAAGGCGATTGGATGCAGGTGGGTGAGCTAGAGGAGGGGTTAGGAGTAACCCAGGACCTCGGGGTAATGTATATGGAGGAGGTGGTTGAGGGGGTATCAGGCGCACAAAATGGAGCCATCGCGCACGTGGTTGTAGCGGCACCAAATTTTGCCGCGCCCGTGACCGTAGCGGCACCAAATTGCGCTGCGCACGTGGTCGCGGCAGCCGAGCCAGAAATGCCAGAGTACATGCGAGTCTTTATGATTCAAATGATGGCAAAAATGGATGCCCAAAATGATAAGTCCACCCGAGAGCGAAGAGAAATGGGTGAGCGGTTGGGAAACCAAATTGTGGGATTGAGGGCTGATAGTGAGCGATTGGGGAGCGAAATGGGGAACCGGATGGATGCTCAGGGTGAGCAATTGGGGGTAATGAGGGACGAAGCAAGGGGTACCGGTGAGGGATTAGACAAGAAATTTGAGGGGTTAGACAATGGGATAAAAGAGGTAAAGAATGGGTTAACGGGAGTGGAAAATAGAATGGCTGCCCAGGAGAATCAGATAGAGGGGGTGAAAAATGGGTTAATGGGGTTAGAAAATAGGATGGAAGACAAATTGCGGGAGATAGGGGAGCAATCCGCCCGATAAATTAAACAAATGGGAGAGCAGATAGAGGAGGTGAAAATCGGGGTAGAAACCAAACTGGATGCTCAGAGGGATGAATTGGAACAGATGAGGGTGGCATCTACAAAAGAGAGGGAAGAGATGAAGGAGGAGATACGACGAGGTGTAAGTGAGGAGGCCTCGGGGGTACGCGAGGAGGTAAAGCGAGGTGAAAAGCGCATAGAGAAAGAGGTGAGAAATGGGACGGCAAAGTTACAAGGGGGCATAGAGGACCTGACGGAGGAGGTGGAACAGCTGACGGTGGGACAGACGGAGTTAGTGGAGCAGGTACAAAAGAACACTGCGGTACTAGGAGGGTTAAAAGCGACACAAAGAGACATCAAGGACGACTTAATAGCGACACAGAGGCAATGTCAGATGGTACGTGAGGGACTGACAATGAGGTTGGACGAGGTGACAGAGATAATGGAGACGAAGGACCGGCAGGTGAGGACGCACATAGAAACGGTCAAGGTAGCCTTAGAGGACGAAATTGAGGAGACGCACCGGGAAATAAAAGAAGTGAAGCAAAAATTAGAGGAAGTGGAAGAAGAGGTGAGTGAAATTAAGAAGAGACGGACAGAAACTAAAAGAGAAATACAGGAGGAGGTGATGGAATATGTACAAGGTCGGTGCTCAAATCGTGATGGTGTGCTCACTAACCAAATAAAGAGTTTGCAGGTGGCGAAGGAGGTGAGGAGACGAGGTGCCAAGATGAGTGGCGATATATTCGGAAATGCATATGATGTGAGGAAAGCTTCAGTCGGCTTGGGGGTTGATTTGGATCCGGGTGTTCGTGAGAGGCCGTTGGTGAAGTGTGCGACAGGTACGTTGTGCGAAGGAGGAGGTGTGCGAAAATGTCAGACTCTGGGGTGTGTGAGGAAAAAGTGCGCGCCGAGGAGTGAGGGTGCTGTCGAGAGTGAGTTGGTTGTTGCGCGTGTGCGAGGGGGCACATGGAAGCGCGGAGTGGGGAGTGTTACGGAGGAAGTAATGGGAGAGTGTGCGCAAGAGGGTGCGCGAGAAAGGTGTGTAACGGACGAGTGCATGGGGAAAGAGTGCGCTGTCAAGAGTAAGGGAGAATGCACACCTGTGGTGAGTGTTACAGAGGATGTAACGAGAGGGTGTACACCTGTGGTGAGTGTTACGGAGGAAGTAACGGGAGAGTGTGCGCAAGAGGGTGCGCGAGAAAGGTGTGTAACGGACGGGTGCATGGGGAAAGGGTGCGCTGTCAAAAGTAAGGAAGAATGCACACCTGTGGTGAGTGTTACAGAGGATGTAACGGGAGAGTGTGCGCAAGAGTGTGCACGAGAAAGGTGTGTAACGGACGGGTGCATGAGGAAAGAGTGCGCTGTCGAGAGTAAGGGTGAGTGCGCTGTCAAGAGTGGAGGTGAGAGTAGTAAGAGTGACACGGAGCATGAGTTGGTTGTGACAGGTGAGAGAGGATGTACACCTGGAATGGAAGGATGCACACCTGGAATGGTAGAACGCGTATGGGAATGCACGCTGGAGTTGGTAGTGAGGTACGTGGTTGGGTGTGCGAGTGAGAGCACACCTGTGATTGTCACAGAGGAGGTGACCGAGGAGGGGCGCGAAGAGGTGTGTTGGTGAGGTGTGCGAACAACGAATGTGTGCCAAGGTGTTCGGTGGTCAGGTGTGTGACAAAGTCTGTGAGCGGACTGAGTGTACCTGGGTGTGTAAGAGAAGGTGCAATGACGAGGAGCATGGGAACAGCTGGATGTCTGAGCAAGGAACGGGCTGCGGGGTGTAAGCATGCAGGTGAGGCATCGACAGTAACCGGGTTAGAGGTTAGAGCGACTTATAGCCGAATCGGGCCCTCGGTGCGCGTCGGGCAGCTTCGCGTGCCGTGAGGCCCAGCGGGGATCCGAACCACGGCGGGTTCGAAAGGACCGCCGTACGTGATCCATGCTGGGCCGCGCTTGGAACGGCCGCGTCCGTGCTCCGCTAGGCGGAACGGGCAGCCCAATAGGAAGGGTCGTCATGGCGACCCCTTTTTGTTGAGGCGTTCCGGCAGGTCGAGATCGGGCCATGGGATGGCTCCGTGCCGAGGTGGTGCCTGGGATCTCGGCCCGGGTAAACCTCCTCCCCTGCACCGAGTGCCGGACGTATCCAGCCGCCGGCAACAAAGAACCCGCATTCATTGCTCGGCTGTACGAAGCCGAGCTTTAGAAGTGAATTGGCGCACCGAGAGGATCTAGTAAGTAGACGGGTGATGAGGTTAGTGTTTTGGACCCAAAATTAGAAAAACGCAAAATTTGATGATTGGCAAAGGATTGGCAGTGATGAATGGCAGAGGATTGGTAGTGATTGGCAAATTTTTGATTAGTTGGAATTTGGTGAGCAAAATTTGTAGTGGAACATGCCCCATGTGATGGGATGGCCAATCCACCATCCCTCACAGGGGGGGGCAAAGGAGCACTAGTCTTATGGGGTTGATGGCAGTGAAAACTAGCCCGGGAGGGTTACGATATATCGTGTGTAGGGATCTAGAGATTGACATTAGGTAACGTTAAGGTTAGTTAGTGACAATGACACCTGTAGTGGGGACGCAGATAGATTAGAGTGGATGATAATGACGTGGGAGCGCAATAGTTTAAAGGGGCGACTGGGAATCGCAAGTTTCAGAGGGGAGTAGTTAGATGAGATGATGCCATGTGTTTGAGGATTGGACGTGTATGGTGAACAGGTGTGATTGAACAGGTGTAATTGCACAGGTGTGCAACTGAACAGGTGGATGGAGCAGTGTATGGATGAGAGTACTGGTGAGGTGTGTTGTGTTGACCAACTGGTCCAGGAAGAGGAGGAGGGTGCAGGTGGCACCAGGGGTGAGTGCACAGGTGTGCAACAACAGGTATGGAATATATGGAGAATTGGAATGGATGGTCGTGGAGTGAGTATGATGGAAATTGTGGAGTGGAGTGGATGGTGCGAAGGTGTGAATGGGGGAAGGATGGACCCCCATCACGAATACCCGGGGCGAGTAGTGTAAGTGTTAGGTAGAGGGTACAGGTAAATTGTGGTTGGATATTGGCATCTGTGGTGAGGGTGAAAGAATGGAATATGGATGGGTGCATTAGTGTTGTGGAAATGGCTGGGCGTGTAGCCTGTTAGTGTGTGTAGTTGGTTTGGGCACTCCACCACTGTGAGGATGTCGGCCAGGTGAGGCCGCAGGTGGGCTCTGGGAGGCGGTAGTTGTGGATGGGGCCCGAGGATCCGGAGGACGGACCCGGGTAGCCCAGTGCCAGAGGGCACCAAGGGGTGACAGAGCCAGGAGGGGCCTTACCCAATTAGATAGGTTAGGGTGAGGAGCTAGGTAAGCTCGGGTGGCAACTGCAGTGGTGGAGGTGTGCAGGTGGGTAGACCTGCTGGGAGAGCTACACGTCTCAGCCCAGAAATGGTGCAAGGGCACCGGGCGATGAATCAGGGGAGTGAGACCCCAAATTGAGAAGCACCACAGTTTGGTCAATGGGAATTGGTTTTTAGAACCCATAGTGTAAGTTGGCCAATGGATTGGCAGGGAGAGACCCCGGGTAGTGTAAAGTGTGTTAATGTCATTTAGAGGATAGTTAGGATTGAAGTCTCCTCGCACCATCTGCATCCACTCACCTGAGATGACGTACCTCCACACCATGCCATGTTTAATTATTTTTATGTGCAAATGTTTTGGATTGTGAGACGCATCATGACGTGGGTGTGACATTGTGCTTGATGTTCCATCTCTTCCTCCTTATGAGGATTGATGATGAATTGGGTGATGGCAAATTTTGGATAGAGGGAGTGAAGACGAATTTGGTATTGAAGAAATATGGGGAAGATGTGACAGTCGCGACGAATTTGTAAATGTGTAGATTTTGTACATATGGGGTAAGGGCAAGGGTAGTGTAGGTGACAGGGGGGTGACGTACGGTAGGGACGAGCTTTCTCACTTCGCCCTCCGTACGCATTTCACCTAGCATTGCCTTATTGATGTGTACCCTTTGACCTTACCCCTCGCTCATCTGTCTTCCCCCTTTTGTCTCCCACATGACCTGTGCGGCATTGGGCACCGAGGGGAGCGTGCGTGAGTCGGCCATTGTGCGCCCGAAACTCCCAGAACCAGCTGTCTGCATCGATGCACCACATTATGGACCACATGTCTGTGGCCGAGCACCACTGATGGACCCCATGGGTTGGGGCATGGCCCCTCTGCTGGAACCGGCCATGAGGGCCCGAAATCTTGCTGGCGGACCTCGATCACAGGGCACCGATGCCCCACAGGTGAACCACACTAGTCGGCCCTGTGGGCCATAAATAAAATAAATAAAAATGGTCACGTTGGGTGCATTTTATAACAAATAGGCCGCCAGCAAAGGAAAAAGACAACAACTGGAAGAAATAATAATAGCCAGCAGAGGGAGCCGAAGAGCAAGAGACCACCTGCAGGGTTAGGGGTTGTTGTTTTTATTTTCATGAACAATGGTGACTGCACCGATTGGTGCTTGAGGGTGCTTTGGTGCGTTTTTTGGGTGCTTTCATGGTGCATTGATGCAGAGCAGACTGTCTCCCCCCCCAGAAAGAACAATTACAGGTCCTGGGTTGCGTTTTGTAAATAAAAGTAGTGTCAAGTGTAAATAATGCTCCCCACCGTCAGTGTGTAGTTTGAAGACCATTCCGCAATTCGGTTAACTGTGGGCGTGCGTCTGTTAGGCAGGGTGCAATGGAGCAGCGGGACACATTTATTTATGTTTTAAAACTGTCGCACTCAGGGTCAGGTTAAAAGTAGAGGGAACTACACCTACGTGTCACACTAAATAAGAGTTGTAGGCCCGGGACGTGCCTAAGAGGAGGAGGGTGCAGTGTTGCGGATATGAGGACTGTATTTTTTTATTGTGTGCTTTATTATTAATATTGTTTATTCTACGCCTCCTGCCTCCGGAGTTGTGTAAAGATAAAAAGGGCGCTCGGTAGTTATTCCATGAAACACCACATTGCAGGACCCGATAAAACCCTTGTTCAGTAGCTTATATCTTATTATGTGTTTTAGAGTAAAGCCTTGTCTTCCATTAAAATGACACTCCATTGCACCGAGTAAAAGAGATAGATTCCCTTCATTCCCATTCCCAAAAACCTCCATTTCCCCTTTCGTAATGGCCAAGCCTCAATTTGGCAATTACATCCCCTCCAAAGCCGCCATTGACCATGAGGCAGGGTTGGGGAAGAAAGGCGGGTCTCCACCTCGTCATAGAGGGGAGGAGTAAGTCGGCCCCACTCATCCAACCCAGAACGAGGGGTTTGGCTTGAGAGGGCGGAGAGAGAATGCTTGGGGGAGGTTCGCAAAGGGTGAAGGGCGGGGCCTATATAACCCGCCGTGGGGACGCTCCCCAAGGAGACAAGCAGATGAGTCCAAGAGATGAGCTGAAAGGCTGAGCTGAGCTGCATGGTGAGGTGGGCAGGAAAGAGCTGGGTCGTCAGAGCAGGGCTGAGTCATGAGGTCCAAAAGCAGAAGATCATCCAGGGAAGCACAAAGCCTGCTATTCGTCACCTTGTTCGCCAGCAGCAGCGTCTACAGCAGCAACAAGACTCGACAGCCGTTTGGGGCCTGGACGGCAGTTTGGAGCAGGGCCGCGAAGGGACGGCGGCTGCCGAACGCGCCGATTCGTGCTGCCGAACAAATTGGACTTTCCTCTCCTTCCAGCCAATTCCTATCATCATTCCCCGTGTGAGTCGTCTTTGTTTGTTCTGTCCTGGGTAGGTAATTAAGTCTGTATAAGCTAGTATTTTCCCTGTGTCTCTAAAAGCTTCTGTATATTATTTTCTTATCTTTCCTTCTCCTTGGTTATTTTGAGCCTGCAAATAGTAAATAAATTTAGTAGTATTTTCAACCCTTTTCTCATCTTCTTCTTCCTCTTTGCATTCGTCGTCTTAGTCTTTTCCCCATTGAATATCTGTGGCGCGATACGGCCAACGTCTGGGTGAATCGGGTGAGTCTGGAACAACTGTTCGGTCGCGGAGCCTTCGCTCGGCAAATATAACATCCTTAACCGCGGACAGTAACAATATATATATATATTGTTACTGTTGCGGTTAGATGTTATATTGACCGAGCGGTGGTGTATTACCGCGACCTAACAGTTCCCCCGATTCTTCCCCAACTCACCCGATTCACCCCAAACTTTGGCCGTATCGCACCGCAGCTGCCCAATCTGGAAAAGACTAAAACGACGAATGCAAAGAGGAAGACGAAGGCAAAGAAAGGTTTGGAAATACTACTAAATTTATTTACTATTTACACACATAAGCAAAAAGAAAGCAGTCACGTTTATTTACAACACATAAGACGCAGGTGACACAGTGCAAATACTAGCTTACCTACAGTCTTAATTAACCCCGGGACAGAACAAACAAAAGACAGACTCACACGGGGAATGATGACAGGAGTTGGCTGGAAGGAGAGGATGGCTTGGAGCTGTATTGTGCAGCACGATCGGCGCGTTTAGCAGCCGCCGTTCCTTCGCGGCCCTGCTCAAAACCGCCGTCCAGGCCCCAAGCGGCTGTTGGGTGTTGTTGCTGCTGTGGCCGCCGCTGCTTTTCCAGGATTACAACAGGCTTTGTGCTTTCTGGGATGTCCTCTCCTTGGATGTTCTCTATGTTCTCTTGGTCCAATCACTCCTCACCACCGACAACTCAACGCAACCAATGCAACCACTGACCACCACAACGCAACCACTGACGACCAAAACCACACAACTCAGCTCTGCTTCTTGGACCCTCTCTCTTCTCAACGGCTTGGGCTCCCTTTTGTCTGCCGGTAAAAGCTCATCTCTCAAAGCTTGTCTCAGCTTCTCTTTTGGGAGCGTCGCGCTGCGGATTTTAGCTGCGGTCACGCCTGCTCATTCCCTCCTCTCAGCGCCTCTCTTTCTTCTTCAAAGCTCGACTCCTTGGGGAGCGTTGCGCTGTGTGTTATATAGGCCCCGCCCCTCCACCTTTGCGAACCTCCCCGATCGCTCTTCCTCCGCCCTCTCTAGCCAAACCCCTGGCTCATGGTTGGTCGAGTGGGGCTGGCTCACTCCTCCCCTCTATGACGAGGTGGAGACACGCCTTTCTTCTCCGACCCTGCCTCGTGGTCAATGGCGGTTATTGGAGGGGAGGTAATTGCCAAACGACGAAAAGGGGGAATGGAGGTTTTGGGAATGGGAATGAAGGGAATCTATCTCTTTCACTTGGTGCAATGGAGTACTTCTATTAATGGGAGACACAGCCTTACCCTAAAACACAGAATAAGATATAACTATTGAACAGGGGTATTCTATGATTGGCTGTGGTGTGGATGCTTTATGGACTAATTATGGGATGCCCTTTGACCTTTACACAGCTCCGGAGGCAGGAGGCGCAGAATAAACAATAATAATAATTCACACAATCAAAAAAATATACAGTCCTCATATCCGCAACAATATATATATATATATATATATATATATATATATATATATATATATACTAGCTTGGCTCGGCTCGCTGCGCTCGCCTCACCGAGCGTCGATACTGAGGAACGGGCTTATTTTAGCTGAGGCTAATGACTATACCTGAGTTGCTGTGTTGTCATGATTTACACCAATCATAATACAAACAATTGCTTTGCACAAATGTATTTGTTGTGTTTGTGATATTACATTTTTATAGGCAATTTAGGTTGAAGATTTAGGTTGAATGTTTTTTTTTCAAGAAAGAACCCCTCAGCCCATACATAGGGGAGGGGTAGGTGCAGACTGGAAGTTTGGGACGATTACACCTCACCACCACGTAATTCAAAACACCTCACCACCACGTCATTTAAAAACACCTCACCACCAAGTAATTCAAAACACCTCACCACCACATAATTCAAAACACCTCATCACCAACTAATTCAAAACACCTCACCACCACCTAATTCAAAACACCTCACCACCACGTAATTATAAATACCTCACCACTACGTAATTCAAAACACCTCACCACCATGTGATTTAAAAACACCTCACCACCATGTGATATTAAAACATCTCACCACCACGTCATTTACAAACACCTCACCACCACATAATTCAAAACACCTCATCACCAACTAATTCAAAACACCTCACCACCACCTAATGAAAAACACCTCACCACCACGTAATTAGAAATACCTCACCACCACGTAATTCAAAACACCTCACCACCATGTGATTTAAAAACACCCCACAACCATGTGATATTAAAACACCTCACCACCACATCATTTAAAAACACCTCACCACCACATAATTCAAAATACCTCACCACCACGTGATTCAAAACCACCACAACGTTATTAAAAACACTTCACAACCACGGAAACAAAAGTTTGTGGGAGTCGTTAAGTGACAACACAGACACTGCCCAGATGTGTCGATATATAGATAAATGACTGCACCGGAGTTGCCGTTTTGTCATGGTTTAAATTAAACCAATCATAATTCAAACAATTATTTTGCACAAATGTATTTGTAATATACGTGATATCACATTTTATAAACAATTGAAGTTGAAAAAAAAAATTGTTCCCAAAAAAATTCCAAAAAAAAATAAAAATAATTTGCAATTAAAAAAAAAAATACCCTTACGACATACCGACGGGAGAGATATGTGCATACCAGAAGTTTGGTACGATTTCACAAACGTTTGAGAAAGTAGTTCAGTGACAACACAAGACAACACAACACAACACAACACAGGACAGGACAGATGCTGCACAAATATATATATAGATATATATAATTTCAAAACACACCTGGTCACAAGTGTTCTTCACTGACCGAGTCCTCAGTCGAGGTGCTCAGCATCATCCCGTTTCAGCCCTTCAACCTCGATACGGTCAGTTAAGGTGGGCCAGCAGGGGCACGTACACCTCCACATGCAGCAGCTACACCCGGATGTGTACATACCCCCACCCCCAACCAGTGAGAACACAGACTACAACAACAAAACCACTCCCATTCCCATAATCCACAGCCCCTCATCCACTCACTCACACACCAAAAAAAACAAAAACCGACCACAACCCTTACAACATGCGCAACTCTAACAAAAACACATTCATGCAAAACCACACCCTTCCACACCCTTCCAAAACCACAGTCATCAGCCCTTCCACTCCTGCAAAACACACACACACCATTCACTCATCTCCATCTCTCTTCCGCACTCAGTACCACTACCCCTTTAGGCTGAAATGAACTACCACCCACAACCTCAACTTACACTGTTCAACGTACCTCCATAAACTTCCTCCATATCCAAAGTGAGCCTTTCAAGACAACCTGGGCCACTTTGTCACACATCCTCCTTCTTTCTGTCCCACACACTCCAAGCCGAGCAAGAAATACAGAAAAGGAATTGCCAATATACCCGCTACACCCCACCTCAAATGGCTGACAAGAAACTCGCAAACCCTTCTCCCGAAATTCTGCCTCCAGCTCACTGTACTTTCCTCTCTTCCTCTCGTGCACCTCCTCCATGTTCTCTTACCAAGGTATAGAGAATTCCCTTAAGATGACCTGTGTTGTTGCACCTGACCAGATGACAATGTCAGGCCGCAACCTTGTCACACAGATCTCCTCTCGAATACCAATTGTGGATTTAGATCTGCCACAACCTGCCAATCACAAGCATCTGACAGCCCTCTTGCTTTCCACCTCCTCCTCTTTCCACCTCTTACCACTTGGCCCTCTTTGACAAACAACACCGCTCCCCCATTGGTCTCCTTCTCCACTCTTCTCTCTCTCTCGATCTCAGCACCTCTTGTTGCACCATCTGCACTACCACCGCCAGCACCTGATCGTGCCACCACTTGTATCTTCCTGCTGCCAATGCAACAGAGCATGCACTCAGTGCATGCTGCACCGTTCCCAAACCTCCACACAAAGAACATCTCTCCTCCTGCAACACCCCCGCAATCTCAAGTTTACTGGTGACGGAAGCACATCATATGTTTCCCGCAACAGGAAACTCAACAATATTGGCTCCATCCTCCAAATCTCTTGCCACTTCAATGTCCTCACCCGCACACCTTCCCACCTAGTCCAAGCACCTTGCTGTGCCTGTCTGACTGCTTTCACATATCTCCCCTCCTCCTCCTTTCTTCTCACCTCCCTCTCAACCATCTTCCTCCTCTCTTTCACATATGCCTTTCCCCATCGCTCATACTTCATCCACCCCAAGCCATGCTTCCCATGCTGTACCATTCCCACGACCTCTTCCTGTTGCAATATATATATAATATATATATATTGCAACAGGAAGAGGTCGTGGGGATGGTACATATATATATTGTTGCGGGTCTCCAAACGCCGGCCTTCCCCTTACCAAGGGGGGATTAATCCCCTTGGCTTTTATCTAGCCGACGCGATCCAGGGCTATTACGTTCCTTCCGGTCAGCGCTGAATAGGGTGATAGGTCGAATTAGTCCTATTACCTAATTACCAGCGCCTCCCAGGAAGCAAGGAAATAACCCCACCCAAACCACGGTTTTAGTGGACACGCCGAGCGATAGCGAGCCACGATCCTGGCCGTTAACAGGAACTAACCCGATTGGAGCGATTGTGATCGTGCCAAGCTTACACAATGGAAGAAAAGACTGATACGGTCGAATTAAGAAGAAAGTAAGAACAGATTGGTTTATTAATTATTTACACAGGAAGAAGGAGAAGCACAGATTACACAGGGCAGCCTTAAAAACAGTCTTATACTTATTCCCAGACAAACGGGCCCGCACACACACACACGCGCACGGGGATGTAGATGGTCGGGGTTGAAGGTCCAGGGATGATGTCCACAGCTCGCTCCGGTCCCCGACTCGTACCACGACGAAGATGGTAGACGACAGGCAAGCTCGCTGCGTGTCGTTGGCGTGGATCGGACAATTATATGGAGGGGGGGGGGGGATCGGTAGGCTGCGCCAGCGGTTACTTCGCGGCTCACGGCCACGTACGTAATAGAAATAATAGCGTGTTCTATGCGCTTCCAGCAAGCCCAAAGCCGAATCCCCAACAAGTTCTTGCAATCAATGCCAACGTGACAGTCCTCTTGATCAAAGCGCATTCGTGCAAGTCCTTTGTAAAGCGCATATATCCTCAAGTGCTCATAAACCGCATAAGTCCTCTTACAAAGCCAAGCGCGATTCCTTCAGTCCTCCCATGCGCATCAGCCCTTATCACGTGAGTCCTCTGGTAAGTCCTGTTCATGCGAGTCCTCTGTTAAGTCCTCTGGAAGGGCTTTGTGTGCGCCGTTATATAGCGCTGCCCTGCGAACCCTCTCGAATGTCCCAGCTGCGCTCTGACCACGCCCCTTAGGCCATGCCCACTGAGCCCTGGTTGTTTGTTGGGGTCTTACGGGCTCCGCCCTTGATGTCTGCTTGACGTAGCCACACCCCCGACCTCGTGCTCCGCCCCTTTTCCAGGCCTTACCTCGTGGCATCTGGGCTGGTTTGAGCAAAAACCCAAGAGCAGCGAATGCTGCTGGCAAGCAAGGTGCATTAGCCGAATCAGGGCATGGGGTGGATGCTGCCAAACGAGGTAGATTTGGAGGGCGGACTGCAAAATGAATGGGGCCTACTCTTATTTATTTCTTTACACAACGCAGGTATCACTATTGGAAATGGCCTTATCTCACATATACTAAGAAATAACTAACGTTCTAAGGTGACCTACGTGTTGCATGTGGACTATCTATGGGGGAAAAACCTTTAACCTTTATTAATCATATATGTACATTTTCAGAACCGCAACACTGCACCCCTCCTTCGCCAGGCTCGTCCCCAAGCCAGACCCACACACCAGTGAGCCCGACCGGTTCTGATGCAAGGGTCAGGACTACTTTTTAATTAGTGTGACACTTAGGTGTAGTTTCCCTCTACTTTTAACCTAACACCCTCTGTGCGACAGTTTTAAACACTAGATATGTCCCACCTACTGCGTTGTGTACTAACTATCAGACTCACACTCACAATTAACCGAATTACGGAAAGAATCCTCAAACTACACATAAACCCGTTGGGGAGCATGTTATTTGCAAGACTACTACTTATTTACAATACCAGAACCCAGGACCTGTTCTTTTGTGGGAAAAGAAAAGGAATTTTGAAAAGGAGAAACACCGAATGCAATGCACTGCACCAATACACAATCCACCCATATGCACAAAAATTAAAAAAAATGCACAAAATGGTACCAAAATGCACAATCATCAAAATGCACAAAAACCATTTCATAAACCAATGACTGATGTCTTGTGCTTGGCTGGCTGCTGGGCTGCGACATCTTCCTGCTTCGTGTTCGGTGTGCCATCATCAAAGCTTAAAGTCTTCTTGTCCTGACACACCAAAGATTAATAAAAAGGCACAAACCGTGTCCGCTTTTTATTTCGTTATTTGCAGGGCCATCTTATGGTCCATCTGCTTGGCTTCAAGGCCACTTAAAAACACAGTGGTCCACAGGGCAAGATAACGTTTGCCGCGATTGTCTGCCCCAGCAAGGGTGCCAGGCCACAGAACGTGTGGTCCATATGGTGTACCGGTGCAGGCAACAGGCAGCAGGGTGCAGTGCAAGAGTGCAGCCGCACAGCTCAGGGCACCTGCACACTCCCCTCAACAAAAGGTAATGGGTCCATGGGTGGGGAGGAAAGACAAAGCAGAGAGAGTCAGCGGGGGAAAGGGTGCAAGGGTACACGTAATACAAGGTAATGCAACATGAGGGGCGCGGGAGAGCGAGCGGAGAAAGCTCGCCCCTAGCCGAACGTGACCCCCCCCCCCCCCATGTCACCTACTCTACCCTTGCCCTTCCCCGTATTTACAATTTACGAATTCCGTCTCTACCGTCTTGTCTGTTCTATCCCCCCCTCTTTTCCAAATTCGTTCCCAATCCCTCCCAAGAAGGAAGGGATGGAATACCACACAATGTCTCACCCACGTCATGATGGGTCTCACATTCCAAACATTTGCAAAAACCCGGTGTGGAGTCCTGTCACCTCGGTGAGTGGATGTGGATGGTGCAAAGAGATTTCATCCTAACTATACTCTAATAACATTAACTCTTTACACTACCCGGGGTCTTGCCCTGCCAATCCAATTGGCCTCTTTACACTATGTGGTTCTAAAAACCAATTCCCATTGACCATCCTGTGGTGCTCTTCCAATTTGGGGTCTCACTCCCCCAATTTTTCTATCTGTGCCCTCGCACAATTTCAGGGCTGGGTCGTGTGGCTCTACCAGCACGTCCTACTTACCTGCGCACCTCCGCAACTGAAGTCGCCACCCGAGCTTGCCTAGTTCCACAACTACCCTAACCTGGGGAAGGCCCTCATGGCTCTCTCACCCCGCGATGCCCTCTCTGGCATTGGGCTACCCGGGTCCTTCTCCTCGGATCCTCGGGCTCCGCTGAACTCTACACAACTGAACACTACCTGGCTCCCAGAGCCTACCTGCGGCCTCACGTGGCCGACAGACTACCAGTGGCGGAGTGCCCATTTAACCATACTCACTAATGAAGCCCACACGCCCAGCCATTCCACTCACTTATGCACCGCTCAAAGCACCACATTGCTACTACACCTACCACAGGTGTCAATATCCAAACAATTTACCAAAACCATCTACCTAACTTTAAACTACCCTCCCCGGGTATTCGTGAAGGGGTCCATCTTCCCCCATCCACTCCTTCACACCATGCACTCCACACCACTCACTCCACACCATTTATTCCACACCATTTATTCACTTGCACCCCATGCAAGTCATTCACTCAACACCATTACATATGTCTTCAATACACCATTCATACACTTTCTCCGGTCATCCCAGACCATTGCCTCATTTGCTCGCTCTCACCACAAAGATTCTCATTTTCAATTCCTCATTTGCGCCTCAAGCGCATCCTCATACTCACACACACAGCATCATCTAGCTAACTACTTCCCTCTAATACTTGTGCTTTCCCCGTCTTCCCTTTACACTAAGCACATCCCTCGTCATTATCATCCACCTAATCTGACTACGTCCCCTCTACCGGTACAAAAGTCACTACTTAAATCTTGGTCTCCTAAAGTCACTTCTTAGTCCCTAACAATTCTCCTAGCCTGCCCTCGGCTAGTTTACACTGCCAAACCCCATAAACTACTGCTCCTTTGCCCCAATTTAGTGAATGGTAAACTACCATTCGCCATCACTATTTCTATCGCCATATGTCCACTATTCTTGAGCCTCTCAGGGTGGAAATACATTTTCACAGCTCGGCTTCGCAAAGCCGAGCAATGCAAACGGGTGGTCTGTCTCCTGTTGGTTCGGTCCGTCCGGCATTTTAGATTCTGGGGAGGAGGCATACTTGGTCCGAGGTTCCAGGCGCCATCTCGGCGCGGAGCCTTCCGGTCTCCGGCGCGATGACCCAACCTCCCCCGGCTGGAGCACCGTGCCCGCCAGGGGGCGTAGGTCCGACTTGGCCTTTCTCCCCTCAAACCGTGCCGTTTGCTTTTACGACGCGGCACTGACCACACAGGGCGGAGCCTGGCCCGATTCGTGCATGCTGCCGCTGCAACGATCCCCGCCGGCTCCCGCAGCACACAAAGAACACCATTCCCCGAGAGCTCATGTCGGCTGTACGTCAGCCTAAACGCTGTCCCGTTCTGCATCGATGCTCGAGTCACGTTCTCACACCACGCCACCCATTCTACACTCACACAACCCGGCGCTCCAGCACCTCCCGTACATCCCATGCATTTCGTTAATTCTGCCACCGCACGCTCTCGTGCACACTTTTCCGTTCCACACTCAGGTGCACACCACTCAGGCGCACTCAGGCCGCTCGCACACTCCATTACACACTTCTCTCGCGCACTTCCTGGCGCACTCTCTTTTGTTACATACTCCATAACGCTCACGGGTGTGCACTGTATTGCACACCCAATCACGTGCTCTGGTGTGCACCCCCGCACACCCTCTCCAATGCACTCTGGTGTGCAATCCTGCACACTCTCTACAGCCATTGCACACTCTGTATCACACTCTTCACACATACACTCTGTTGTGCACTCACTCTCACTCTCAGTAACACACTCTGTTTCACACTCGCGCTTCGGCGCACACTTTTTCCTCACTCTCGCGCCATTCACCTTCACACAGCGCACAACGGACCTTCCACAAGCGCCCGGGTGACGTCGGGATCCCAGCCGTGCGAAAAATCCTTTCGCGCCAAACACTTTCGCGCCAAACCTTTTCGCACCATACACAATCCTGCTTACCTTCGGGATTCTTTTCTCCTCTAACCGCATATGCAAACTCTCATTGGGGTTAGAAAGCACGACATCACAATGTGAATGCAGACTTTGGGTACATTCCATCTTTTCCTCCCGCGATTGATTTTTCTGAGTCTGTCGGCTCTTCAGCCCCAATTTCCTCTATTTCTTTTATTTCAATTTCTTTTTCCTCAACGACCGCTGGTGCTAATAAAATAAAATTTTCTAATTCGGCGGCCGTAGGCTTTTCCACACCCCGTGTCGCTATTTCTACCCCGGTCCACCCAGCTGTGCTTGGCTCAACCTCGCTTTCCCCGCGTTCCTTAAGTCGCGCTACCTCGTCGCGTACCATTGTGCCTTTCCCGCTTGACCTGCGCTTTATTTCTTTCCTCATCTCTTTTATTTGGCCACCTATTCGGTTACCACACCTTTTTAACCCGTCTTTCATCCCTTTCATTCGATTCTCTTGGGTGCCCATCCTGTTTTCCAACCCCACTAACCCCTCATTTATTTCTCCCATTTGGCCAACCCACGTCCTTCAATTGGCCCCCCAATTTGCTTTCTAATCCCCCCAATTTGCTTTCTAATCCCCCAATTTGATTTCCCAATTGCTCTCCCATTTTGCTTTCCAAATTATTTATTTCCCGGGTGGATTTGTCACTTTGGATATCCATTTTTCTAGTCAACTCGCCCTTGCTACCCCTTACTTCATCCCTCATTTTATCCAATTGTTCTCCCATATACGCCCTGAGTTGTATCATAAAGAGGTTCATATCCATTGGTGCTGCGGGCACGGCTCTCGCCGCCTCGTGCGAGGCGCCGCCATTTTCTTCGCCTGCTACCTCTACTGCTGCACCCTCATTAATTGCATCCTCCATTTCTTCTACTTCTTCCCGGGGGTCCTGGATCGATTCTACCTCCTCATCTTCCTCATTTACCCCCACCGGCATCCGACCGCCTTGGCTATCCATGGCACGATTTAATTTGGTTGTTCAATAAAATTTCGGCCGCTCATAATTTTGAGTGCGTTAGACGCACTTCGGGTCCAATCCCACTCTTGACACCAATTGTTGTGGCCAATGTGCAAAATTGGTGTCCAAAATTTGGTCCAACAAATTTAGTCCCAGGTTCCAAATCCCACTCCTGACACCAATTGCTGCGGATCTCCAAACGTCGGCCTACCCCTTACCAAGGGGGGATTAATCCCCTTGTCTTTTATCTAGCCAACGTGATCCGGGGCTATTACGTTCCTTCCGGTCAGCGCTGAATAGGGTGGTAGGTCGAATTAGTCCTATTACCTAATTACCAACGCCTCCCAGGAAACAAGGAAATAACCCCACCCGAACCACGGTTTTAGTGGACACGCCGAGTGATAGCGAGCCGCGAATCTGGCCGTTAACAGGAACTAACCCGATTGGAGCGGTTGTGATCGTGCCACGCTTACCCAATGGAAGAAAAGACTGATACGGTCGAATTAAGAAGAAAGGAAGAACAGATTGGTTTATTAATTATTTACACAGGAAGAAGGAGAAGCACAGAATACACAGGGCAGAGGGCAGCCTTAATAACAGTCTTATACTACTCCAGACAAACGGGCACACACACACACACACACACACACACACACACACACACACACACACTCACACGGGGATGTAGATGGTCGGGGTTGAAGGTCCAGTGATGATCTCCACAGCTCGATCCGGTCCCCGACTCGTACCACGACGAAGATGGTAGACAGCAGGCAAGCTCGCCGCGTGTCGTTGGCGCTGATCAGACAATTATATGGTGGGGATCGGTAGGCTGCGCTAGCGGTTACTTCACGGCTCACGGCCACGTACGTAATGGAAATACTAACGCTTTCTATGCACTTCCAGCAAGCCCAAAAGCCGAATCCCCAACGAGTTCTTGCAATCAATGCCAACGTCACAGTCCTCTTGATCAAAGCGCAATCGTGCAAGTCCTTTGTAAAGCGCATATATCCTCAAGTGGTCATAAACCGCATAAATCCTCTTACAAAGCCAAGCGCGATTCCTTCAGTCCTCCCGTGCGCATCAGCCTTTATCACGAGAGTCCTCTGGTAAGTACTGTTCATGCGAGTCCTCTGGTAAGTCCTCTGGAAGGGCTTTGTGTGTGCCGTTATATAACGCTGCCCAGCGAACCCTCTCGAATGTCCCAGCCGCGCTCTGACCACGCCCATTAGGCCATGCCCACTGAGCCCTGGTTGGTTGTTGGGGTCTTACCGGCTCCGCCCTTGATGTCTGCTTGACGTGGCCACACCCCCGACCTCACGCTCCGCCCCTTTTCCAGGCCTTACCTCATGGCATCTGGGCTGGTTTGAGCGAAACCCCAAGAGCAGCGAACGCTGCTGGCAAGCAAGGTGCATTAGCCGAATCGGGGCGCGGGATGGATACTGCCCAACGAGGTAGATTTGGAGGGCGGACTGCAAAATGAACGGGGCCTACTCTTATTTATTTCTTTACACAACGCAGGTATCACTATTGGAAATGGCCTTATCTCACATATACTAAGAAATAACTAACATTCTAAGGTGACCTACGTGTTGCATGTGGACTAACTATGGGGGCAAAACCTTTAACCTTTATGAATCATATATGTACATTCTCAGAACCGCAACAATATATATATATATACAGTGTGTATTAAAAAAAAGATAATCCGAATTCAAGGGGTTAATATGCAAAGGTTATTTAGTTTGACAATTTACTTGTGGTTTACCAATTATGAGGAGATCCTCAGCTTTCCATTGATGCCTTTCATGCATCATTGCTGTCACACATGACCGAGTACATGTTCATTGAAAATGACAAGTTCAAATCGCATTTTTACAAGTTTGGCTCATCGGTTCTGGATCTGCTCATTGAAGGTTGCCCATTACTCTGATGCCGATTGCCCTCCTGTTCGCTTGTGCCAATCTTATGGCACCTAACTCTTCCTTAAATCCCTGAAGGATTGCCTCCCTGAAATCTACTAGCCTTATTCCATGACTCCAAGTGCTAACTCTTAACAAAATCCTTGCACTCATTATGCTATTGTCAACCTAAATTTACCCTTTCTCAACCTTTTCCACCATATTGTGATTAAAAAGAGGCCCTCGTGGGCCTCCATCTACATACAAACCGACTTAAAACGCAATCCTTGACTACGTCTAAAAAAATCCTCATCTCTCCTGCCCTTTCCATGTTCAAGGACCAAATCTATCCCTGGCAAATTAAAATCCTCCATAATCAATATTCTTCCCTTACCACAAGGCATTCTGAATTCCTCATGGACCCTTAAAATGCTGCTCTTCCGTCACCACCGCAGGCATGATAAAAGCATCCGACGAGTACCTTACTGTTCTTACCATCTTCATTCTCCATTCACACAGACTCCTCTACCTTCATTAATATCACCCTTTTCCATCTCGATACAATAGTCTTTTACCCAGATTGCCACACCTGTTATTTTCTCTTTACTACGCATACCACACATTTTGTAGTCTCCTAGTCCTGTCCTCCAATTTCCCTGCTCGGTAGGGTTACCTCTTGCATTAACAAAGAGGTTAACACCCGAAACGTTATCTTTACTTTGCTTATTACGGAAGTTATTATACTCTTATCGATTTACATTGATACAAAGTAACCTTAGAAAATGAACCTCAGCAGACAACTTTGATTATGGTGACAGTCGTTACCTCGTAATAAGAAACGCAAAACACGTCGTAACATTAAAGAGTATGTTACAATTTAGCCGGCTGACCTGCTTGTATAATGTAATGTGTCCATTCCGTAGCTTACACTTTGAGGTTCCAGGAAATAAAACGATTGAATGAATGCTGTATGTGATTATTTTATGAATCCTCATGCAGCTTCTAAGTGAGCTATGATTGACTCATTCACATGATGCAACGGTGTGAGTTTACAAAATGAATGAATTAAAAAATAAACTTTATTGGTGTTACTAAGACCGTCACCCTAACCATTATTGGTGTTTTTACTCCTGCCACCAAAGGTGGGCAGAGGTTATGGTTTCACCCCTGTCTGTCTGTCTGTCTGTCTGTTTCTGAACAGGATATCTCAAAACGTTGTGGATGGGTTCGGACGAAACTTGGTGGACAGGTTGGGAGTGTCACAAGGACGAATTGGTTTGATTTTGGTGAAGATCCAGATCCGCATTTGGAGATGAGAATTATTTAATTTTTAAGTGATTTTTCACTATAGAGCGATAGGGCCAAAAACGATATTCAGTATAGCATGATATTTCAAAAAGTTGTGGACGAGTTCTGACAAATCTAGGTGGATGAGTTGGTTCGATGACAAGAACAAGCCGATTAGACCTTGGTTCAGGTCTGAATCCAGATCCGGCCTATCAGTGGGATACAAAACGTAAACTATTTATTCAACATGGCAGAGGTATACGCTCTACCGATTGTTGTTCTAGTTACCCTCGCCAGAGGAGAGGGTATTGCATTTGGGTCCGTTTGTCTATCTGTCTGTTTGTCCGCACAGAATAAGTATGCTCTTCTCTGCAACCGTTGGTCCGATTGACAGGAAATGTTCACTATAGGTGCGCCTCCTCCTGCATAATTTTATTGATAAGTATGACGTCATAGGTCATGTGTTAAGGGCGCTATCTTGGAAAAACCGAAAAACATTTGCACCTCTATATCTCCGAAAGCGCTGCGTAGAAAAAATGGAGACATGGCTCATTATAAAGAACTCTCCCTGGGGAATAACATATGTTAATGATGATGTCATAGGTGCCTCCATTATGATGTCACAATTCGACAAGTACAAAACTTCATCCAATCAGGATGAAATTTCTTGAGTGTCATCTATGGATAAATTGGTGGAGTAAAAGCAATAATAATGACGTCATCGGTCACGTGGTTCGGCCATTTTTTTAAAACACAAAATCTCTAAAAAACCCTTTTCTCCAAAACGGCTGAACTGATCGAGGCGAAACATCACATGCATGATCACATACCCATGGCGAACGACCATGACGTCATAGGTCACATGGTTTGGTGGCTATGATTTTTTGAAAAATAAACCATGAGAAAGCTACTCCTCCAGAATGGCTGAACAGATCGAATGGAAACTTCACACATATGTTCCCCATGCCTTGGGGATACCATGGTGTTCTTGAATAATTCATAAATCACATGGTTTGGCAGCCATATTTGATTGAATGAAAATCTTTTTTTTAAACTATCTCTTAAACCACTTTATTGATCGATGTGAAACTTCAAAGTAATGTAGTAGTCGTAAAGTGGAACACGTGTTTAAAATTGCAACACGATTGGTCTTACAGTCTGGCAGCCAGAAATTGTTATTGTTTGAAGAAGAAGAAACTATTTAATATTATCTTCTCCAGCCATGTGAGCTTTCAATATATCTATTAATAATGAACTGTTTGATGTCAGTCGTATCCTGTCTATTAATTACGTACGTCTATTATTTATGTCCAATCGGAATGTACCTTTCAACACTTTGGACTGCTGAGACCCATTGGACCTTTGAAGAAACTTTAAAACCACTAGGACTCCAAAATACACCAAAGACCCTTAAATACCATGAAGATCCAGAGGACCTCGAGGAACCAAAAGACCCTGAGGACCCAAAAAGACCCAAAATACCCTGAAGACCCCAAAAAACCCCAAAAGACCCCGAGGACTCAAAACACCCCAATGACCCAAAATACCCAAAAGACTCCAAGGATGAAAAAGACCCCGGGGACTCAAAAGACCCTGAGGACAGCCTCATCAAAAAACGTTAAAAAAAAAATACAATACTGAATTCAGTTTTATAAAGAGGACGTCAAGTGTAACATGTGTCTGATGAAAGTGGGGTTGTACAAAATAATAAAAGAATGTACAAAAACACCCCACAAAATACACCACAAACACGTCCTGGCGAGAGTCTGTAATCTCTGATTGCTCTTTCTTTTTAGTTGTTGTTTTGCAGACATTTAACAAACATAATACCGGAACAAACTAGAACAATAAATCGGTCGAGAGCATACCTCCGCCAGGCTGAACAGTTTGTTTGTATCCCACTGATAGGCCGGATCTGGATTCTGACCTGAACCAAAATCTAATCGGCTTGTTCTTGTCACCTAACCAACTCGTCCACCAAGTTTAGTCATAACTCGTCCATAACTTTTTAAATATCATGTTATATATCGCTTTTCACGCGATCTCCTAATGGT
The DNA here is from genome assembly GCF_964187855.1 of Myxine glutinosa. Lineage (NCBI taxonomy): Eukaryota > Metazoa > Chordata > Myxini > Myxiniformes > Myxinidae > Myxine > Myxine glutinosa. Next base: position 122,352,658 of record NC_136261.1, read on the forward strand.
GAAGAATCACTTGAGAATTAAATAATTCTCGTATCCGAATCCATATTCAGATCTTCACCAAAATCGAATCGATTTGTCCTTGTCACAGACACAACCTGTCCACCAAGTTTCGCCAAAATCCGTCCACAACATTTTGAGATATCCTGTTCGCAAACAAACAGACAGGCGTGAAAACATAACCTCCATCCACCTTCGGTGGCAGAGGTAAATATTGGCATGAAAGAGTCTGAAGTTCATAATTCCATGTACAAGATGGATTTGTTCATCGTCTTTTAATACATTTGTAATTCAAGTGAAGCACATTGATGTTTCCAATCTCATCGATTGGCGAATGTCGGTTGAAGGCAAGGGGCAGGTTAATTGGATGCTTATATTAAATAGGAGCTCCTCCACTCGGTTTTCAGAGCATCACACCATGCCATTGTGTTAAAGGCTTTGCTTTTACAAAACAGCAAGGAAAGAGCAGCCCTAACGTGCTTTACAGTTTTGGTTTCGGGTGTCTATTACTCTAACTGGTTACTGGTTTTGAAAGAGGTTTCCAAGAATTGTAAAATAACGGCCATTTCCTGTTATATTCCCTAAAAAACAAGCGTGATGATCAGAACTAATTCATCAAGTCTTTAAAACAGCTGTTCACCTCCATCTCTTATCTTCCCCCATCCAAAACCTTGATCTTTTCTACCCCCGCTAATTTCACCCCAATTCCACTTTTTTGAAATACCAACTTCTGTCCAGGAAGTCCTTGGTGTCCTTGTGCTTTATACTTCTCCCTCCCCCCCCCCCCACCCCCCGCTTCCCATGCCTCCTCCCCCCGGGCCCTCTCCCTTCCACACATCTCCCTGCTCTCGGATGTTGTGTTTGTGTGCTTCCCCTTCTCTCCCCATCTTGTCTTCCGCTCCCTCTTTTTGTATATTTTGTTTGTCTGGTTGATTTGTTTGTGAAGTAAATGTCAGCTCTTTCACGAGCCTCGATTCAGTATTAAAAAAAAAAAAAAAAAAAAAAAAAAAACGATTTGGAGCCCACACCGATGAGGTATTCCAACTCACTACCTCATGGTTACCAGCTAGAACAGAACTAGCAACCATTTGCTTACTTGGGGAAAGCTGAACCTTATATGAGCAGCACCACCTCTTGGATGTAAAAGAGTCTCCTTGTTATAATGTGATTGACATTCATACCCAGCTGCAGGTACACACAACAGACATTGATGCGCAAAACAAACAGTTTGTGTTCTTCACCTACTATATGTGGACACCCAGTGGAACAGACTCCTTTGAATCAGGTGCATCTTCTGTGCGGGGTGTGACACCGCATCCACCAAAATATCCGAATCATGCACCGTCTCTCCCGGGCCAATTCTGTGTGATTGTCACGTCCTGCAATTTGGCATCTCTGAAACCGGCGATGCCATGGCACGAATACTAAATTGAGGTGCAGATGCGTATTATTCAGCCTGATGGCAGCGTCTGCGCAGCCTCCCATACAATCTTCACTTCATCTTCCCGAGGGCTAGTTGAAGAGCGCCCTTTCATGTGTATCTGAGGTTTCACCACCAACTGGCGGAGCTACGTTGCAGTGGTTCAAACAAATGACATCATCATTGTAGAACCAAACAATTGATTCCATAGTTACAATGGATACAGTAACTATGATCTTGTATATCATTTGATTATGTTCTTTGGCCCAATGTTATGTACAGATGTTCCTAGTTGAGTGAGAAACATCAGACATTGGCGTTCTAGGTGTTGTTGCAATAGATAATTGCTGCAGAAACGTCACACTTTTCGAGCCTGGTGTTGGCTTAGCGGTTCGGGTGCCAGCTTGGGATTCTAGGATCCTGGGTTCGAATCCCGGTCGATCGCTGAATTAACACCAGGGGGGTTGATTCAGCCTGTCATCCTTCTGATGTCGGCAAATTGAGTACCAGCTTGCTGGTAATTCCCTGTGTCGCAAGATGCGACTAACAGGGTTGGCAGCAGGAAGGCACCCGGCCATAAAACATTGCCTCAAAAAGGGGACCAAAAAAGGCCAACCCCTGCTCTGTGGGGGAAAATGGCCTCTAAAGGCGGTTGAAACGTCATCCTTTTGAAAAACCACGTCTACAGCAGTAAAGAGTAAAAGCGAGAACTAATTGTAGCCCTGATTGAAGCTACATTTGATAATTCGACCTTTAGTATAACCGATCCCCATTTTGAGGACTGCGGAGAGTAGCAAAAAGCCCATAAGGGGTCCTAATGTAGTATTGGGGCAATCTATTCCAACTCTTGCCAAGCAGGGAATTTTGAATTTGACTATTGCTCCAGCTCGGATATTACAGTATAATCATGCGAACGATTGAATGCCATGTTTAATTCCCACATTGCAGAGGCGACAGCCTGGCAGAAAGTCTCCTTTGAAGGATTATGCAGAGGGCAATATTAGCCGGATTTGATTCCACCAGGAATGGAATCCTCAAGACCAGAACAGCACGTTCCCACTGACCTATCCGACCGCCGCATTTATCATTTATACTTCTGGAAGCAAAACAACAATTTGTGAAATATCTATTCCTCAAATGACCGACAGCATTGCATGCCTGTTGTTGATTTCCCTCTTTTGGCCTTCATAAACAGATGTCCCAAGGCGTTTGAAAATGCAAGCTAATCCATAAACAGAAGAAATCCAAAGGCTGCCCAATGCTGTGTACTTGCAGTGTCTGCAGAAAGCAAGGTCAGGTGCCATCCCAGAATAGCATTTTGAATGCGTCATTGCTGCTCAAAATGACAACTGGTAACCAAGCAACGTCACAAGTCTAAATGCACTCCTTCCTGGCCTTGATCACATCCATTCTGCTTGCTCTTAAAGTGTCTGCTGGGCCTTCCCAACATCAATTTTTATTACATCCTGGCCATAGATATTCACAAAGGTCAGATATGTGTCAACAGAGGATTTTTCATAACCCCCACCTGCAATGTATTTGCTGTGCCCTCCCTGGTGGATGTTGGATATTGTTATGGGCTCCCTCTATCTGCCCTTCAATCCCACTCAATTCCCTCCAGGATTTCAAGCATGTGGTACACTACCATCTTTTGTCATCCTCACCTCTATAGTCTATACCTGCTACCCTTTCTTCCCACAACACCCCAACCTAACTTAACCCTCTTATTGCATTCTCTGCTCTCTCCCCTCTTTTCCTGTTTGTTCATTCACTTGCTTGTTGTGTCTAACTGTGGCCTTACTGCCTTGCTATCAGTTCCTTACCTTTTCACCGTCGGTTATCTTGCTCTTCAATGACCCTCATTCTTGTTTATAGATTACTAGCTGAAGTACCTGGCATTGCCAGAGCGGGGGGGGGGGGGGGAGTTATGGAGTAGGGGGAATGGAAGGGGGAAGGAAGGGGGAGGGATGGGAGAGGTAAGGAGAGAGGGAAGGGAAAGATATACTACATATACATCTTTGTGGGGGGGGGAAGTTATGGAGTAGGGGGAATGGAAGGGGGAGGGAAGGGGGAGGGAAGGAGGAGGGAAGGGGGAGGGGGGAGGGGAAGGTAAGGGGAGAGGGCAGGGAAAGATATACTACATATACATTTTTTGGGGGGGGGAAGTTATGGAGTAGGGGGAATGGAAGGGGGAGGGAAGGGGGAGGGTATGGAAAGATATACTATATAAACATATTTTTGGAGGGGGGGGCTTTGACAGGCCCCTCCGTTTTTGGGGAGAGGGGGAAAGGAAGGAGGAAAGATTTATCCATGTGAAGAGTGCTTTAACCTCAGTGTTGCCCAGGTAAAAAAAGCAAAATTGTAATACCCTCTGCCACCATCACCAGGTGGCGCTACACGGTACACAATTACATAGAGAATTTACGCCCCTCCCCCAGGTCCCCACACCCCAGCATGCGGCCGTGGCCACATAACCTATGTTACCCCCAGACAAAGTTGTATTTGTATTTGTACCCCGATTAAAGGAAATAAGCATTTATAGCTGGAGTACCCGGTGTTGCTCAAGCGAAAAAGAAACAACATATTTGGAATTTGGGCAAATATAATGGAAAAGCAATTATATCCAAATCAGAATCCATCGCAAATGTCAAATCATCATTTAACCTTTTCGTTGAATATCTGCTGCTGAATGTGCCGTTCATCACGTTTCTGAGTTAACTGTGATGCCTATCAGGAAGAAGAAGAAGCCTTACTACCAACTTTGTACACTTCTGGAATTGTTTGATTTATTTGTGTTCAAATGTCTGGTGATTGTTTTGTATTTATTTATGAGTATGTGTACTTGTATATAACTGTCATTAATCAAAAAGGTTTTGGCCCTATAGAGCTTCTTTTTTTTTTAATCCCTCAAAAAATCGAGTTTTTTTTTTCAAATATATATATTTTAAACCTTCTTTGTATCTACAACACTCCCAGGCACTCACTGACAAACCCCTGAAAGTTTGACGAAGATCCGTTCAGCCATCTCTGAGAAACATGGCGACACACCAGACAAACTGCTCTCTTATGGTATCGATTATTTGAGGAATCCTCATTCACGTTTGACCTTTTATTCCACGAGAACACCCGATACGTTCTCCCCAGCGTCGTGTACATTTACTTCGATACAATTGATTTTTCCATCCAAGATTGTAGTGAAAGACTGGATGGAAATAACGTACATTTAAGTAAAGTGTTTTAAGTATTACATATTAAAATGCCAACCACCATGCGGTGCAGTGGTAAGGGTGGTAAGGGTGGTAAGGGTGGTAAGTATCAGCCGTACTCTGTCCGCACCTCCCACACTAACAGACCAGACCCATGTACACAAAATCATGTAACGTTTGCATGAAAGACAAAAATAAACCGCGTCGTCTTGTTTTTACACTCACAAATGGCAGACCATTTGCCTGACTTTATGGTGCTGATTTCAGAGCTTGCAGCGGTGTGCAAGTAATAAAATAATCACACAATGGGACAAAGTATGGATAAACATTGATTGCAGGGATGTTTACGATTTATATATCATCCCTTTTCTTCATTACCTCGCACACACATTTAAGTGAAAAGGGTTAAGCAATTGGTTCAAGTCTGTCTGTGCCGTCTACAAACGTCGGTTTATACATCGAGGAACAACTACATTTCGATTGAATGTTATATTTTGAACACGAATCGGAAAACAAACCTGTGGTTTTCGCAGCACTTTGACTCTGAATTCGTCCTGATCGCACAGGTGTAGAGAGGAGTGAGATGAAAAGAAAATACTCTGTCTGGGAGCGTCTTCCTGCCTGGCAATCAAACAAAATTGAAAATCATTCTGAACAGGAAACTTACTGTTTTTAATGACGACATAAAGGACACAAACAACAGGTACGAAGAATCATGGCAGATAGAGTGAGACCCAAAAGTTTGAGCGACAGAACTTCTTGGAGAGGATTGTTGAGAAAGTGGATGGGAGGGTTGTCCGGTCGGTCCTTTCGGAGAGACATTGTAAGAGTGTGAGAATTGTCAGGATTGAAAGACATGTTCCACTTGTTTGCCCAGTCTGTGATTTTGTCCAGGTCTGCAGCGAGTGAGGAGGCTGCAGACTGCCGATCTGAGGGATGAGGAATGGAGCGGCAGAGAGTGGAGGTAAAGGTCAACATAGGCCAAAGGTCACCAACTTTGTCAGATTTCTAAAATCCTCAATTTTCATCCGATTGACATTGACTTGAAATTTGAAGAGGATTTGCATATCAAGTCACTGAATCCAACTACTATTTATTTTGAGATCAACATAGGTCAAAAGGTCAACATAGACCAAAGGTCAACAACTCAGGTGAAAATTCTAAAATCCTCAATTTTCATCCGATTGACATTGACTTGAAATTTGAAGAGGATTTGCATATCAAGTCACTGAATCCAACCACTATTTATTTTGAGGTCAACATAGGCCAAAAGGTCAACATAGACCAAAGGTCAACAACTTCGGTGAAAATTCTAAAATCTTCAATTTTCATCCGATTGACATTGACTTGAAATTTGAAGAGGATTTGCATATCAGGTCACTGAATTCAACCACTATTTATTTTGAGGTCAGCAAAGGCCAAAAGGTTAACATAGGCCAAAGGTCAACAACTTAGGTGAAAATTCTAAAATCTTCAATTTTCATCCGATCGACTTGAAATTTAAACTGGATTTGCATCTTTGGTCATTGAATTCAACCACCGATTATTTTTAAGGTCAAATTTGTTTTAGGGATTTTGCACGTCTCTGCACAACGTCTTTCTTGGTATGACGAAAATTGGAAATTTTCATCATATGTCGGTCTGTCTCGTTTTTATGTATGTTTGTGAATTCGATAACTCGCGAACGCTTTCAGCTATCTTCTTCAAACTTTACCATACATAGGATTCCGAAGGAAAAAAAGTGAGGCTATCAATGCTATTTGACTATATATGTCAAAGGTCAAGGTGACAGTGATGTCATTTGCAATTTTCATTGTTTGATTGTGAGCAGGATATCTCAAAAAGTTGAGAATGAATTCGGATAAAATTTGGTGGACACTGGACAGGTTGTACGTGTGACAAAGAAGAGTTTATTCGGTTTTGGTGAATATTTGAATCCAGATACAAGAATGCTTTAATTTTAAGTGATTCTTCGCCATTGAGAGATGGGGCAAAAGCGATAAAAAGCATGATATTTCAAAAAGTTGTGCACAACTTGTGACTAAACCAGGTGGATAAGTTGTGTACGTGACAAGAAGAAGCCGATTACATTTTGTTTAATCCAGCCTATCCGTGGGATACAAACTCCAGCCTGTCAGTGGGATACAAAAACAGTTCAGTCTGGCGGAGGTATGCGCTCTACCGAGTGCTTTTCTAGTTCAATATTTGTTCGGGCGTCTGCATGGAGGGGTCATTGGCACCAGTTCTGGATCTGCATGCTCATTGTTGATTTCACCCTTTGAGCAAAATTACGGTCATTCACCTTTTCAAAATTCCAAACTCACAATGACATTTCTTTATATAGTGATATCTGTATTTGAAAATTGCACATTTCTGCATGTGTGGGAATAGAGCGATCTTATAACCCTCTATACCTAAAGCCATATTTTCATCTCATTTGCCGTTGTGCCCCCTTTCTGCCTATCTGCTTCATTCTTTTGGTGATTTGCCATATTTCAAACTTTATCTTAAAGTTCTTCCATGTCCTCTCTATCATACATTAACTGCATCTATCCATTTAATTACCATGCGATCTCGCTAGGGATTGCGGGTGAAGTTAATGTTTTATTTACATGCTTAAATTCCCTGGGACATGGTTCAGATAACGTTGATAAAACATTGTAAAGCTTGAAATGCAATCCATGAACCACATATTCTGGCGTGAAAATGAGAATCAAATTTGATTGTTGCATTTTTCAATTTAAAAAAAATGTGGTTCAGTGTCGTCAGACCCTTTATTTAAGCATTATTAGAATACTAGCGGTAACCTGTGAAAATCACGGGCATAAATAGTGTTTATGTTCATACAAACTAATTTGCCCTTCCTCTTCCTTTCAAAATAATTGTGTCAGTTCAACAGTTGGCACCAACATTCATTCTGGCGGATCTCCTGAATATCGCTTTGTATTCAACTGCAGTATTGTCTCTTATAGTGTGGTTACTGGTAAGTATCCCCTTTACATTTCTGATCACATTAATATTTGTATTAAAAGGCGTAGCATGCCTCTCGAGTCGCTGCGCGTCCGGCACACATCGGGACGTCTTCTTCTTCTCCTCAGTATCAAGTGCAGCGTCTCACTGTGCGTAAAACAAAATGGCGCGGTGTCATGTATGCAGTGCAAATGTTCACCGTTGTATCCCTACACCGGGACCGGGTTGGATCCCTACGCCAGAGCTCGGATGGCGCTGCTGTGAATCGGGCCTTGATCGGCAGAGTGAATAAACGCGTACGACAATTGATCGCAGTTTGTCGAGATACTTTACATGGCGACGAAGGTAAACATCTAGAACATGACATCTTTCGGCCATATCGATGAATTCGACCCTCATGAGGGGGATTTTGACACGTATTCTGAGCGGTTGTCTTTCTACTTCGAGGCGAACGGCATTGCGACCGAATGCCGGATGAAGGCCGTCTTCCTGTCCGTTTGCGGAGGTGAGACGTTCACACTCGTTAAAAACCTGATTCGGCCTCGGACAATCCAGGAGCTCACGTATGCAGAGCTCAAGGCCGCTTTGAAGGAACATTGCAACCCATCTCCTTCAGTCATCCTGTGTCGGTTTAATTTTTACATGTGCAGACAGCAGCAAGGTCAGTCGATCGCAGACTTCATTGCACACCTCAAAAAACTGTCACATCTGTGTGAGTTTGGGGACACGATCGATGACATGCTTCGTGATTTGCTGGTGGTTGGCATGTCCGATGACCGCACTCGTAGACGCCTGCTTGCTGAGAGAAGACTGACGTTCCAAAATGCCAGAGACACCGCCATTTCCATGGAAAGTGCTGAACGCAACGCTACAAGCATCGGTGCCACTCGCTCATCTGGTACCAGCCCTGCTGTGAATCGGTTGGATCATGTTCAGCCACAACGTTGGAACAAGGCTCCTCGTCAGAAGCCAGTGCAGTCTCAAACCCACAACAACTGTTTTCGGTGCAACGGAAAGCACCCTCCGGAGACGTGTCAGTTCAAAGATGCCACCTGCCATTTCTGTTCGAAAACTGGCCATATTGCTCCAGCTTGCATCACTCACAAATCGGGAAAAGGAAAAGCTGCTGACAAGATTCATCAGTTTATCGGTTCGGAGGAACCCGAGCTTGACCAGGTGAGCTCTGTTTCCGACAACTCAGAATCGTATGACCTGCTTCATATTGATTCTCACCATAGGCAGGACCCTCTTCTTGCCAGTGTTGTCGTCAACAATCGACCATTGCAAATGGAGGTCGACACTGGTGCGGCCGTCTCGCTCATCAGCCATGCTGTTTTCACAAACCTGTGGAGTGATGCTGACCGACCCCATCTGAAACCTACTACCTATGGACTCTCCACCTATACAGGTGAGAAGATTGTTCCCTGCGGTACATGTGATGTCACGGTGGGCTACGATAACCGTGAGTTTCACCTACCCCTGATCGTCATTCCTGGAAAGGGCCCTTCCTTACTCGGCAGGAACTGGTTGAGCATAATTCGACTGAAGTGGGAAAGCATTCATCAACTCCGGGCAGCCAACGTTTCTCCTACCGCAGCATACACACTCAAAAATGTGCTGGATACATACCCGGATGTCTTCAAGGATGAGCTTGGAACCTTGAAAGGACATACGGCTAAACTCAGGGTTGACCGGGATGCCAATCCTATATTTTGCAGGGCTCGCCCAGTCCCTTTTGCCCTGCGTGAGCGGATTGACAAGGAACTGGATCATCTTGAAAATCTGGGGATCATCGAGCAAATCCAGTATGCCGAATGGGCGGCGCCCATCGTTCCGGTCATAAAATCGGACCAGTCCATCCGCATATGTGGAGATTATAAAATGACCGTGAACAGGTGTTCTTCATTGGATAAATATCCAATCCCGAGGATCGAAGACCTCTATGCTCGTCTCACGGGAGGCAAGACTTTTACGAAACTCGATCTCAAATCCGCCTATCTACAGCTCTGCTTGGACGAGAATTCGAAACAGTATCTTACCATCAACACGCATCGTGGGTTGTATAGGTACCACCGACTTAGTTTTGGAGTGAAATCTGCACCTGGAATTTATCAGCGTGTCATGGACAGTTTGTTTGCCGCCGAACGCAACGTCGTTTGTTACCAGGATGATATTCTGGTTACTGGTCGTACGGACGCGGAACATCTACAGAACCTGGAGAGAGTTCTGAAGAAGATTTCGGACTCCGGCCTACGTTTGCGTCGAGACAAGTGCAAGTTTATGGTGCCATCAGTCACGTACCTGGGTCATACGATTGATGCCGAGGGTCTACACCCGACAGATGAGAAAGTCCGAGCTATCAAGGATGCTCCTTCTCCACGAGATGTGACCGAATTGAAGTCATACCTCGGTTTGCTTCAGTTCTATGGTCGTTACATCCCGAATGTGACCGACGTTTTGGGCCCCCTTTATCGGCTTTTGAGGAAAGGAGGCTCCTGGAGCTGGGGGTCTACTGAACAATCAGCATTCCAGACCTCTAAGGATCTGCTCAAATCGTCCAATGTTCTCGTTCATTTTGATCCAGAGAAGGATCTTGTGCTGACATGCGATGCCTGTCGGTATGGAGTGGGGAGTGTATTATCGCACGTGATGCCTGATGGTACGGAAAGACCGGTTGCATTTGCATCCAGAACGTTGTCCCCGGCAGAGAAAAACTATTCCCAACTTGACAAGGAAGGATTGGGAATCGTTTTCGGCGTCGGCAAATTTCGCCAGTACCTTCTTGGACATCATTTCACGATTCGCACTGATCACAAGCCGCTGATCAGTCTGTTTGGTCCAACTAAGGCGACATCTGACACACTACCGCCCAGGATCATCCGCTGGTCCCTGTTTCTCGCTGCTTATGACTACACCATATGTTATAAGCCCGGTTCGTCTATCACAAATGCAGATGCCATGAGTCGGTTACCCCTTCCAGAATCCGTTGATGATTCGCCTACACCAGGATCCATTATCGCACTGATGGATCATCTGGAAGATTGTGCTGTCGATTCCGGCCAGATCCGCACTCATACTCGACGAGACCCCGTTCTGTCCAGAACTGTCCAGGCTGTACAGCTTGGATGGCATTTGCTACCTGAGGGTGACCCAGATTTTGCGGCTTTTAAAGCACGTAAAAACGAATTCAGCGTGGAAAATGGTTGCCTACTCTGGGGATGTCGTGTCGTGATCCCGAAAAATCTGCGTTCCAGGGTCATGGATGAAATCCATGACTGTCACCCCGGGATTGTGAAGATGAAGTCACTCGCCAGAAACTATGTGTGGTGGCCGAATCTTGATGCTGATATCGAACATCATGTTCGACATTGTTACCCCTGCCAGAGCACCCGGAATACACCTGCGAAAGCGCCACTGCATCCCTGGGAATGGCCCAGCGAACCGTGGCATCGCCTACATCTCGATTATGCCGGGCCTATTAACGGCAGCATGATTCTAATAATTACGGACGCGCACACAAAATGGATTGATGCCTATGTGACGCGTGGTACTACGTCAGCCATTGTCATCGAAAGACTCAGACGCTGTTTCGCCACTCATGGTCTGCCCAGGATGATCGTGAGTGATAACGGTTCGTGTTTTTCCAGTACCGAGTTTGCCAAGTTCACACGTCGGAACGGCATCAAACATAAGTTTGTCAGCCCACATCACCAGGCTTCAAATGGCTTGGCCGAACGATCCGTGGGAATCATCAAATCCGGATTGCAGAAACTTCAGGAGGGAACCCTGGAAACAAAGCTGTCTCGTCTCCTGTTCAAATACCGCATCACGCCACAATCAACAACCGGTGCAGCTCCGTCTGAGTTATTGATGAAACGACGCTTGAGATCGACACTTGACAATCTCAAACCAGACATATCATCAAATGTTTATCAGAGCCAGCTTAATCAAAAGTTGGTGCACGATAAGACGTCCAACAGTCGATGTATCAACATTGGAGATCCAGTGTTTGCCCGAAATTTTGGTGCAGGTGCGACGTGGCTACCGGGAGACATCATCGAGAAGCCAGGTCCACTGTCCAGTGTGATTCGCCTGCAGGACGGCCGCGAAATTCGTCGACATCAGGACCACATAACCTACCGTCACTGTGAGTCGATGGAGCCTGTAGCATCGTCACAGTCAGGACAACAGTTCGACCCGCCACTGCCGGAGATCGTCGTGGCCGCTCCAGCCGGCTCGGATGCCCCGAAAACCTCTGCAAACGCTACACCCTTCGTGGAGACCAAAGGAATCACCTCGGACTCTGTATCCACTGGTACACCGCGACCCAAAGGAATCACCTCGGACTCTGTATCCACTGGTACACCGCGACGCTCAATGCGTGAGAGAAAAGCACCCGACCGGTTGAATCTTTGAAGATGTTTTTTTTTTCACGTTGACACATGTTCTGTTTTCACGTATTTTCATTATTCTCATAACCGTTTGCACACATATTTTCACACGTTTTGGAAATGTTGCTTTTGAAATGTCAATTCTGGAAATCTAGCACGTATTGCTCTTGGTAATTTTGGACTTAAAGGGGAGGATGTCATGTATGCAGTGCAAATATTCACCGTTGTATCCCTACACCGGGACCGGGTTGGATCCCTACGCCAGAGCTCGGATGGCGCTGCTGTGAATCGGGCCTTGATCGGCAGAGTGAATAAACGCGTACGACAATTGATCGCAGTTTGTCGAGATACTTTACAGTATACGAGATACTCCAACCCGGTCCCGGTGTAGGGATACAACGGTGAACATTTGCACTGCATACATGACACGCGGGTTATTCAAAACATTTCACTGATTTTCAGCTTTTATTTCACACTTACAGACATTTGGAGACATAGGTATGCTTATATGGAAGGGTTAGTCATAACTACATTGTATCACACGTATCTTGGGGCGACAGAAGCAATAGCTGGGGAGAAGTTCCGATTACAAACTTCAGAAATAAGCGTTTTAATGATATAGATAAGACCCGTCGCTTCACTGACGGGAATACCAATCTTTGTTGTGCTGGCTAATGTATGGGGAAAGAAAAAAAAGGATTCCTGGGAGATCCTGCAGGTATAACATGCAGGTATAACCAACCAACCATGCAGGTATAACCAATGCAGGTATAGTGTTGGCATTTGCAGTTTTGACACGCGTGTCCATGCACCCATAAAAAAAAGAAAAAGGTTTTGGATCACAAACACTCCCGGGAGTTACCCGAATCCACCGTAGTTGAATTTATTGAAATCCGTTAATCCTTTCTCAAGTTACAACACGACAAACAGACAAACAGACAGACAGACAGACAGACACGTCTCCTTTTATAATACAGATTATTCAATACAATTATTTTATTACTGTATAATTTTGCAATTTGATTAACATCTGCAATGTAATCACAGTTGTTTATTGTTTTGTTATTAAGTTAGACAATGATTATTACCCTCGCCAGAGGAGAAGGTATTGCATTTGAGTCTGTTTGTTTGTTACTTCGCAAAAAAAAAACAAAAAAACAAGTATGTTGATCACTCTGGTTTGTGTGTGTGTTTGTCTGCTCACTTATACTTGCCTACAGGTCACAATTTTAAACCGATCTTCACGAAACTTTACCAAATGGTAGAGTTCGTGGTCCGACAAAATCCTATATATTTTTTGGGTCAAAAGGTCAAAAGGTAAACATAGGCCAAAGGTCAACCACTTTTTTCAAATTTCTAAAATCCTCAATTTTCATCTGATTGACTTGAAATTTGAATAGGATATACATATCGGCAAACTGAATTAAACCACCAACTATTTTTGAGATCAGCATAGGCCAAAAGGTCAACATAAGCCAAAGGTCAACAACTATTTCAAATTTCTAAAATCCTCAATTTTCATCCGATTGACTTGAAATTTGAATAGGATTTACATATCGGCGAACTGAATTCAACCACCAACTATTTTTGAGATCAACATAGGCCAAAAGGTCAACATAGGCCAAAGGTCAACCACTTTTTTTCAAATTTCTAAAATCCTCAATTTTCATCCAATTGACTTGAAATTTGAAGAGGATATACATATCGGCAAACTGAATTCAACCACCAACTATTTTTGAGATTAGCAAAGGCCAAAAGGTCAACATAGGCCAAAGGTCAACAACCATTTCAAATTTCTAAAATCCTCAATTTTCATCCGATTGACTTGCAATTCGAATATGATTTACATATCGGCTCACTGAATTCAACCACCAACTATTTTTGAGATTAGCTTAAGCCAAAAGGTCAACATAGGCCAAAGGTCAACTGCTTTTTTCAAATTTTAAAATCCTCAATTTTCATCCGATTCACTTGAGATTTGAATGGGATATACACATCAGTTAAATGAATTCAACCACTAACTATTTTTGAGGTCAGCATAGGCCAAAAGGTCAACATAGGCCAAAGGTCAACAACCATTTCAAATTTCTAAAATCCTCAATTTTCATCCGATTGACTTGAAATTTGAATTGGATTTACATATCGGCTTACTGAATTCAACCACCAACTATTTTTGAGATCAGCGTGGGCCAAAACGTCAACATAGGCCAAAGGTCAACCACTTTTTCTTAATTTCTAAAATCCTCAATTTTCATCCGATTGACTTGAAATTTGAAGAGGATTTACATATCGGCTAACTGAATTCAACCACCAACTATTTTTGAGATTAGCTTAGGCCAAAAGGTAAACATAGGCCAAAGGTCAACCACTTTTTTCAAATTTCTAAAATCCTCAATTTTCATCCGATTGACTTGAAATTTGAATAGGATTTACATATCGGCTTACTGAATTCAACCACCAACTATTTTTGAGATCAGTGTTGGCCAAAAGGTAAACATAGGCCAAAGGTCAACCACTTTTTTCAAATTTCTAAAATCCTCAATTTTAATCCGATTGATTTGAATTTGAATAACATTTTCATTTCAGCAAACTGAATACAACCACCAACTATTTTTGAGATTAGCTTAAGCCAAAAGGTCAACATAGGCCAAAGGTCAACTGCTTTTTTCAAATTTTAAAATCCTCAATTTTCATCCGATTCACTTGAGATTTGAATGGGATATACACATCAGTTAAATGAATTCAACCACTAACTATTTTTGAGGTCAGCATAGGGCAAAAGGTCAACATAGGCCAAAGGTCAACAACCATTTCAAATTTCTAAAATCCTCAATTTTCATCTGATTGACTTGAAATTTTAATTGGATTTACATATCGGCTTACTGAATTCAACCACCAACTATTTTTGAGATCAGCGTGGGCCAAAATGTCAACATAGGCCAAAGGTCAACCACTTTTTCTTAATTTCTAAAATCCTCAATTTTCATCCGATTGACTTGAAATTTGAAGAGGATTTACATATCGGCTAACTGAATTCAACCACCAACTATTTTTGAGATTAGCTTAGGCCAAAAGGTAAACATAGGCCAAAGGTCAACCACTTTTTTCAAATTTCTAAAATCCTCAATTTTCATCCGATTGACTTGAAATTTGAATAGGATTTACATATCGGCTTACTGAATTCAACCACCAACTATTTTTGAGATCAGTGTTGGCCAAAAGGTAAACATAGGCCAAAGGTCAACCACTTTTTTCAAATTTCTAAAATCCTCAATTTTAATCCGATTGATTTGAATTTGAATAACATTTTCATTTCAGCAAACTGAATACAACCACCAACTATTTTTGAGATCACCATAGGCCAAAAGAGCAACATAGGCCAAAAGTCAACAACAATTTCAAATTTCTAAAATCCTCAATTTTCATACGATTCACTTGAAATTTGAATGGGATATACACATCAATTAACTGAATTCAACCAACAACTATTTTTGAGGTTAAAAGGATGCTCTACCGAGTGCCATTCCACTTTGTTCTGTTTTGCCAAGTGTCGCTCTATGAGTGATTTTTCATCTGTCTGTCTGTCTGTCTGTTTGTCTACACAGAATAAATATGATTTTCTCTGCGACCGTTTGTCCGATTGACAGGAAATTTTCACCAGAGATGCACCTCCTCCTTTATAATTTTGTAATGATAATTATGACGTCATAGGTCACATGTTACGTGCGCCATCTTGGAAAAACCACAAAAAATTTGCACCCCTATATCTGCGAAAGCGCTGCATAAAAAAATTGAGACATGGCTCATTGTAAAGAACTCTCCATGGGGAGTAACATATGTTAATGATGATGTCATAGGTGCCACCATTATGACGTCATAATTCGACAAGTACAGAACTTCATCCAATCAAGAAGAAATTTATTGAGTGTCATCTCGGGATAAATTGGTGTAGAAAAAAAATGATGACGTCATCGGTCATGTGGTTCGGCCGCCATATTTGTTTCAACACAAAAGCCTTAAAAACCACTAAAACACGTCTTGGCGAGGGTCTGCAATCTCTGATTGCTCTTCCTTGTTTGGAGATTGAGATGGAACTGTGCAAATAAAGATTTTTTTTAAACTACAGCGATGTTGATGGTGTTCCATCGCAAATCCCCACACTTCCCACCGAAAGGAAAGTTAACAGATGGCAAAAGGTTCCACCAGGTTTTTTGAGATAAAAAAAAAAATCTTGTGTTTTGACTCCTGTGACCACTCCCTTGTGCATGAAAAACATCAAATACAAAAATACATTGAATAAATGCATTTTAAATACATAATAAAAATACATGCATTTTGAACTAAATACAAAAAAAAATGTCCCTGGAATTGCATTTTTTAGTATTTGACCTTTTGACCCTGCCCCATGGTTCCAGGGGATGGGACCAAAAATGAGACTGCTCTTGCACCGTCTTGCCACGTGGTGATCATGATTCCCAAGTTTAGGGAATTTCTGCAAACCGATTAGGATGAGAGTGGACAACAGTGTTAAAGGTTACAGAGAAGTGACCGTTTTGTATGATTCCTGTCATCATTATGGAGATTAGTTATGGTATTACATAGTCTACCTGCCTGCTGTGTATAGTATTGACAATAGACAGCTTGCATATATGTTGACCTCTTACAAACAGGTAATCATACACCAATAACCATATTTTACCATGTTTTAACGATGACATATATTAAAATAAAGAATGAAGAAAATAAAGAAGACCGTGAGAATGAATGAAATAAAGAAATGAAGAAATAAAGTTTTGCAAAAGATTAAGGTCGGTGTTCAAACACCGTGAGCATCTCTACTTGTTCAATGGAGAGGTTTATAACCATGGGGGCGGGGACTTTGAGCATGGGACTTTGAGACCACTAAGTTATGCTCGTTTTGTACATTGTGACACAGTTGTACTTGTACCATCATAAAAGTTGGACAGAATAATTAGGAGGGCCTCATTTTGGATTTAGACCTATCCTGGTAAGCCTATTTTTCTTGTACTCTTCTCGTATCTATACAAAAAATATCTGTGATTAAGAATTGTGGATTTGTGCGAGACATATCTGCAGTGTAAAACTCATGTCAAGTGCTGAAGAACATATTAGATTGCTATGATAGTAATGGACTCAAATGTGGACAAACAATTAGAATATTATTCAAGTCATGAAAATGAAAACAATTTTAACTCGGATTGATTGACGATGAGCCTGACCTTTCACCAAACCTCAATGACATTATTCTAAAATATCAAACTGCATAAAAATAGATTCAGACACTGCAGAATTGCATTTAAGAGGAGAGGGTTTAAATGAATGATGTTTAAATGAGCCCATATTTAGATTTAGATGAGAGGGTAAAAAATGTTTTAAAATGAGCCCATAAAATGTTTAAAAATCGAGACCATCTAATCCATCTCATCTGTGTTCGCAAACTTTACTTAAATCTATACACCTCATCCTGCTTGATATTTCGATCATCTTTAAAGGCATTTCACCAACACTTCCGTAAGTCACAAACAGGATCTCTTGAAAGGTCATTCAATTTGCTAAAACTGTGCAAACAGGATCTTTTGAAAGGTCATTCGATTTGTTAAAACTGTGCCCTTTGAAATTCCTCTCCAGAAGGCAACCTGTGTTTAC
The DNA here is from genome assembly GCF_964187855.1 of Myxine glutinosa. Classification (NCBI taxonomy): domain Eukaryota; kingdom Metazoa; phylum Chordata; class Myxini; order Myxiniformes; family Myxinidae; genus Myxine; species Myxine glutinosa. Next base: position 122,370,309 of record NC_136261.1, read on the forward strand.
CAAAAAGGGAAAGCATCGAGGACCACTATAAATGTCACCGCCTCTTAGCAATGCCAACTCAACCTTGTTCCTCCAGAGCAGTGGTTCTTAACCTTTTTAAAGGCGCCGAACCCTAACGAAACCCACCGAACACTCACGGAACCCCTCAAATTTGACAAAAAAAATTAAGAAGAATTGCATCTTAATGCGTTTTCTGTTCTTCTTTTCGGGAGGTGATCTGGGAAATGCGTGGTTTTGTTTTGGCAAGGGCCACCCTCAAATCATTTTCGCATGGAATCCTGCTCCTTTTCTTTGTATTAATGTCCACCAGTTACGAAAACGAATGCTCGCAGAGATACGTTGTAACGAACGGCGTGAGGATCTCAAGGGCAATTTTAGCGATGTGAGGATACCCTTCCATTTGGCGGCACCAAAACGTTGAGAGCGTTGTTGTGCCGAAGAGTTGTTGTTGAGTCTGGCTCTGCTGAAGTTCGATGAGGTCGTCGAGGTATTGGTCGTTGACATCTGCCGTTGCAACGTCAAAAGTAAACGGCTGCCGCACCTATGCTGGGTAAGGGTATTGCTCTTGGTCGGGGTAGTAGCCATTGAATGACTTTCCCAGCTCATCCAAGTGCGTGGCAATCGCTTGCTTCAGCTCCCCCAGTACAGCAGTGCCTCCAACTTCAGACTCATCTTCGATCCCGCTCACACACTCGTCCAGTAGCGAAAAGTTCGCGAAGTTGTCGTTCTCTGTCCGCCGCATCCACAACGGTAACTTCTTTCGGAAAGCGCTCAGCTTTTCTTCAGATTCGATGATATTCACTCCACCGCCCTGCATCTGGCAAATGAGATGATTGAGTGCGTCGAAGATGTCAGCCGAGTACGCCAAGGCGAGGATAAACTCTGACTCTTGGAAAGTGCGTTGCATGGCAATGCTGGCGTTCTCGCAAAAACAGGGCTAATTCTACATGCAAGGCAAAAACACGGCTCACTACCTTCCCTCGTGATAACCATTGAACGTTAGAGTGGTAGAGAAGGACTTCGAATTCAGAGCCGATTTCATTGCACAGCTCTTTGAAGATGCGATGATTCAGAACACGGCTTCACACATAATTTACAGTTTCAACGACGATTTTCAGAACATTGGCCAGTTTTGGAGGCAGGGTTTTTGATGCCAGCGCGTGTCTGTGCAGGATGCAGTGCGTGACGATGATGTGTGGTGCATCGGCCTTCACCAGCGCTCCAAAACCGGAGTTGCATCCCAGCATGGCTGGAGCTCCGTCCGAGCAAACTGCAGACACCATATTCTACGAGAGGCCATTGCTTCTGAAGAAGTCGTCCACAAGCTTCTTCACGTCAGGTGCCTTCGTCATTGTTGTGAGAGGCTTGCAGAACAGAAAGTCTTCCTTGATCTCGTCTCCTTTGACATAACGCACAAATAAGATGAGCTGGCTCAAATTCGAAACGTCGGTGGTCTCGTCGAGTTGAAGGCTGAATTTCGTCGGGCTCGCGACTAAATCTGCAACTACCTGGCCAAGGATGTCGTCGCTCATGTCGTCGATTCTGCATCTGATGGTGTCATTTGAGAGTGGAACGAGAGACAACTTGTTTTCAGCAGCTTTTCCCAGCATGATGTTGGCCATCTTCAACGCGGCCGGTTTGATGAGTGTCTCGCCAATGGTGTGCGGTTTGCCCTGCTTTGTGATCAGGTACGCAACTTCATACGATGCGGTGAGGATCGGTTTGTCAATTGGAACGAAGCCGAGAGTGGGCAAGGTAGCACTTGCATTGAAACGGACTCTCTTCAATTTGAATTCATCCAGCGTTGCGTCTTTGTACTGCCCCTCGCCGTGCAGTATTTTTTGAAGTGTTCCCGTAGTTTTGCTGGTGCTAGGTTGGAGTTGCTCAACTTGACATTGCAAAGCATGCATTGAGGACACTGACTTCCATCTCGTTCCGTCAAACACGTGAACCCGTACCGCACGTAATCCTCCGACCACTTCCTTTTTTTGCTCGACATACTGCAAAAAAAAAAAAAATGTAACAAGCTGATGCGATGATTGAGTTCGGGCAAATAATTATATGACAAAAATTAAAAAAGGAACATGCTTAAATATAATCAGTTCCCCTCTGAAAACAGAAATTTTAACGAAGAAAACATAACTTATAGTTACGATGACGGGATTTATTATTTACTCAACTCTATGTCACCTCAAATCCCATTATAATATTACATAGAAAACTGTGAATTGTTAGTTTTGAATTGCGATCAAAGGAGTGATATCACCTCCACCTAATGGTGCAAGTAAGCACCATCAACAGAATAATTAGCAAGTTGCTCATTGATTCAACTTACTACAGTCAGTGTGAAACAACTTATCTTAAACACAGACCAGAGAATCCATGAATGGGATGGGAATACAATTACAAATAACATTTCCATTCGTTCGTTACACACATAGCAAAATAATAATAATATTAATAATAAGCGTAATTACACATAGATTCAAAATTGATACAAAACTTTAAAAAAACAAATTACAAAGCATTTCGGAGGATCTCCGCCGAACCCCTGAGACTGGCTCACTGAACCCCTGGGGTTCGGTCGAACCCAGGTTAAGAACCACGGCTCTGGAGACATACTGCTGACTGCTCTCTGAAACGCAAGTTTAACTTTTAGTGCATTTTTTTCCCCAAAAGCTTGTAGTTGAAATTATGAATAATTAAAAGTGAATTCTTATTCATGTGTTCTGTGATTACATGTTAAACAATTCAATGCATGGTTTTGTTATCAAATCATCACAGTCAGAAGCTTAATTGTGAATGATTTACAATATAAAATGAAAATCAACATAATGAAAAAAATAAATTGCAATGACTGTTAAAAATCTACAAATAAATAAAATGAATTAAAAAGTACTACTTATTTAAAACAAGACCAAAAGTCTAAGCGGCGTAGCCGGACTTGTAGAATATTATAAACCACAAACACATATGTTTAGTTTTTCAAACAGTCGCTAATGCAGTATATAACATTAAACAAAGAAATTTGGAGGAATCCCGACATCCGTCAGGTACGTTTTACCTGCAGAACTGAGCAAAGATCTACTATAATATATGTACCCCACAGGGGTTGGAGGTGTGCTCATTTACCAAGCAGCTAGCTAGCGCTTGCCAAGCCAGCCGTTCCTTAACGGTTTTGAATGGAGTGCTTGCTCGAATGCTTAAACCACTTGGCGATCTCTCCACAATAAACTTGGTAAATGAACACACCCAATGTTCTTGAGACCCGACCATAGATTGACTGTAATCTATATACCCCAAGGAGGAATGACCCTTTCTGCAGGTCCCGTAGTGAGTGGGTACAGGCCTACGAGTAAATTAAAATGTCGATCTGTGGAGTCATCCTACGTAATGACATCATAGACGTAATGGACACAAAACTGCCGTTACTTTAATTTGCAGAAGATGATATATTTTAACTTCCATTAAGTTTGCAGTCACTACGAAGGGATTAGTGTTACAATTAGATTTACTATAATATTAACGCTACGTTATCATTATTTCGAAAATGATATTACTATAAAAAAACCGAGGCGAATTCCTTACTCCCACGTTATTAATATTCATGCCGAACACCACTTATCACTGATCATGAACCATACACCGCTTCAATCCATTAACTTTGTATTCAAGTCATTATATTAGGATTAAAGTGTTATGGTTATATTTACTATATTATTATTATTAGGAAAACGATATTACTGAAACGATAGACTACTGCATTAAGAAACCTGGGCTTAATTTGTCCGAAGCGGTCCAAAGGTGAGGCATAAAGCCTAAGGCCTAAGGCCTTGTACGTACCGTACCGTATTGTTGGAAGAGCCGTAACGTCTATGCTTTCGATATTTAATGGTCATTTTAACAATCGGTTTGTTTGTGTTTCACACTGAATGAAAAACGTAAAGGTAGAGCATGGTGATTGTGGAATATGACAGGTTCGACGATCTGTTCGGCCTGAACGGCATATAAATCAAAATGGCGGTGTGTGTGTGTAATGATGTGAAATGAATGACATCAGAGATAATCGAATCACCCTGTCATGTGACCAGATCCTCAGCTCTGATTGGTATACACACATACATACATACATACATACATACATACATACATGCATACATACATACATACATACAAACGGACAAACACTGTCCTCGACGGCTTTGCCCTATGGGCTACACCGTAAAAATTACAAGTGCATAAGCAGGCATGTATGACGTATTAAAAATAAAGATCGATACAATAATGACATTACAATAATTACAATAATAGGTTACAATAATAATAATTATTATAAATCAATATACAGTCAGACCCCGCTATTCGCGGTTCTGCTATTCGCGGTATCCGCGTATTCACAGTTGATAAAATGCAACATGTTTCTCTATTCGCAGTTTTTTTTTTTATTCGCGGCTGTGTTCCGCGAATTCGCGGTTTTTTAGGGGTGCAAAAAAAAAGCGGCTAACTTGACACATTTATAAAACCCATCTTTTACCAACCATGCATGAAGCAGCTGGACATACGTACGCAAAAAAATATACGGGCCACAAACTTGACCTGCTTCTGCAGCCGCTAGCTTGACATACCGTATTTATAAAACCCATCTTTTAACAGTCATGCACAAAGCAGCTGGACATACAGTGCATTCAGAAAGTAATCAGACCCCTTCACTTTTTTCACATTTTGTTATGTTGCAGCCTTATGCTGAAATCGTTTAAATTCATTTTTTCCCTCATCAATCTACACTCAATACCCCATAATGACAAAGAGAAAACAGGATTTTAGAAAGTCTTGCAAATTTATTAAAAAGAAAAAACTGAAATATCACATTGACGAGGGATTATGGGTAATTGCCTCTGTAATCTTTTCCTGTGTTCCTTATGACACCGCACTACACCAACCTAATAATAAATCGGCCATTAACCACACTTATTAAAAACCAAGCGGAAACCAGGCATCAAGCACTATCGCTGATAAGACCGACTTGGTGAGCGCAGAGGCACAAAAGGTCCGTGACGCCATGCCTCAAAGAGCAGGGATTTGATTGGCAAAAAGACTGCTAAGATGAGACTCGCTGAGAGGAGTGGAGACGAAGACATCGTGGGATGACGTCTGAGCCTCAAGTACAAAATAGTTGGAGTGGCGGACATTTTCTCTCTTGGGTTCTGGATCTGATGGTGAACAGTCGGGTGCCGACATTTTCTTCTTCTGGTTTCCTCTCGTTCTGGATCCTTCTGGTTTCCTCCCGTTCTGGACGTCTGAGCCTCAAGTACAAAATAGTTGGAGTGGTGGACATTTTGTCTCTTGGGTTCTGGATCTGATGGTGAACGGTCATGTGCCGACATTTTCTTCTTCTGGTTTCCTCTCGTTCTGGATCCCATAGTGAATGGTCGCTTATTTGCTCTTATGCAAGGAAGATTCATCATGAACGGTCGTGTTCCAGCATCTTGATAGTGTTTGTGAGGAGTAACTGCGGACCGAGAACTGCGGTTTCCCAAGCAAGAACGACGAGTGGGCCGGCGCTGCCTGCTCGCTGCACTCTCGGCGAAGCCAGGAGTGAGCGGACACGCAGTGAGGCCTAGTTTGCACCAATGAATGCATTTTCCCACCAAGGCCTCAGACTATCTTTGACGATTCCTGACGAGATATACCAGCTGATTTTTGAGCTAAGTGCAACAAACTACACGCATTTATTTTCCAGTTATTTTATCCCTTGTCTGTACACGGATCTGTATGGGAGCGCTCCAGTTAGGAATTTATTTTTATCGTGCTTTGCTTGTTACCGGAATTTCTTTCATTAAACCTGTTTATTTGTACATTTTAATTCCATCTCGGTTTAAGTTAATCATCACAGGTGTGAAGACCACCGGTGGACCTGTGAAGGTAAGCTGTTCGCCCTACCCCCCCCCCCCCCCCACCCCTTACCCAAAACGTATTCTCCGCTATATTTTGACTGAACGCCTCGGAGTGTAAATCTTGTTTGGTCCTCCATGTCACCCTGCGGTGTTCACCAGAGGGGAGTCACACAATCGTATGTAGGTACATAATAAATAGTAGCTTTATGATTAAAGGCAAACATCAATGACCTGCTAGATATCATTAAAAAAAATAATTCAAATGGACGCTTTAACGGGTTTTTTACGTAAACTTTCATTTACGGACAGTTTTTCTTTTTTTCCTCTACGGACATTATCATCATGTTCATTTCGCAGTTTACAGTTATAGAAATTACAATTTTCGAAATGCTATGAGGGTTTTTTAGAGATGCATTTACGTTTTTAGTGTAAATATTCATTTATGGACACTTTCCGACAGTTCTATTATATTTTCCGGTGTATCAGCTTCGATGTCCGTCAGCACACCAAATTTCAGCTTTCTATGACACCCAGAAGGTACCAAACATTAATATCATTCAGTTAGTGAGTCAGTGGTTAGTAAGAGCTTTATATGTTAGATGTGTGTGTGTATATATATATATATATATATATATATATATATATATATATATATATATATATTGTTACGGGACCGCGGCGAGGATGTTGTTTGCCGAGCGGATGGCCGCCGCGCCCGAACAGTTACCCCGACTAACCCGATTCCTGAACGTTGGCCGAATCGTGCCACAGATATTCAATGGGGAAAAGACTAAGACGAAGGATGTAAAGAAGAAAGAAAGGCAAAGGGTAAGAAATACAAATATGATTTATTTACTATTTACACAATTGAAAGAAACCAAGGAAGAAGGAAGGATAAGAAAATAAAATACAGAAGAGGAAAGGTGACACAGTGAAATGCTAGCTTATCTATACAGGCTTAATTAACCCAGGGACAGAACAAACAAAGACAGACTCACGCGGGGAATGATGACAGAAATGGCAGGAGGTGGATGGCTGGAGGGAGAGGACGAAAACTGGAACCGGAGCATGGTCAGGCCGGGAGTGAGCAGCCGCCGCCCCCCTGGTCGATCGGCACGTTTAGCAGCTGCCGTTCCTTTGCAGCCACGGACGAAAACTGCCGTCGAAGCTCAAAGCTGTGGTGGTTTAAAGCTGCGGTGGTTGCACTTGTTCTCAGGCTTGGCACTTGTTGCTTGTCCTCAGGCTTGGCACTCGTTCTCTCTGACTCCCTCTCTTCCTCTCTTGCTTCGCCCTGACTCCCTCTTTCTGCTTCTTTCTCCCTCTCTCTCTCTTGCACTCTTCGCTTCGCTTCGCCCTCCTCGCGCACTTCTTGTCAATGGCTTCCGCGCGCGCTCTTTATAACGCCGCGGGCAAATCAAGCCGCCGGCCTCTAGAACACGCCCGTTGGTGAGCTCGCCTCGGCCCTGATTGGTCGGCACGGCCCTCTGGCTCCACCCTTGATGATGAGAAGCCGGCACGCCCAGGATTCGGCAGCTCCTCCCCCTTCTTCTCCGAGCCTACCTCGTGGCGAATGGAGTCGCGGAGGGAACAGTTGGCAATTGCGGCTTTGGGAATGGGAATGAAAGGGGATCTATCTATTTGAATTCGGTGCAATGGAGTGTCAATTAATGGAAGACAAGGCCTTACCCTACTACACAGAATAAGGAAATAACTGTCAACAAGGGGGAAATCTATGATTGGCTAACGTGATTGTTTATGAAATAACTATGGAACGACCTTTGACCTTTATACACAACTGGAGGCAGGAGGGTCCAGAATAAAGCAATCAAAAAAAACACAATCCTCATATCCACAACACTGCACCCTCCTCCTCTTAGGCACGTCCCGGGCCTATGATCTTTTACCTTTAGTGTGGCACGTAGGTATAGTTCCCTCTACATTTAACCTGACCCTGAGTGTGACAGTTTTAAAACATAGATAAATATGTCCCGCTGCTCCATTGCACCCTGCCTAACAGATTCACGCCCACAGCTAACCGAATTGCGGAATTGTTTTCAAACTATACATTTACGATGGGGGAGTATTATTTAGTTGACGCTACTTTTATTTACAATACGCAACCCAGGACCTACGATTGTTCTTTCTGGGGGGGGGGGGGGTGGGGGGTGGGGAGACAGTCTGCCCTGCATCGACACACCATAAAGCACCAAAAATGCACCAAAGCGCACCATCAAGCACCAATCGGTGCACAGTCATCACTGTTCATGAATAAAATAACTAAACAACCCCAAACCCTGCTGGTGGTCTCTTGCTCTTTGGCTCCCTCTGCTGGCTATTTGTTCTTCCAGATGTTGTCTTTCTTTCATTTTCTTACTGGCGGCCTATTGGTGGAAATAAACCTGCACAGAACGTGTCCATTGTTTTGATTTATTTATGGCCCACAGGGCCGACTATGTATGGTTCACCTGTGGGGCATAGGTGCCCTGTGACCAAGGTCTGCCAGCAAGATCTCGGGCCCTCATGGCCGGTTCCAGCGGAGGGTCCATGCCCCAACCCATGGGGTCCATAAGTGGTGCTCAGCCACAGACATGTGGTCCATAATGTGGTGCATCGATGCAGACAGCTGGTTCTGGGAGTTCTGGGCGCACAATGGCGGACTCCCGCATGCTCCCCTCAGCGCCCAGTGGCGCACAGTCCTCGGTGGGAGACAAAAGGGGGGTAAAGACAGATGAGCGAGGGGTAAGGTCTCAAGGGTACACATCAAACAAGGCAATGCAAGGTGAGGTGCGTATGGAGACGGAGCGGAGAAAAGCTCGTCCCTACCATACGTCACCCCCCCCCCTGTCACCTACACTACCCTTGCTCTTACCCCATATTTACAACAATCTACACATTACAAATTCGTCACTACTGTCACGTCTTCCCCATATTTCTCCTACACCAAATTCGTCTTCACAATCCCTCTAACCAAAATTTGCCATCACCCAATTCATCATCAATCCTCATAAGGAGGAAGAGATGGAACATCAGCACAATGTCACATGTCACACCCACGTCATGATGCGTCTCACATTCCAAACATCTGCACAATAAAAATAATAAAACATGGCATGGTGTGGAGTTACGTCACCTCAGGTGAGTGGATGTAGATGGTGCGAGGAGACTTCAATCCTAACTATCCTCTAAATGACTTTAACACACTTCACACTACCCAGGGTCTTTCCCTGCCAAACCATTGGCAATCTTACTCTATGTGGTTTTAAAAACCAAATTCCCATTGACCAAACTGTGGTGCTTCTCAATTTGGGGTCTCACTCCGCCGATTCAACTCCCTGTGCCCTTGCACAATTTCTGGACTGGGTCGTGTAGCTCTCCCAGCAGGTCGACCCACCTGCACACCTCCACCACTGCAGTTGCCTCCGAGCTTACCTGCTCCTTACCCTAACCTATCTACCTGGGGAAGGCCCTCTGGCGCTCTCCCCACTCGGTGCCCTCTGGCACTGGGCTACCCGGGTCCGACCTCCAGATCCTCGGGCCCCATCCACAACTCTACCGGCTCCCAGAGCCCACCTGCGGCCCCACCTGGCCGACATCCTCACAGTGGTGGAGTGCCCAACAAACTATACACACTAACAGGCTACACGCCCAGCCATTTCCACAACACTAATGCACCCATCCAAACACCATTCTTTCACCTCGCACCACAGATGCCAATATCCAACCACAATTTACCTGTACCCTCTACCTAACACTTAAACTACCCTCCCCGGGTATTCATGATGGGGGTCCACTCTTCCCCCATTCACACCTCCGCACCATCCACTCCACTCCACAGTTTCCATCATACTCACTCCACGACCATCCATTCCCATACTCCATATATTCCATATTCCATATATTCCACACAACCATTCTCCATACACCTGCAGTTACACACCTGTGCAATCTCACCTGGTGCCACCTGCACCCTCCTTGGTCCCTGGACCATTTGGTCAACACAACGCACAATCACCTTCTCTCACTCATACACTGCTCCACACACCTGTTCAGTTGCACACCTGTGCAATCACACCTGTTCCTCACACACGGCATCATCTGAACTACCTGTTGCCCTGCTAACTTAGTGCTCCTTGTCTTCCCTTTAAACTAAGCACGTACCATGTCATTATCATCCACTCTAATCTACCTGCGTCCCCACTACAGGTATCATTGTCACTACCTAAGCTTAACGTTACCTAAGGTCATCTTCTCTAGATCCTTATCATTATCCTAACCCTCCCGGGCTAGTTTTCACTGCCATCCCCATAAAACTAGTGCTCCTTTGCCCCCGTTGTGAGAGATGGCAGAGTTGCCATGCCACCACATCGGGTATCTCTCACTACCAATTTTGCACACCAAATTCCAGTTAATTAAAAATTTGCCAATCACTACCAAACATCTGCCAATCATCACCCTGCCAATCCTTTGCCAATCATCAAATTTTGCTTTTTCTAATTTCGGGTCCAAAACACTATCCTCATCACACGTCTACTCACTTGAGCCTCTCGGGGCGCCAATTCATTTCTAAAGCTCGGCTTCGTAAAGCCGAGCAATGAATGTGGGTTGCTTGGTGCCGGCGGCTGGATCCGTCCGGCACTCGGTGCAGGGAAGGAGGTTTACCCGGGCCGAGATCCCACGCACCATCTCGGCACAGAGCCGTCCAATGGCCCGATCTCGCCCTGCCGGAACGCCTCAACCACAAAGGGTTGTCGTGACGACCCTTTCTACCGGGCCGCCCGCTCCGCTTAGTGGAGCACGGACACGGCCGTTCAAAGCGCGGCCCGGCGTGGATCCCGCACGGCGGTTCTTTCGAAACTGCCGCGGTCACAATCCCCGCGGATCCCCGCGGCACGCAAAGCTGCCCGGCATGCACCGAGGGCCTGATTCGGCTATCCGTCGCTCTCACCGATATCCCGTTTAGCGTCGATGCTCCACTCGCATGCTTACACCCCGCAGCCCGTTCCTTGCTCATACATCCAGCCGTTCCCATGCTCCTAGTCATTGCACCTTGTCTTACACACCCAGGTACACTCATTCCGCTCACAGACTTGGTCACACACCTGACCACCGCACACCTTTGCACACACTCGTCGTTCGCACACCTCACCAACACACCTCTTCGCGCTCCCTCCTCGGTCACCTCCTCTATGACAACCACAGGTGTGCACTCACTTGCACACCCAACCACGTGCCTCACTACCAACTCCAGTGTGCATTCCCACACACGCTCTACCATTCCAGGTGTGCATCCTTCCATTCCAGGTGTTCATCCTCTCTCACCTGCCACAACCAACTCACGCTCCACGTCACTCTCACTACTCTCACCTCCACACTCGGTCGCGCATTCACCCTTACTCTTGACAGCGCACTCTGTACCCATACACTCCTCTGTTACACACCTTTCTCGTGCATCCTCCTGCGCACACTCTCCTGTTACACCCTCCTTAACACTCACCACAGGTGTGCATTCTCTCGTTACATCCTCCGTAACACTCCCCATCCCGTGCTTCCATGTGCCCCCTCGCACACGCGCTACGACCAACTCACTCTCGACAGCACACTCACTCCTTGGCGCGCACTTTTTCCTCACACACCCCATGGTCGGACATTCTCACACACCTCCTCTTTCACACTCCGTACCTGTCGCACACTTCACCAGCGGCCTCTCACGAACACCCGGGTCCACACCAACCCCCAAGCCGACTGAAGCTCCCCTCACATCATATACATTTCCGAATATATCGCCACTCACCTTGGCACCTCGTCTCCGCACCTCCTTCACCACCTGCAAACTCTTTATTTGGTTAGTGAGCACATCATCATGATTTGAGCACCGACCTTGTACATATTCCATTACTTCCTCCTTTATTTCCCTTTTAGTTTCCCTCCGTCTCTTCTTAATTTCACTCACCCCCTCTTCCACTTCCTCTAACTTTTGCTTCACCTCTTTTATTTCCCGGTGCGTCTCCTCGATTTCGTCCTCTAATGCTACCTTGACCGTTTCTATGTGCGTCCTCACCTCTCGGTCCTTTGTCTCCATTGCCTCCGTCACCTCTTCCAACCTCTTCGTCAACCCCTCATGTACCATCTGACATTCCTTCTTTGTCGCTATTAATTCGTTCTTGATGTCTTTTTGTGTCGCCTTTAACCCCCCTAGTACCGCAGTGTTCTTTTGTACCTGCTACACTAATTCCGTCTGTCCCACCGTCAGCTGTTCCACCTCCTGCGTCAGGTCCTCAATGCCCCCCTTGTAACTTTGCCGTCCCATTTCTCACCTCTTTCTCCATACACTTCTCACCTCGCTTTACCTCCTCGCGTACCCCCGAGACCTC